>NW_004567110.1:24169910-24219465 GCF_000260355.1 Condylura cristata
AAAAAAAAGTGTCTAGAAAAATATACAATGGTTAGTCAAAGAGCTGTCACTATTCACCTGGAGACTTCAGTTCATTGCTGCAAAGAACATCTAATGTAGAGCCTGACATCTGATAGGAGCTCAATCACTGTTACAGAAAGGAAGAGAGCAAGGGAGGGAAAAAGAATTCTTTATCAGTCATAATAACTACAGAAGTAATTTTATTTTCAAAAGAAGTAAAAGGAGGAAAACAAACTCCTCAGATTTAAATTTAGTAACACCTAAAAATCTCTGCAAGTCTTTTGCTTGAATTGCATGTTACGACATACTTTAAGTATATTTATAAAGTGAGAACATGCTAGCACTTAAAAATATCTTGGTAAGTATAATCTTCAAAGATCCTATGGTCAGGGTAATGACAGCAGTAAGGGAAAGAGGATACTAGACAATATTTAAAGTTCCCCAGGAGTTCACTATGAATTTCAGCAATGTTTGTTTTATTTCTTTGAGGAATGCCATTGGAACCTTAACAGGGATTGCACTGAATCAACTGAATGGACAGAAGAGCTAAATAGACACTTCTACAAAAAAATAAATAGATCACCACAAGGCACATGAAAAAAATGTTCATCATCCTTTACATCAGGGAAATGTATTTACAACATTGAAGGGAGAGATTCTATCATTTAAAACCACAAACAACATTGTAAGTCAATGTTGCCTCAATAAAGTTACCACAATGAAATACCACCTCACACCTGTGAAAATACCCCACATCAAAAAGACAGAAGCAACATGTATTGGCAAGGAGGTGGAGAACAAGGAACCACTTTACATTATTAGTGGAAGTGTAGACAATCCAGGCCCTGTGGAAACAGTATACAGGTTTCTCAAAAGGTTAAAAATAGATCTGCAATATGACCCAGCAACTCTACTCCTACATTTCTTCCTGAAGGATACAAAATGCGAATTCAAAGGAAATATGCACTCCTTAAGTTCACCGTAGCACTTTTTATAAAAGTCAAACCATGCAAACTACCTGGGTGTCCCAAAACAGGTGAGTGGGTCAGGAGCAAGTGATAAATATACATTAGGGGATAGATAGTATTGTCATATCTCAAATAGATGAACTCTTGCCATCTGAGAAAAAAAAATGGATTGTGCCAAAGAGGATTAACTAAGTGAAGTAAATCAGAAGGTGATAGACAAATAACGGATGGTGTCACTTATATAGAGAAACAAAACAAAGGTTCAGATAACAATCCCTAGAAATCTGAGGTCAGAATCTGAGGGCAGGGAGTGGGCAGCGGCCATAGACTCTGGGTGTTTGGTGGTGGACGTCCTGTGATAACAACATGTGAAGGGAGAGATTCTATCATTTTAAACCACAAACAACATTGTAAGTCAATGTTACCTCAATAAAGTTACCTATCTAGTTGCAATTCTACTAGTTGACACACTAGAAAATTTACATGAAATAATTCAAAACAGTACAACAAATTCCCTAAGTCATATAGAGAAAAACTGAAAGTAGTGACCACTGGATGGCATTAGATTATATGACTGAATTGAGCCCTTGGGATGCCCACAATAAAGAAGTATTACTCTTTGATTATTCTAGATTTTTATATTATGCAAACTCCCTCTCACATTCACTTACTGGTGTTAATAGGCCAATAAGTTGAGTGAATATTATAAAAACTCATGTACCATGATAGGATTTTTGAGTTCTGGGCCCTCCCTGGCGGTGTAACCGGTTAAGGTGCAGCATTACAATCTAACTGCAGCTGCAAGTCACTACAGTGTGAATTCGATCCCCAGTCCCAGAGGTGACCCACATGGCTTAGCAGACCTCTCCTTTCTCAGTCATGCTCCCCTAGGCAGTATACTTCATCGTTCTGCCTGTTCTACTCCCCATTCTGACTATGGTGAGTCCTCTCACTGCCCCTGCGCCTCTGGATTGTACCCCTGTTCTGTATGCATAAATAAATAAACCTTAACAACAACCAAAAAAGAACCTTGTTAAAAAATTTTTTTTTGAGTTTTAACCCTATAGGAAAAGGGGAGATCATCAAATGCATTGTGGTAGCAAATTAACTCACCTAATAGTGTAGCCAACCCAAGAAACAGTACACATGTTATTGCAGGACTATCAACTAGATTATTCCAGTGATTCTGGTAAGAAATTATGAAGTCCTTAACTGTGTTAGTGAAAAGAAATTAAATTAAATACAGTTAGGAAGTTAAACCTGTGAAATTTTGTAACAGATTAGAAGTAGGAGGTAAGGAAAATGAAACAAATGTTGACATGAACTTATCTTTTTTTCTTGAGAGACTAAATGAATCAGAATTAGAATAGAGAAAAAAGAAAGGTTTATAGGAAAATACATGTTCTCTGCTGCAATCAATAGATACATTTCATAAGCAACTTTGAATAGTAAGAATATGGCAATGAACACTGACAGAGAGGCCACCAGTGAACAACAGAGAAGACGCCTTGACGAACAACATTAGTCACAGGATAGATTATACTCCTACAGTAGGTATGAATGCTTGAGAACATTATGCCATAATCTAATGTGTGCAATGAAGGGTACCAAAATTACTCTATGTATTATTACTGTGGTAATTGTCTACTAAGCCATAATTGGGCATTTTACATGTATCCACTCACTTATCTTTCAAAACAATACCATGAAGAAGTGAGAACATGCTAGTACTTAAAAATATCTTGGTACATATAATCCTGAAAGATCCTGTGGTCAGGGTAATGATAGCAGTCAGGGAATCAAGATACCAAATACATTTAAAGTTCCCCAGCAGTTCAACATGAATTTCAACAATGTTTGTTTTATTTCTTTGAAGTAATATAAAAAGCAAGTTTTCCTTCCTTTACCTGTACTTGAAGAAATGAAGATTTTTTTAAATTGTCATACATATTCCCCTACATCTTTTCTTCATCCCTAGTTTACCTTCAAATGAATACTTTGCCAAAGCCCTCAAATCCCTAACAATAGCCTCTAATAAAATATTGAACACTTACTGCCCACTAAATACTATAGTATCTCATTTACTTCTCACAAACAACTCTGTGAAGAAGGTTCCATTATAATACCCTTTGTACAAATAAGGAAATTGAAACTTAGCGAGATTAAGTAAAAGAAAAACAATTAAGGAATGACAGGACCTGAATTTGAGCCCCGTTTTGTTTTACTCCAAAATCTATACTCTTAAAACACTCTTTTCCTTTTAATGCACAGCTTGTGAGCTGCCTGTACTTACCAGTAAATAATATGAAAATGTTATTATTTTTCTTCAACATTTTTCATTCCAAAATGACATCTAGAAGAGCTCAAGTGTAGTTGCCTTCCAAAACGCCCAACTTACCTACAGGAAATTCACTGTGGTAGATACTGTGAGGTCCTGTATGACATGTTCCTACCCTCTGTGTGCACAGAAGGCTGCACTTCTCCCTCTACCTTCTGACTGGGGGGGGGGGGGTGAGAAACAACTGATCTTGTCCTGTCCAATGAGTTCTGGAGGAAAGTACATTATTTCTGGGCTAAGGTGATCCAAAGCTTATGGCCAATTCAATTACCAGACAGTGCTGCTGAAGGATGGCAGAGTTGCTGCTGTGGCTGCATCACAAGGGAGGGCAATTGCTCCTCACAGCCACATGACACATGACACAAGAGCAAAAAGTAAACACTTTTGGTACGTTAAGTATTGAGATTCTAGAGCATTAGCTAATGCTACATAACCTTGCCAATCATGAACAATATATTTACACATTCATGTCCACCCCACACTATGAGAATACAGGTTGCTATCTGCCCCCACATCCACCTACAAGCTACTCTCTTTCCAATTATCCTTTCCTCTGTTAAACTAAGCACAAAGGTGGGTGAGTAACTCCACTACCCATCTACCTCCCTAACCAGAGACTCAAATGCTGTCATCCCCTTCCTGTTACCGTCTTGTGATCATTTATAATTAAGTCAGGACTTACTTTACCTGGTTTTGGTTTTGCTGTTGGGGGGAGTGTACTCTTCTAAAGCTGTGGAAGAGGGAGGAAAGGTCCCAGTGCTCTTCCCTTTGGCCCCACATTCACTGTTTAAGTCTCTCTTTTTTTTTTTTTCCTTCTCTCTAGACCTCTGTGACATGGAAAGTTAAGTTTCACGAGGGATGAGGGCACAAGATAGGTGCCAGCTAATTTTTAGAAAAACCTGAAAGAGTTAATTCTCAGTTACTGGCAGGACTTGTGTTTAGGTTTTTTTTGTTTTTTTTTTTTTCTCTTGTCCACATTAGGCTTCGTTCATTCTCTTATTCCAGAGCAAGAGAGAAAAAATTTACCATTTACAGTTATTTAGTGTTTCATGGTATACCAAACTATCGATTGTAATATTTATTTGTTTTCAATACTGAACTTTTCTTCTAGTCACAGATATCTACTTCAATGAAACATCATAAATAACCACTCAGATTTAAGCCATTAAATGACAGAAACAA
Organism: Condylura cristata; assembly: GCF_000260355.1. Lineage (NCBI taxonomy): Eukaryota > Metazoa > Chordata > Mammalia > Eulipotyphla > Talpidae > Condylura > Condylura cristata. The sequence goes on from NW_004567110.1 coordinate 24,174,399, forward strand.
TCTTCTAAAGGATGTTTCCTTTTTTTAAGAATCCATGATTTAGACTAGAAAATGAAGACCCCTCCACTTCTCTCCTACAATAATCCCAGAATACCATTAACTACATTGTTATAATCTTATAATACTCTACCATTGTTGTAGACTTTAAATCTCTCCTCAGTTAGGAAAAATATACCAGGGTAATATTAGGTAACTAGCTCTGAGTACAGGTGAAAACCAACTAATCTCACTGCTAGATGTCTCCTAATTCACCTAATTTTAATGAACAAAACTTTTGTGTACCCCACATTAAAATAAATAGGAAAAGTCACATTTTTAAACTTGATATAAAAATTTAAGGAGCATTTTCCTTTATGACTAAAAAATTGCTATCCAATTTTAAAAATATATAACAAACTAAAGTTAATTAGCAATTATTAAACATAATGATATCAATTTTCATTTATTTAAGGGTTTCTGAACTTCCTATATGAGGCTGACAATTTTAGAAAATATTTTCATGACTATTTTGAAATAGTAGAGACTTAGAATTTGGTCTTCTGAACACAAAACAAACAAATAAGGAAAGAATAATTATATTCTATGATTTTTCCCTAATATACTCTTACAGAGTACTAAATCATTCACCAATAGTATTTTATATAAGAACATACACATGTAAATAATAAATGTGTCACTTATTTACCTAATATAATTCTATACTAAAGGATTTTAATACAAGCAATGTCTAAATATTTCTGAGGCACTAGCTATATTCTCAAGAGTGTTCAATAAATGCATCAGATATTTATAAGCATGGATTTACATACTAATAAAACCTTTACCTGATTTTCTACTCATCAGTTTGGTAGCAGAAGCAATACTTATGAGTTTCTCTTAAGTAAAATGATATACACAGTATAAAGTACTCTGTTGACTATTGTCAAATGTTTATGAAGAGACTCTGCAAATTGGAATGGGGGGATGGCAGAAACCTGAATTTTAATTTTATCATATTTAATGTCTCTACCTATTACAAAAATAACTAATGGAGGTGGGAACTCAGCTGAAACATCTTTGGAAAGCTTTTTAAAGAGATTTGAGTTGCTGCCATCATGCCACCAGCTTAAAGACTGGAAATGGAACAATTAATGGAAATATTTAAGCAGCTATGTTGTAGCTTGTTTTAAATATATGTATTATTTGTCACAAACTGAAAAAGTTTTGGTTACTTAAAAAAATATATACTTTTAGGCATATTCTAATAAACTATAAAAGGTCTTTTCAACTTTCTTCTTTTCCTGTACCTTCCATGATCTCATCAAATTTTCAATGTGAACCTGTTCCTAACAAATTAATGACTGAAAATTAATCCAGTCAAACAGCCATGGATAAATCTTTCAGAATAAAACAAGTTCTGGAATGTCCTTCTAATACAAAAGTCACCGATAAAACACAGTTTTGTTTTAAATTTCAAACAAAGAAAATCATGTTTATACATATTTACTTCATTGATGTTTAAACCTGTAAAATTAGCTCCCAACTCCCTGCACTCGTATTGTTGTGTCCATCCTGTTTTGTTTCTCTCTCAAGCTGTGTCTCTCATTCTATTGGTGCCTATGTCCTCATGCAAGCCAACTACTCATGCATGAGGAAAAAACAGGATCCAGGTTTACTGAAGTTGCAACAATGGTTTCAACTGTCAAAGTATTACCTTCTTCACATTCTAAGATGATGGGTTTTGGTTTTGGTTTTGGTGGGAAAAGTCACTACAACCTATTATCTTAGAGTACATGGGAAATATAGAAAACACAGTGGAAAATTCTTCTAAATATTCATCTGTTTAAATAACACTTGCAAATTCTACATGGGAGAGGTAGGGACATACAATCAGGTTTCCCTGATCTACTTTTCATTCTTCATATTGTGAAATCATAAGATAATTATTGATTTTACTAAAAGTGTAATTGTATCTTCATGTTTCATTTGTCCTTACAGTATAATCAACAAAATGAAATTGTATACTAAATCTCATTTTGGATATCACTTTAAACAATCTGTTTGGTTTTATTTTAGACCAAAACTATGTCAACATTTTAATCTTCAGGTTCAGGAGACAAGCATGTGTGTTTGTGTGTGTGTACACATACATCCTATATGCACAGACAAATAAACATATACATACACAATTTGGATGTGGCAGTTTTGAAAACACTGAAAAATAAAAAAAAAAAAAAAACTATCTCCTCAACATCTCAACATGAAGAGACTATACTCAACATTTAGTCACATTTGAAAGAGCTCTTTACGTAGGATATAACTTTTCCATTTACACAACTTCCCTAAAATTATATATTGTATTCTTATTTCTAGGCATCATTCCTATAACTTTATCAGATTTTTTCATGTTTTATGGGTATTACAAATATTTCCAAATTATCAAATTTATAAAGAACTTTAGTGATAACTATCAAAACTAATAACTTATTATAAATGTATTACACACACCAATAGAAAACTTGCAGCCATTTTTAAAAAATCACTTTAAATATTATCAAAAAATAAAACTGATACATAACTATTTGCCTGTGACTATGCAAATAGTCACAGGCATTTTTATTTCCTTTTAATCAACATTACTTCATAGAGAAAAAGAGTTTAAAAGAATGTTAAAATCTGTTCTCTGGGCAGCTCTCCCTACAGATGTGACAATAAACAAAGTATAACATAAAATTATAAAGTGCAATAGAAATTAAAAAACTGATTTTTAAAGAGGCTGACAAAGTGAACAAATAACTAGGATTTTCTTTACATTAAAAGTTCCCAAATCCTTTCCCCACTCAAAGGTATCACAGATTTAATACAGAATATTACACAAGTAACGCAACTTATATTCACGAATTAACTATCTTACCCAGTAGGAGAAGGCAAATGAAGAAGTACAGGATTCTAAATATACTTTCAGATAAGAAGATCCTGTGCAAGAGGGATAGATCCAGCACACTTCAATCATTCACATTAAAAATACATAACTTACCTACTAAACTGCAAGCCTGTTTTCTTAGCTCTGTTCCTTTAGAGTTGTTGGAAATATGTGCAATGTCAAATGAGAAAGCCCCAGTTGTGTGGAAAGAATAGAACAAGGGTTGTAAAAGATCAGAACAAGGATGCCTCCAGGTTCTTCACCCTCAACCAAAACCGGGAGCATTTGGTCTTTGGCATTCAATGGTGAACTAAATAGACACCAAGGAGCCACATGGGAAAACGATCCTGCCTCCAAGATAGCTCACTGAGCAGCCTCTGTAACAGGACACCTCATGGCACAGGCGTCAAGGAAATCTACTGAGGAGCTGACAATAACTTTAGGAACCCCAAATGTGATATTCAGAATTCTGTTTGGCAATTCATTATCAATACTATGTATATATTACATCTTAAAAGTATTCTCCCATTTCATAAAAATGTTGTCTTAAAACGGGATAGTTACAGATGCAAATCTTGTAATTTTTCCATTGTATAGCATATAGTCATATGTGATTAAATAGCAATATTTAGACACCCATAATGTTATTTTTAAGTATAAAAAACAGTTTCTGGAAAAGTGAGTGAAAAGGGGAAAAAATGTTAATGCTTGGTTAAGTAAGATATTTGCATTTCCCTATATTAGTTTTTATTATCTTTGTAGTATGGAATTCATCCAATAATTGTCCTTTTTCAATATCCATCCTCCTTAGCAAAGTAATATATAAACACATACTTAAATCATTTTTTCCTTTTCACATTTTTCCTCACTGACTACATTATAGATATAGAGAACCACAGATAGATGACAGATAGACAGATAGATAGATAGATTAGATAGATAGGTAGATAGATAGATAGATAGATAGATAGATAGATAGATAGATAGATAGATAGATAGATAGATAGATAGATAGCTCAATTGCTCAATCAGTGGAGAAAACAGATTATTCTCATGATAAAGTAATTCATACATCCTAGTCTCTTTATTCCAAGAAGAAATGTATGACTTTTGTTTCTTCCTATGGTAAATATTTGTTAGTGTCCTTTGCAGATCCCCATTAGCAGGTTAACAAATCCCTCTCCCAGCTGCCATGTCATTTAGCTATACTGGCATGTGGTTCACCCATTCAGAGAACTGCCCTCAATGAATAGGATTCATCTCCAGTGGAAAGAGCACTACTGTCTCCACTTGGGACAGCCTAGAGCCAGTGACCTACTCTTTAGGGAGTACCAAAGTCTACCATGCTAGCATCAAAGGAGAAAACACGGCCTTGAAATTTATACTCAAGGTTCAGCACCCAAAACACACAATTCCCTACTCAGGCACAAACACAGGATCAGGCCAAGACTATCTGACACCACATCCTTCAGCTGTTTCCCATTCCCTACCATGCTTCTAAGTAACAGTCCTTCAATATCTGGCACACAGAAATCCCTGTCTTAGCTTCTGTTTCTAATGCAGCTGATCAAATCAATTACTACTAGGAGAGTCTAAGAATCAGATTCTAGGGGAGAAAAATCCTGGAGTTGGATCAATCATATCTGTCAACCAAAATGACTAATTTATTATTGAGATAAGTGGGATATCATGGTCTCTGCCATGCAGTGGCAAAGCAATTAAGATTATCACCTGCAGTGAAATGGAATAGATTATAAGTAGAAAGGGATACACTGGATTGTGCAATATCTCTGTCATTTTAGAAGTATGGAAGATAAAGTAATTGAAAGGACTGGAATTGGATGGTTATAACTGAATGCCACACTGGTAGATTGAAAATAAAAAATGACAAGCTCAATGCCATCAGTCAACAACATAAAGCCAAGTGTGAGAACTAACAGGCCTTCCAGGCTTAAAGGGACTTTTCATTGCCAGAAAGAAGACAGAGCTGAAGACTAGTTATATAATAACTTCAGAAAAGGCTAAATTCTCAGACTAGGCAAATCTTACATGCCAAAGTGTGGGTTGTGACAGAGCAGCAACAGAAACATAGGAAGCTTACAGTGGGACTATGTGGGTAAACTAAAGACAAGATCCTTGAAACCCAAATTCTGAATCTTCTAGGACAACTCCCTCTACTTGTTGAATCATGGAGGACCTCATGACTGAAGACTTTAGAGCAGCCTCAGGTGAGGTAGGTAACTTAGCAGGCTATGTTGGGCCTCCCTTGGGATATGTCAACTGATTCAAATGGGGTCATATGTCAATATAGCCCAAATTAGAAAGTGCTGGGATTACTAAGGATGAAATGGTATTATATTCCAAAATATAAACTGAATAAAACATACTAATAGGAACTGGGAATGTATGACTGGCAGTGAATCCTACAAGTTCTGGGTCAAAGAGAGAAAATTATAAAGCTGGATATGAGGCCTTCCCAGTGGCACAGCAGGTTAAAGCACAGCACTAAAAAGATAAAGCATGAGTTCAATCCCCAGCCCCAGAGGTGACCCACATGGCAAGGCAGACCTCTCCTGATCGGCTGCTGCTCCCCTCAGCAGTGTACTTCGTTAGTAGGCCTGTTCTGCTTCCCACCACTGTCTCTGGTGAATCCTCTCACCACCCCTGCACCTCTGGCCTGTACCCCAGTTCCGTATGCATGAATAATTTTTTTTTTAAAAAGCTGGATAAGAGTTTGAATAAGAGAAGACATTAACACTCTGGTATGAGCACAGAGAAAATAGTATTGCTATGCAAATATGTAGCTCCTAAAGGCTTTAAAAGTGAGGATCTACTGATATCAGTACCCAGAAAGATGGTGGACTCAGTGAAATGTATGTGCTAGAACAGTTCCACTGCTAACTGGAAAGCACAGTGGCTGACTATGTTCCTCACAAAAACTAATGGGATAGGCCATTTACCAAGTTGGTACAGGCTGAGTGTTACTAAGAAGCTAGTAGTGTCTGTCCTCTCCTTTGTAGGTCCACACTAAAGGTAGAAGATGCTATTGAAAAACCAATGTCTTCAGAATCAGTTGGGATAGGGACTGAGAGTTAGCAATAGCCAAGTGAAAACACTTAAATTGTGAAAAGCAAGATGGAACAGGATGGGCAGCAAAGCTGGAATAGCAGCCAGGGATCCCTGCCCCACAGGTACATGGGGAAGTGGCTAAGAGAACATGGTTTTCCCAAGATAAGGTATTTCCTATTTACATGTTTAGAAGAAACTGAAAGTGAATGACAGAAGACTAAATCAACCATCCTCACGCTCAGCTGTTCAGGCATCAGGCAACTAAAGGAGACACCAGAAACCCCCTACATTCCTCCTTGAAAAGATTTCACACGACAGAAAGTTTATAAGGTAGTGATTCTCCCAGTCTTTCTCAAAAAGACCTGTGCCATGTACCCAGGTTATGGTTCACAGGAAAGCAGGTGGCCCAGATTTTTTGAGCACTGGACATAGGAGGCAAGTGTACACAACTGTTTAGGTAGCGAAAGCATTATGATGACTCCTCACTCCCAATTAGAGGAGCAGCATGGAGTGTCAGATATAAATGGAGTCCCAGCCCATGTCTATCTCATGTGAACCTACCCAGGCATTATTATCCTCGTTCACAAATATATAATCAGAATGGACATAGTTAGTAACTGGTAGAAATGGAATATCAAGTGACCATGCAACCATGAGGCGACCATGAGGCCACCAAACCATAAAACCAGACAGGACCAGCAGTACTCTGTCATAAAATAGAAACTCTATTTGGGCTTGGGATGGAACAGGTCCAGACTACCAAGTCATGTAATGCTAAATACTGGTTTTTCAACCTGGAATATATCTGCCACCTTGACAATACCAACAAACTAGTACATGAAAAGCAATGTGCATTTTGTAGAAAATGTCAGAACAATTAAATAGAATAGAGAGCCCACAAATAAACCCACACAAATATGGACAGTTAATCTATTCAAAAGAGCTACACCCATAGAATGGAGAAATGAAAGCCTCTTCAACATATGGTGCTGGGAAACTTGGACACTACTTAACTCAACGTACACAAATTAATTCAAAATGGATTAAATATAAGATATAAGACTAAAACCATAAAATACAGAAGAGAAAACATAGCTGGTATCCTCCTGGATATCAAGAGCAGAGATGTAGTCAGGACACAACTCCACCAGCAAGGGAAACCACATCAAAAATAAACAGAGTGGGGGCCCTCCCTGGTGGTGCAGCGGGATAAAGCACAACACTAAGAAGCTTAAGCCACTTCCGCAAGAGTTCGATCCCCACCTGCCCCGGAGGAGATCCACATGGCGAGACAGACCTCTCCTGACCCGCCCGCTGCTCCCCTCAGCAGTGTACTTTCTCGATCTGTCTGTTCTGCTCCCTGCTCTGTCTCTGGTGAATCCTCTCACCCTCCACATCTCTGGCCTGTACCCCAGTTCTGTACGAATAAATAAATAAATCTTTAAAAAATAAATAAATAAACAAAGAGGACTCTATCCAACTAAAAAGCATTTTTTACTAAGACAGAAACTATCAGAAAAACAAAAAGGCAGCCTACAGATTGGGAAAAGTATTTGCATATGACATGTACAACAATGACTAATTTCCACAGTATATATTTAAAAAAAAAACCATCAAAATCAGTAAAACTTGAGGTGAAAAGTGGGGCAAAGGATCTGGATAGGCATTTCACTAAGAAACATACAGATGCCCAACAGATGCTAAAAACATATCCTGTGCACTTACTAGGAAAATACATAGGAAAACCATAATGAGAGTTCACCTCACACACTAGCATGAAAAAGTCAGGAAACCATATTGACAAAGACGTGGGGAAAAAAAAAAAACTAGTGGAAATTGCAGGGTGGGGCAGGAATGTAAATTGGTGCCACCACTAAAGAAAACAGTACTGGGATTTCTCAAATACTTAAAAGATAGAACTGCCATATTTTTCCACTTCTGGAAAATGAAAGAATATTCTGAAGAATATGAAAACACTAATTCAAAGAGATAGATGCAAGCTTATATTCCCTGAAGCAATATTTATAGTAACAAAATGTAGAAACAACCTAAATACAAAAAATGGATAAAGAAGATGTATTAGATATGTTTACACACACACACACACACACAAATCTTGCCCATCTGCAATATCATGGGTGAATCTTGAAGCAATTATGCTAAGTGAAGTAAGTCAGAAGGAGAAAGACAAATACCATGTGATTTTGTTCACTTGTGGAATATAAAGGCAAAAATTAAATGAAACAGAACAAACTCTTAGACTCTGAGAAAAGAAAAGTGGTTACCAGAGGATAGGGAGAACAATGGAGGGAAGACTAGTGGGGACATATTGGCTGGTAGCAGGAGGTGACTGGATTGATGGTGGGCATAGTGTGATATGTAGAGTTGCTGAGGTGAGAAATAGCTCACCTGAAACCTATATTGTTGTAAACTAATGTTACCTCAAACTTTTTTAAAAAGGAAAAAAAATAAAGAATAAATTAAAAGTACTTGATAGCTGAATCTGTTTAAAATAGATGCTTTTAAACTTGTCCCAGAAAATAAATTATGTACAGTCAGTGTCCTAGAAAAAGACTTCACCAAATTTAACACCTACGCTAGGGTCAAGATTCCAGATTAAAATTAAAGGATATTGTTAAGTTTTTGTATATGGGTGTGCACGTCTCAACAAAGGTGGAAAACAGCAACTAGAAAAAAAATAAACTGTTATAAAATTAAAAACAAAAAGAATCCTTGCTTAGATAGAGTCAGAAAGAAAAAAAAAAGATTTATGTCACTTGATTTTGACCAAATCTCTCCATTATTCTTGTTAAAATGAAACCATACTCGGGGTCCACGATTATCTCAATCCAGTTAAAAATAGAAAAATAATAACCAAACATCCTTGTAAAGGCTATAAATTCCTCTTTGACTATGACCCTATTTGTCCTTCTTGCATTTGTTTTATTCTGTATACTAGATGCACCATTATCTACAACTTTCACTTAATTAAACATTTTTTTTCCTCTTGCCACTCCTATCCCACTAATATCAGCATACTAGCAGAAGAGTACCTGCTATAATACAAATGTCTGATTTAGGAATAGGGCCCACATCCAATCTGACCATTATCTTTATGAGAGATGATGTGGACACAGAGAACCAAGGATGCACATGCAGAGAGGAAAGGCCATCTGAGGTCAGAGCACGGAAGCAGCCATCTGCTCTCTGCCAAGGAAAGAGCTTCAGAAGAAACCAAACTTGCTAACACCTTCACCTTGGACTTTCTAGCCCCCAGACTACAAGAAAAAAAATATCTGTTGTTGTTTCAGCCATCCAGTCTACGGAATTTTGTTATGGCAACCTTAGAAAATTAATACAGAAGAGTACTTTTTTTAATTATTTTTAAAACTCATAACTACTGGAATGAAAATAGGACAAATAAAATCAAAAAAAGCCACCGATGCCAATTATGAAAAGCAAATTCATGTGTTCATTGTGGAAATGAAATCAGTTTAACCTTTCAAGAAAGCAATTTGGCAATAATAGAAGTCTTAGAAAAGTTGATAGTATTTGACCTAGTAATTGGACTTCAGGGAATCTTCTGGAGCAAATTTTTGAATGGAAATAAAAATGTGTAATTAATACTAATTATCATCATCATCATCATCATTTACATACTGTTGTCAGGCCACATTTTAAATACCTTACATATTTTCACATATTTAATTTTCATAAAATTTTTGTCATATTATTTATTTTTTTAAAAGATTTATTTATTTATGCATACAGAACTGGGTACAAGCCAGAAGTGCAGGGGTGGTGAGAGGATTCATTGGAGACAGAATGGGGAGCAGGACAGGCAAGTCAGGAGAGGTCTGCCGTGCCATGTGGATCACCTCTGGGGCTGGGGATCAAACTCACACTGATGCCGCTGAAGCCAGCTTGCAGTGTGGTGTCCTAACCCGCTGCACCACCAGGGAGGGTCTATATTATTTCTTTTTAATTATACTTAAAATCATAAAACTCAAAGCATTTATTGTCAATATTTTGGTATATTTTCTATGCCTTTCCCCTTATTAGTAAAATATAGCTATGTCGGTGTTTTTTCACTTGACATGAGTGAAAAAAGTCAAAAAGCATTATCAGATCACTGCAAATACAATAGAAGTCAACAGAAGACTGATTTTGCTTATGAGCAAAAATTCTATAAACCCATATAAAATGAACTTAAGGGCTATTCCTCAGAATAGATTTTTTGTTTTTATTTTCCACATCAACTATAGCTGCTCTAGAAGTAATGTCAGCATCAGTAAATGTAAGACAGAAAGATATTTCTTCATGCCAATTCTCAAATGTCTACAGATGTATAATCAAGTGTAACAACAAACAGGATTCAAACAAATTTGGTGAAAGTAGTTTAAAGATTTTAAACAGATGCTAAAAGCCTCTTGAAGCATCTGAACCATCTGTGAGTATGGATGAAGGAAGACGTCTAACTGATTGGATTAACCAGGCTCACCTGCATTTTCCGCAGCTAGCAGACAAGGTAGAGCGCCAGCAGGCTGTGAGAACTGAGAGAATTACTCTGAGTTACTTGCCTGCACCTTGCTGCTGCTGATGGAGATTTACACTGTGAGATAAAAAGGACAACTATAAGTTGGTGTTTTTTTGTTTGTTTTGTTTTGTTTTTAGTGTTTTAACAATAAACAGCCAAATAAAGGTGTAACCGCATGTAATCGCATGTATGAGAAAGAGGAAAAAATAAGGAAAGTTTTTCTTCAAAACTATTAAAAGAGAAGCCAATTTCAGATACAAAGTTTAGAGAGTTAGCATTTATTCTTTCTAGAGATAAGAACCATGAAGAAATTTCCTGATGAAGATGAGGGGAAAGGTTGTGGTAACTAATTAATTATCACATTACTAACAGCATTAAGGACCTAGATGAGGTTTCATTTTCTCCTTTTAAGTGTAGACAGAATTCTAAAACATCTCCCTTACCGACCCCATACCTCCCCACAATTTCCCACCCTAATCTGTGTATTTGTGAACAAGACATCATAATCATGATTGCTTTACATGGCAAAAGTGCTTTTTACAGATGTAAAAAAAAAAAAGGTTATTAACCCATCATCTCTGGGCCAACCAAAAGGAAGGTTATCTGAGTGAATCAAAAAATCTTATGAGCCTTTTAAATGCACAGGTTTTTCTCCAGCAGGTAGTAGAAACAGAAGTAGGAAAGCTTACAAGCTAAGAAGGATTTAACATGCCATTGCTGATCCTAAACATGGATAGAACAATAAGCCAACGAATGCAGGCGAGCTTTAAAAGCTGTGAGCAACCCACACTTGACAGTCAACAAAGAAATTGGGACATTAGTCCACAACTACAAAGAACTGCTTGAGCCAACAATATAAATGCACTTGATGTGAATTCTTCACATGATTCCCAGTATTAGTCTCAACTAAGCTGACACTATGATTCAGTCTTGTGAGACTATAAAGATAGACTCGGCTGAGTCCACCTAGATTTTCAACATAGAGAATTGCAAAATAATAAATAAGTGATACTTTAAGCCAGTAAGTTTATAATAACAGAAATAAACACATGATGTGCTCATATTATTTTTAAAACTCATGAATTTTCTTTAAATAAGACAACAGGAACAAAAACAAGTAAAAACAAAATTTGAAGACGCACATGCTTATGTAGTTGAAGACATCTATATAGTGTTTAGCCTATTATAAATTACAGTATCACTTTTCACTGAAACTACTCATCTACAGATTTGCTACAATGCAATGGACAAGCTATAATGAGTGTTTCCTTAGCTCTATTGGCCTCATGGGATAGTGATAAGATTCTCTGAGCACACATTGCTCTAGAATATTTTCATCATCAGATTTACATTTGGTACAAATAGCTTTATATTAACAAGTAGTTCAATTTCTCGAGAAGGTAGTGTACCCAAGTGTTGTTTCAAAATCAAGGTATAACTCAGCAGGGTGCAGTTAAGTAACATTTTAAAAATTCACTGCAAAAAAAAAATTGTGGCATTTGGAAAATAATTAAAGATGGGCCATGATCACAATTATCAAATTTTTCAAAACACATATTTTATTTCTGATACAATGATAACCAATTGAAGAATCAGTTGGGCACTAACAACATAGAATATCATCTTTAGCCTACTCACATCTTTAGCCTAATCACAAACTTTATCAAATTTCCTTTAAAAATTCCCTGTGGATGTCTTTTGCAGCAACTTGGATGGAGCTGGAAAAGATCATGCTTAGTGAGATAAGACAGAAAGAGAAAGAAAAATACCGGATGGTGTCACTCATAGCAGGAGTATAATGGACCAGGCGAGAAAATAACAAAAATAATGAACAACCATATACCAGAGACATTCTGTGGGGGTGGAGTGGGGAATGGGATCAAAAAGGGAAGGGAGGGAAATGCACGGGACTATGGTGGTGGCACAGGGATGATTTGGTGATGGGAAACCTGCGGGGATTACAATCGAAATGGAAAAAAAAATGTGCAAAATTATGTAAAAATAAACTTTGTAATAAAAAAAAACAATGTAATAAAAAAGTTAAAAAAAATAAAAATTCCCTGTGGAGGGCCCTCCCTGGCGGCGCAGCAGGTTAAAGCACTGCACTAAGAAGCTAAAAGCCACTTCAGCATGAGTTCAATTCCCACATACCTGGAGGTGACCCACATGGCGTGGCAGACCTCTCTTGACCCACCCGCTGCTCCCCTTAGCAGTGTACTTCATAGATCTGCCTGTTCTGCTCCCCACACTGTCTCTGGTGAATCCTCTCACTGCCCCTGCACCTCTGGCCTGTACCCTAGTTCTGTAATGCATAAAGAAATAAATCTTAAAAAAAAAAATCCCTGTGGAAATTGTCTTTGAAATGAATGTCCTTTTGACAAAAGATGAATAACTATAATGGCTTTTGTCTAGTCATTGTTTCTAATCAGGCATTTTCTTTTGCAGTGTGATCAGTTTTATCAATCTTGCATTTTCTGTGAAGAAAGTCTGTGCACATTTTGTTCATATTTAACCAATAGCAATAGTCATTAGAACATAAATGAAGTAGTAAATAAAATATTTAAGGGTTATGTATTCTCTATAAATTCTGATAATGCAACAATTTAATTAGACCTGAGTTTCCAAGTCATCAACTGGCTATCCAATGATATTTAGAAAAAATAATTCATAGAGAATAACATTGATATTATAAAAGAAGCTACTGATATAATTTCTAGTAGCAGCACAATGTTTGACAAATATGATTTAAAGTATTAAAGAATAGAGACCTCTTTTGGTAATGGCTAAGCAGCTCACCTCAAACTAACCCTCCCAAAGACTAAGTTCTGGAACAATATGAACAAACAATTATTTGAAAACCCAAAAGACTAACAAAAAGAAATGACACTGAGATCCAGCTGACATTTGGAAGAAAGGGATGACATTCGATAAGTTTCCCATTTTTATGACTTTTCATTAAATTATACCACTGCCTGTGGACTAGATCCATGATAGTTGCCTCAGAGCCTGACTACTTGAAAAGCCTGAAGAAAGAATTTGGGCAAATACAGAAGTGGAAAGTAAAGGGAGAATGACCAAAAAAAAAAGTTACAGAAAGGAAAAATAGTTTTTGTATATAACACTACCAAACCTCATGAATACAAAAGACTTCAAGCAGCTCAGATAAAATTAACATAAGTAAAATTTCCAAGTTAACTTCCTGCTTTAAAAATAATCAGTACTCTTCACAGAAACAGAATTCAGAATCTCTATGAAATATTGTTAACCATATCCAAGATAAAATTTAAAGTTACTTGACACATTAATAGGAAACCATGACTCATTCCCAAAGGAAAAACAATCTGAAGATGAAAGAACCTGGATGATAAAATTAGCAAAAAGGATTTTAAAGTCACTGTAATAACATATTAAAGTAAAGCTAATATGCTCATAATGACTAATATAGGAAATCTCATCAAAGAAATAATCACTACATCAATAACCAAATATAAATTGTAGAACTAAAACTAAAATATCTGAAATTATAAATTCACTAGATAAGCTACTCATTTGATGAGAGGTTATGAAAAATCAATCTGGTTATGAAAAATCAACCTGAAGAACAGAGAAAAAAATTGTAAAACTATAGGAATTTCTGGGGTAACATATAGAAGACCTAAAGTACAAATGACTAGAGAATAAGAAGGAAAACAGGGAGAAAGGGGGGTTGAACAAAATATAAGAACTGTGCCAAAAAACACTATGTCCAAAAAAGAAGTGTTGACACATTTCTGAGATAATCAAACTTCTCAAGTTCAGATGTTCAACTCAAATGACAGATCATTGCAAGCAGGTACATGATCTTTGAGTAATCAATAAATAGAAATGATCATATCCCATAGCACAAATTAAATGAAGTGATTTTTCTAGTCAGTGATATTCAGTTGATAACAAAAAGTACTTAACATCTTAACATTTACCTGCAAGTCATCAAAAAAAGCAGGAAATTTATATAGATCTTTAAGTAAAGATATAAAAATGATCAGAATAAGTAACTGTACTAATAATTGTAGTCTATAACTAAGATCCACAGTAAACATTCTGTAGAAAATATTAATGACATGTCAGTCATTTTGATCAGACATATAAAGGCAAAAACTATAGAGAAACTTTCATGACTATAACATATACTTAACATGGTTTATATATGTATATAAACATATACATGTCCATGTGAACATGTGGTATCAATCACTATTGGGTGCTTTATATTTCAAAATACAGGTTATTCCAGAAACATGTTTCTAGCTTGAAAAACAATTGTGCTGTGGTCATGCAAACTCCAAACCATACACACTGTGCAGATTGTTTTCTCAAAGCTCTAAAAAGTAAGCATGGTTTTCCTTCAAAGGAGCCACTAAATTGCCATGATGAATAACAGGTGTCTGTGTCAAAACTCCAAACCATAAATTGATGGCTTTATTATAAACCAAAGCAATAGTAAATGCTATGGAGAGGACTAAAAATTTCTGACTGAAAGGACTTCTGGACTAAATATTCAACATTGATTTTGAAAAATCAAATTTTGTGATTTAAAATACTATTGTTTTAAGAATGTGGGAATGTTTTAAATGAAAGGAATTATCTACACTAGATGACTCTGCGTTTTAAATTTCATTTTTATAATTGTAATTGATTGTCAAATAGCAACACTTTAGAGTGAAAAAGTGATTCTAATAATTAGTGAAAGGCAGCTGGCATGACCAGGGACTTGTCCATGGAAACCAGACTCTATGGTTGTCTTACTGGTAATTGAAAACACTAACAAATGCAAATATTCTTGATCCATTAAGTTTTTTTTTTAATCTTACTCTTAAATATGAAAGTAAAAATATCTCATTATATGTGTATGAAAGGGGGAGAAGGACTATCTTTAATATCTGATATCTATTCTAAGTAAATTCCAGTCCTATTATGCCCCTGTGTGGCCAGTTGGCAAACTCACTGTCACCTATTTAGTGAGAAAGAAATAATTATATCTGGAGGAAAGACAGGTTTGTCACTACACAAGAAAGGTGACTACGACTCAGCAAATAGAAATAAAACAAAAGATATATTAAGCACATTTCCCTCAAATTTCATCACAAACATAGGCATTATAATCAGTCATTTGAATACTGTTTAAAGCAATTGACTACTCAATGCAGTTAACTCTACCAAAAATATACCTTCTAACATTCCTATATTTATGTGTGCTTCTAAAGACAAGATCACAAAAATTAGATTTCTTAAATGAATTTAGTACTTAAGGACTTCTTTGCTAGTGCCAAAAGCAAGTATCTCTGTATTCTGATTAAATAATTTAATTTGGGGAAAATGAGTTTACAGTAAGAAAACTTGACAAGAATTTAAATTAAAATGGCATCTCATCAAAACCTATGAAGTGGGTTTATGTAGGATGTAGACATTGTTTCATTTTTGTGTGTTTTTTTCCTCAGTGACCCTTCAGTTGTTTTTTTAATTGTTAAAAGAACAGAGGACATCCTGTCTTTTCCTTTATGCATTAAAATGGCACTAAACAATCACAAGGATAAGAGAATAACCTAAGAAGTTTTAGTTTGAAACATTAAGGGTAGGTTGCATATATGGTTTCCAACAGAAAGTTAGTTTAAAAATTCTAATGATTTCCACTCATAAATAAATTTCAATTCCTCATGAGATAAAACCTTAATTATCTATATTAATCTGCAGTTTAATGACTTATGTTTCACAAAATATCACGGATATATTTAAAATATTTTTGACAAATTGAACCTGGATATGTTTTTGTAGTGATTTTATGGGAAATTCTTATCTTTTAACCTGTAATTGCTAAGTACGCTACTATCTTAAAATCTGAGGAAAGTTTAGTTGAAGATATAGTGTGTGTGTGTATATATATATATATATATACAAATATATATATATATATATATATATATAAGACTAACTATCAAAAAAAGTACTGGAAAAGGTCCCCTTTAAATAATTGTTGACAGTTGCTATATAAGTTTAGCAATTTCTCCTAGAAAGCAATTCAGAAGAAAATATATTCTAATTGTCTACATCTATGATGTTAATTTTCTACCAGTTTAACAATCATAGTTAATGTCACAATATAAATACTAGCATTCCATTTCAACTCGTCTAAATAACTGAAAGATTGCCATTCATGTAATATCAAAAACACTACTCATTCCAGAGATAATAGTTATGTAAAGTGATGCTTCAAATCTCAACACCATTAATGTCCAGTGCACAAAGTTGAAAAGCCCTTTATTTAGAAACATTTTTAAATTTAAGATTGTAACTTCTGAAAACAAACTAAGGTGTGATTACATAATTCTTTTTCTTCAAGAATGGTTTTTAGCCTACATCTTACTTTCTGATTCAATCTAAAAGAAATGTTGATGTCAAAGTACTTATGTCTTTTTTGGTAAAGAATCTAAGTAGAATAAAAAATTTTAAAGACCACCATATCAAATATGAACACAAGTAGAAAGTCATCAAAAAGTTAGTAGGTAGAATCACTAATTACAAGTTCATACAAACTTATTTTCAATCAAGAAGTTGATTATTTATGAAAATCAGCAGACTTATGAAAAAGTAGATACCTAAAGTAAGAAGTTAAAAGACTAAGATCACATAAAAGTAGGATTTTTTATTCCTAAGCAGAATAAATTCTTTATTAACTGGTGGTTTCAGACTATATTAAGTAAAAATCAAAATAAGTTATTATTTAATGAGAGCAGCATAAAATTGCATATTTTAAAGTAAAGAACTGCAATTATTAGTATGTCAAGCAAAAAAGAACTTTGAAGCAAAATTATAGTGGCAGGGATGCACAGAGTTCTCTCAAAAATAGATATTCTGACCTCTTGAAACTAATAAGATTTATCTTAAAACTGATTTCTTCCATGCTGTTAAAATCACAATTCCTAAAATATACATAAACCCAGTCCCAATGTTAGTATGCTTAAGCACATCAATCCTTAGCATTAAAAACAAGAGATGGAAATCAAACAAGGAACAATTTATAGAGGATGTTTCTATGGCAGCTTCAGGCCATAGAAATTTTCAAACCATACTGCCTGCTTTATTTAAACATAACATGCAATATACATTATTTTTATCATAAATCAAGTGATGTACTGCCAAATTTAAAAAATCTTTAAACATAGATAGCTTATTATAGAATATCATAACGTTTCATAGTTATTTATTTTAAATTAGGCCAGCAATTAAAATAATCAAATCAGTTAATGGAACAGAACTGCACTGAGGAACGTGAATATTTTTGATTAGCTACATTTCTTTCATATTCAAAAAAGGTCATCAATATATTTATATATTTATCATCACTAAATTTTTAAATGCCTACAAATTTTAAAAGCCTCCTTTTATTTACTAAATTGAGATTTATACTGTGTAATAGGTATTTTTTTAATCTCTAAAACAGGCTGCCTCACGTTGTTCAGAGACCCAAAAAGGAAGAGAGCAGCAAAACCACTGAATATTCTATGCACTATTACTTCCCCCTCAATTTCCAGAAGGCTTCAGTGCATTATCATGTTCACAGAATTTCTTCCTCAGCCTTTCTTCACATATTTTTAGCTAAAATGGGGTCTTTGCTATAGCAGGAATAATACATTAGAAATTCTCATAAGGCAAGCCAACTTAAATAAGAAAAGAGCTGGTGATAAACTGCATTTAAAAAGCATTCTCTCACAGCCTATCTCTTTTAGTGTAAGCCAGAGAAAACCATTCTAAAACATATGTTCATAATTTAATAATCTTCGTCACAAAAACACAATCAGGTTGAAAAAGCAATAGGAATTTATAACAAAGCATCTTTCCAAACTAGCCAACCTAATACAAAGCACTATTAGCAGTTCCACAACATGGCTTGTTCAAAAGTGATTATTGATCTACCCTGCATAGAGAAAAGCCTCAGACCTAGAAAACATCTTCCGCATGTTTCACAAAAAGCATGCATGATTGCTAATTCACATTTTCCAGAAAATCACATATGACTATGTAGTACCATCTCTTATATGCAATGCAATCATGCCATGATCACAAGGGGGAAATTTTGGCATTTTACTTATTAGAAAATGAAATAATGAAACAGCCTGTATGATGCCTCAGAGGTCAAGTTAGTTGAATTTAAGATATTTTTGTGTGCTTTGAAGCAAGCTTATTTTCATTCTGAAAATCAAAACACTACATGTAATTTTATGATAGAAAGACAACAGCCTTATAAAATACTAACATTTCAATACAGAGGAATTTTTACAAACATGTAAGATGATTATTCCCAAAATATCAATATTAGAGAAAATGTAGTTTAGTTTTACTCACCTTGCATTGTTCAGTGTTTGTCCAAAAAGCTCATTTTGTAAAATATTGGGTGGGGATGAAAAAACCCCATGAAAATGAGATAAAACAGAATTGCAGACCTGGCGCAATGTCTCAAATTGCATTTTCTTTTTTTTTTTTCCCTTCTCTTATTTTTCCTTACCACCTGTCTTTAAAGTCATCTAGTTGCAGACACCATCAAATAAAAACATGCCAATCAAGTTCCATATTTCTCCTGAGCTCTGTGAAAACTGTGCTTAAATGAGCAGAGGTTGATAGTTAATTGTACAGTCATTATTCTTCTAATTCAGTCGTAGAAGATTCAGTACCCGTGCGACTTTCGGCTTTCTCCTGACTGTAGCAAGAATTCTAAATAGCAGTAAGCTTTTTGGGCATTCCCAGCTGAAGTGTGAAGCTGAGCTGCTTTCATGTACTCTACTCATATTTCTCTAAGCCTATTAAAAACACGCAATGAATAGATGCTGTCGTCAGGAGTTTCAGCACATCTGGCTGCCAGCAATAAAATCTCAGAAGTAATGAAAATGGGAACAAGGTATCTTCTCAATATTACTACTGGGTAAAAGGGAGAGAAATTATGCATTTCCTCAACCCCTTTCTTTTTCCCTGAAAAAATGAATAATTCCAGTAGCCGAGTATCTAGGTCTCTTCAATGTGCAGGTTGCTGCATAGGACGAGAACACTCTAAAAAGAAGTGGTATATCCCTCTTTTGATCATGGCAATAAAAATGACAGAAAACAGTTTTTTTATTACCTGCATTTATAATGCCATGTTTCTAGAGATTTGGAAAAGACATACTTGTCTTATTTAATTTTAAAATGTCTTTATTTCTGAAGAACACTGAGTGATATTCAACCTGGTCCTTTTCTAAAGGCTACACATAATAACTACATGATTATTTATGTAAATTTAGAGGAAAATTTTTCTAAATTAAAATCCATTTAAACAGCACATATTAAATGTGAACTTTCCCACAAATCAAAAAAAAAAGAAAAAAGAAAGAAAGAAAACCACACAAATAAGGTCAGTAAGACTTTATAGCCCATTATTAACTATTTTCAATACGGCAGTTATCACATTTTCTAGAAAAGGATTTCCTGAAAGCCCCAAGTCTTAGATCCCAGCTTGCTACCCACTCCCAATGGATAAACCTGTTCCAGATAAAGTGTTATTATTCTCTCTCTAGGGACAACCATTTCTAAAAGTAATGCCAAAATCTAATTCTTAACTCACTTATAAATATGCTTAATACATTTATTGATCTTTAACTGGTCCCATACCATGGCCTTTCTTTAAAAGACACATGCCTTTTAGCATTTTTTTCCTTAATGTTCACTCCAACCACCTATATTCCTTTCCACACACACTAGCCAATTAACCATAAATAGGAACTTAAATATACTAGTATGTCTTTAAAACACTGCTGAATTAACTCTTGGCATGAATAAACACATCACAAAAGGACAGCATAATAACCATATGATGATATAAATTTTAATGATACAAAGTAATATGTAATATAAAATTTTAACTTCCAATGTATTTCTTTTACAAATTAAGATGCATAATTGTGGACTGTCCACTTAGAGTACTCCTATTTTTTAATATTTTAGATTTTTATTGAGCTGCTTTTTGTAAAAAAAAATACACATAAAATAATCATAAAGTTTTTTTCATTTAGACCTAAATTCATTTTTATAATATCAAAAAAGTTATGAATAGTAATGAGCCCTTGTCCTCATTTTATAGATGGAAAAAAAAAATCCTGAGGCTTTATGGAATTAGAGATCATAGAACACATATCCAAAAGAATCCATGAATGCAGGGTCTTCACTTAGACTCCATTTCAAGTACTCCTTCTCTCTCATGTTATTTTCTATAAATATTTTCTAAGAAACTAAACTGTACTCACACACACACACACACACACACACATACAAATGCACATCTATTTATGAAGTCTTTATAAATGAAAAGTAAAGCTATTGCCAGCAACCACATCAAGAATATTTCAGTTAGTAAAGTTCTGAACTCACAAGTAACTTTAAATAGATTTCTGCCATTTAATTCAAACAGAAGAAACCTAATGTGCTTTAAATTTTCATCTATTAATTTATTTTAATTAAGATAACATCAGTTTACAACACTATTATTCAGAACCATAGGGTCACATCTTACAGGAATAAATTATCACATCACAGCCACCACCAAGGTAATTACAGTCCCCTCCACACACTGCTCTTCACTCTCTTATCGCTTCCATTCTACAGTCAGATTTCTAGTTTTTGTTATTGGTTTGATTCTATCTGACCCATTGTTTTGTTTCTCTATGTTCCATGTATATTTGAAACCATCTGGTATTTGTATTTCTCCCTCTAACAATTCACTCAGCATTCATTATCCCCTCAAGTTCACCCATGTTGTCCCAAATGGCAAGAGCTGATCATTTTTTATAGCTGAGTAGTATTCCATTGTGTACACACACTACATCTTTCTTCTGTCTTTGGAAACTCGTTTTCACAAATTGATTATTGTAAATAGTGCTGCAGTAAATACAGGAGTGTACAGAGCCCTCTGCTTAGTATATTTGCTTCCTACGGTAGCTTACCTAGCAGTGGAATGACTGAATCATATAGTGAATCTATTTTTAATATTCTAAGAAACTGCCATAGTGTCTCTGCAAAGGCCAGATCAATCCACATCCCCCTCCAATAACATAAGTTGTTTTCACATCTATGAAATTCACATCTCTGAACAGTCAATATGTTTAAGTGAAACAAACCTTAACAGTTAATTTTAAAGCTCTATCAACAGTTAATATTCATGTACACATATCTATGTTCCCCCCTTGTGAATAAATTTATTTTTTGTAAATAAACACCAGTCCTTCAAAAATCAGTCTACTAAATAACAAGGTGATTATAGTGCTAAACAGTCTCCATTGTTTAAAACTTGTGTTTTGTGTTTCAAAAAAAGACTTGATGGCAAGGTCATAGTAGGAGTTTCACAAAAGGTTTAACCAGTAAAAACTATACTACAATGAGTCTTTAAATGACTACTTTGAGAGGCAACAAATAGATACTTCTTCTTCAAGGTCTAATTTTCCAGTTCTCACTAGAAGATACATTCTACTAGTCGATTTTTTCTCAGTTTGCTCAACATCCCAGAAGTGATTTCTTCAACTTTGCCTCCGTTTTCCACCTTTCACTTGCTCCTAACTTATCCTTAAGGGTTCAAATGTCCCTTTCTCGGTAATACTTACCCCGACTTACTTTAAGTTTCAATTGTTCACTCTCATTGTATTATTTCTTACTCTATATCTGTTGTTCACAGCATTTGATAAAATTATAACCATATAGGCCCTCCCTGGTGGTACAGCAGGTTAAAAGCACAGCACTAAGAAGCTTAAGCCACTTCCACATGAGTTCGATCCCTGCCCCGGAGGAGATCCACATGGCGCCGCAGACATTTCCTGACCCACCCGCTGCTCCCCTCAGCAGTGTACTTCATCGATCTGCCTGTTCTGCTCCCCGCTCTGTCTCTAGTGAATCCTCTCACCCTCAGCATCTCTGGCCTGTACCCCAGTTCTATATGAATAAATAAATCTTAAAAAAAAAAGTATAACTATACATATATTTGGGAAAAAATGTTTTCATATCTGTCACCCTCAGTTCTATGAGGTTGAGGCCCACTGTTGTTTCATTCATCTAGCATAGTACAGTACATACTCTAGTATAGAGTAGGTGTTGAAAGAATGGATGCCTGAATTTCATTGAAAAGTTCATTATTCTTTTAGTCACATTCAATAAAGAGTACCAGAAATCACTCAAGGCTGCTTGATTTGGCTCTTAATCTCTGTGTTTATTTCAGCTTAACACATCACATGGTACAAGAGAGACCAAGGTTTATATTTGTGATCTAATAAATATTATGCTTTGGGTGGATTTTGTCATTTGTTATGAACATCCTGAATAGTATAAACAACATATATATATATATATATATACATGTGTGTGTATACACATATATATCTATATATGTGTTATATCACTTATTTCATAGGGTTATTGTATAAAAACATATATATACATTTTAGAAAGTCTAAAATACATAATATCTGGAAATAATCACAACATAAACTATGTATGGAATTAAAATATGGAACCAGGATTCCAATAATTAGCTTTTATTTATCATATTCATTCATGCAAAAAATATTTATTGAATTTCTTTTGCAAGGCTTTATTCTTCTGCCTGTTAGATGCAGCTGAAATACAATGTTTAGGCTTGCCTTTTTCAAGGAAAATTATATAAACTCAGAATGTCCTCCGACTAAGCTTAGCTCTCTAACAGAGAAATATGAGCTCTCACAATTGGTATAAATGGTGCTTGGTTTCCCCATGCCCACTCTACGAGAATCTTTGGCATCTTTTAAGCATTTTCTTTATAAATAAGGTACTATACTTTTATAATAAACAATTAATACTATGAAATAGTGAGGTGAATAAACAAAACTTACCACACAACTTAAGTATATTTGGAGTATAATCCCTTAAACTAAATTATTTTAAAAGTCTTGGTTTTGGGCCCTCCCTGGTGGCACAACACGATAAAGCTAAGGCCACTTCAGCACAAGTTCGATCCCACCTCGGAGGTGACCCACATGGCAGACCTCCTGACCAGCCCGCTGCTCCCCTCAGCAATGTACTTTGTCAGTCTGCCTGTTCTGCTCCTACTCTCTGTGGTGAATCTTTTCACTGCCCCTGAACCTCTAGCCTGTGCCCCAGTTCTGTATGCACAAGTAAATAAATCCTTAAAAAAACGGAAGTCTTGGGTCCCTCCCTGGTGGCACAGCGGGTTAAAGCACAGCACTAAAAAGCTAAAGCCGCAGCATGAGTTCAATCCCTGCCTGCCCCGGGGGTGACCACATGGCGTGGCAGACCTCTCCTGGCCCGCCCGCTGCTCCCCTCAGCAGTGTACTTCGTAGACCTGCCTGTTCTGCTCCCCACTCTGTCCCTGGTGAATCCTCTCACCCTCTGCATCTCTGGCCTGTACCTCAGTTCTGTATGAATAAATAAATAAATCTTTGAAAAAAAAAACAAAACGGAAGTCTTGGTTTATAAATGCTATGTGACTTTAAGTTAATCTTAAAATTTAACACAAACTCAAAATTTAAATAAAAGGAAAAAAATTAGAAATCATGCTCTTTTTAATAATAACAAAAGGCACAATAAGGCACAATCACTTACAGAATTGAAAATTACAACTTTATTGCTTTAAAACTATATAATTTATGTCTGGGTTTATTTTTAATTTTTAAAAACAGCAGAGCGTTTCTGTTAAAATGTTTCACATGTGCATACATCTAAACATAGGTCATCAAATACTAAAACCATATGATATATCATATCTATATTCATAACAAAAATCCCTGAAATGCTAAAGGAATTGTTTATTTTTTTTAAATAAACATCTGTACTTCTATATAGTTGAATCAACTGCATTATATAGTGCATTATTCATTGCACCACATAATGCACCTGACGGACAAAAATCTAAGGATTATAAGAAAGATGATCCAGAGAACAGGGTGTCTGCTTATGTTTTGCAAATTAAACTCTTAGGCTATAAATACTTCCCTGAGGCAAAATCATAGAAAATTTCACCTCAGGCATAACAAATAAGCAAAGAAATAAAAGACAGATGACAACATTTCTAACAAAAGAAGGAAATAAAAAGCACTCAATAAAGGTAAGTTGGCCTGTGTTTCAACTTAGGGTGGACCATACAGTAGTATATCCGGAAAAGGAGGAAAGGGAGAATAGCCCAGACTAAATAAGCAGCCTATAAATCTGCTTCCAAATTTTCAGATTAAATCAGAAACAGTTTAAAATACCTACAGGATTTTTCATAAGTTCCTTAAAAACATATTGATGCTACATTGTTTTCTGATGTATTAAAACAATTGACAGCATTTCCCAGGCCATGATCTCCACCTGTTCAAGCTGCAGGGCAGGTTCCTAACAGTGTCCGCCTACATCTACTCCAGGTGGAAATGGTGAGCATAATGAAAGCCTCCATGAATGCAGAAAGCCCCAATATCATTATCTTCCTGACTCCTCTCTAGGCTAGAAATATGAAAACTAATCCATTGTGTTTTGGCTCCAGCTACACTGTTCTGAGAGGAAATACAGGGTTGCTTCAAAGGTCAAGGGTAAGAGCAGCTCTTACCTGAAATCCCCAAAGTGACAAGTTCCAACAATTACAAGCTGGTAGCTGCAGGAATATCTTCCCCATTAGATGCAAGACACAGGTTGTAGAAGCCCAACTCTACATTAAGAAGCAGAATGAGAATGTCCAGAGCTAAATCTACTCAGACACCTAAAGATTCTGACTGTTAGAAGAAAGAGAATCACAATCTCTGAAAACACAGTTTGGAAAGACCCTTCAGAATGAGGACTGTTAGCTGCAAGTATATAGTCCCTTGCTAACTATTCAAAAGATTACTGGAAGCAACACTATTACTGTCAGAGAGCTATATCAATATGAAAAAGATGCAGCCCCATCTTTAATAGTTACACACCAAGAACCACAGCATAAGGAATTCTTACAGTTTTAGAATTCCAAGCCCTCACACCAAGCTTGCCAACTGTTTTCTCAAGGTACCTTTGCCACCTAGTAACTTCCAAGTGTCCTTAAATTCTTCAGAAAAGAAGTCCTAGTGGCACACTGTTACTATATGAAATTGTTAGCAATAATAATTGTCACAGCTATAAACAACTTTTACCAAAATATGAGATTAAATTAAACACAATGCTATCTCATTGGTCTCCCAGAGTACCCATTCACAATTCCCTCCTTCATGCAATTTCCTTCAAGTAAAAATATCATGAAAAAAAGAGGGAGCGGCATCTTTTCTCCAAATGCTACCCAGCCCCTAAATACTACCTATTGCAAAAATATTAATATTTGCTTCAATTTTGACATCTGTTGTCACCACAAGTTCCCGAGAAACTTAAAGAATACTGACCAGGTTTAGTAGAGAAGAAAAAGTTATTTATATAAAGGTGCATCAATAAAGTTTAAAGTACTTTCTTTCAATAAAATTTGCAAGTACAAAAGACTTCCAATAAACCTGAATATATTCTGTCCTTTTCAGATACATAATATATTCAAATAAACATGTAGCAAGCAAGTTATAACCAGTTGTTTGCCACTCATTGATGGAAACAAGTGTGTCAGAATTTACTTTTTCAACTCTTTTTCATAGTCTAAATTCTGTGTTTTTAATCTTTCCCCGCCCAACTTCTTGGTCTTCCAAGAACAGCACTGTAGAACTGTTGTAACTCTTTAAAGAGGCTCAACTTAAGTACCACATTGATGATGATTCCAGTGAACTTTCTTTTTTTCTACTTCAGTGGGTGCAGCAGTCTGAACATCTACTCAAGAGTGAGATGGTTAAGGTTCATGCTGCAAAGAAGAATCAAGCAACTGCTACAGTCTTGTCTACTGTCCTTAGAAGTATTCAAACAGAAGACATTAGGGATATGTGTAAAGAAATATTGAGTTGTTCTAAAAATAAGATTAATTAGCTTATAAAGTTCCTTGAAAATTTGATACTGAATCCCAAACGTCTCCTGCTCCCATTATGTTATGATTGTAAAAGAGGTTAAACTTCAAGACTAATAACTCAAATTTTCCTTGCCAGATCTTCTTAATAAATAACCTCCCAATTATGAACAAACATAGGCATTATGACATATGTCTGTCTCCACGGTCCTCTATAACTATTCCACTCACATCCTTTACAATGGCATATGTTCACATAAAGCTGCGTGAGGACGGAGTCTCTTCATTTGTTGATGCTCACAATCTGAATTCCAGTTCCCAGTTAAAGGTAATAAAACCCAAGATTACAGCAATCCAAGGTATTATTGTCTATCAGAAGAATGACTCTCTCCACAACTTTCATTTTTTCATCCAGCAAGTATTTATTTACTAAGCACTAAAGTACTAGGGAGCTTACAAGGGTATTAAAGGCTGTTGGGGGAAAAAAAGGGATGTCATCCAGTCTTTATAGGATACTTAACTTATAGTTTAGTGGGGAAGAGAAACTAAATAATCAATTACATGTGTTCTTGGAAATTATGATTAGAAATGTGAAAAGAATTTGTAATAGGAAGTATCAGTCTTGGAATTCAGAAGTTCAGTGGGAGCTCTCTTGAATAAAGTACTATGAATATGATGAGAACCATGGAATGGTCTGAAGCAAGCCAAACATGGAACAAATGGGTATTATAGATATGAGGTACCTAATCTATAAAAACAAGAGATGAGGGCAATTATGATACAATCAAAGAACCACAAAAGGTCAGTGTAGGAAAAAATCAATTCGTTGGAGAGCAGAGGAAAGAGGGCTCACATTCTAGAAGGTTACTGAGAACTGTTGAGCATTTTGATTATTAATAAAACACACAACCAATTTTTTGATTTTCTATAACAATCCTCCTTTGAGTCAATAGATACATCAAGACCTAGCTAACAGAGTGAAGACTCAGGAGTTAACAAGAAATACATAGGAGGAAAGACATCATAAATACATCAAATATTTCCCTCGATGTGGATGCAGGGAGATCAATTAAAAAGCCAATGCAGTAATTAGAGCAAGATATAAGTTGGCTTGGATTAAAGTGATCACAGTAATATAACAAAAAAGAACAGACTAAAAAGGTTGTTGTACCACAGGATATAATTGATTTGCCAAAGGGGTGGGAGGTGGATTTTGAAGGTCAAAAGAAGAGTCAAAAATGACTCTCAGATTTCTCAAGTAACCGAGCAGTCTTAAAATTTGCTGAGACAGAGAATACTGAAAGATGTGCAAGTTGAGGGAGAAGGAAAAGGAAGTTGATGAGTTATTGAATTTAAGGTACATGCAAGACAGCTGAAAGACAGATAAGAAAGCAATAGATATGTCACTCTGGAGTTCAAGAGTTCTCAGCTAAAGACATAAATTCAGGAAACATCAGCATGTGAGTAATGATTTCAAACACAAAAGTAGATGAGATCATCCAAGGAAAGCTTAAATGAGAATTTTAAAAAATAAAAGAAGGTCTAAGAAACTAATTTCCATATTAAATCATTTAATTAAGGGGAAAGATGAGCAAACACAGAAATAGGAAGAAAAGCAAGAGAGTGTGGCAGCATGGAGTCTAATAAAAACAGTGTTCCATGAAGAATGGTGATCAACTCTGTGTTACATATTCTATCATTTGCAATTTTGCTAATTTTGACCCTTTGTTTCAAAACAATTCTCCTGAAATATCTCTTATCCAGAAATCACTCACTCCAGAGGGCTCAATCTAGTTTATCAAGAAACTGAGAAATACACATTCTAAATCTCATCAAACTCCATTACTCCCTTATGGTAAGTCCACAAAAATTTTAGTTTTGGTTAAGCCAAAAGAGGACACCTTACACAAATAAACTCATGATACTCTACATGGATTTTGCTTCTTTCCTACCAACCTAAAAATACAAGTTTATGCCTAGTCCTTACAAATGGACAAAGATCAAGATTGAAAGGAGAACCCAGATACTTATGAATGAAGGTGATTAAGCACCAAATTCAAAAGTACAAGGGAGAAGTATAAAATATATAAGACCAATTCTATTGACTTTCCTCCTACCTTACCCTAGTACCAGTGCCTTCTTGAAATACACAGTTTAATTATTATTGAATTTTCTGTAGAAATCCCTTGGTTCAAGCAATATTTCTAATAATAAATGATAACTACTTAAGTATGAATCAGGTCAACAGCAAATTAATTATTATAATATTTCCAAGCTTAAAAGAACCTCCCTTTATCCCACTCTGTCTTCTAGATACTCCCCCATTTTTTTTGTTCATCTTTACAGAAAAATTTCTTAAGTAAGTTGTCAACAGTGGCTATGTCTAACTCCTAACTCGAATTCTCTGACCAATCTATAACAATCAAGTTTCCATGGCTAGCAGTTCACTGAGCCTGCTCTCACCAATGACTTCCATACTGCCAAATCCAAACACAATTCTCTGCTCTTTATGTAACATACTTCCATCCAGTATTTGACACTGATGCTATGTTTCCTTAGCCCTTAAGCTATTTTCACTCTTTGTTCCTGAGACATATTCTCAAGACTTTTCTCTTGCTCAGCAGTAATTATGTCTCACTGTCCTATGCTGCCACTTTTCCTCTCTTAAATCTCTAAATGTTGGGCATGTCCAAGGCTCTATTGCGGGTTTGTTGTAGACACCTTCTCTTCTTTAACCTACATGTTCTCCCTAGGTGCTCTTACCTTCTCTGAGAATTCCAGACTCATATAAACCGCCTACTTGATAACCCCAAAAAAGTATCTTAAACACAACATGCCAAACAGAAATACTAATTTCCTCACCCAAATCTATTTCTCCTCAGTTTTTTTTTAATCTTAGAAAATACTATGATTTATCTAGAAGTTATCCTTGATATCTCTTTCATTCACACTTCACCAAACATATCCAGTCTATCAGTAAGTTCTGGCAACTCCACTTCCAAAATGGAACACAAATTCATCAATATTTCTATTTCACTACTTTAATTCTCAAGCCACCAACATCTTCTCCTGTACAACATCAATAGCCTCCTAGCTTCTCTCTGCATCAATTCCTGTCCCCTACAACCTTCCTCCCATAACAAGATGACTTTGCGTAGATATAAACAATATAATCATACACTAAAGTGGTATCCTATCACATTTAAAGTCAGGTCTAAACTCCCTCATTTTACAAAAAGAAAGTGAGATGAATTTTCTATCCAACTGGTTGGTAACAAAGTGAGAGTGAGCAGCCACATGTCCTGACACACAGTACAGTGCTCCTTACAGTGTTCCCATATTCTGCAACTCAGCAATGCTTACAGATACATTTAAAATGTAAGCCAAGTTTGCAGTTTGTGAGTGTGAACAAAATTCAGAAAGGAAAAGATGATACAATATTACAACAAAACCCATCAGGGCTTTGAATATCAACAAAGCTTTCAAATTGCAAGTGCTTTGAGAGAATAAAACAAATATATGTTAAATCCCTGGTCAAAACATGTTTAACCACAGGGGAGATTACTACAATGGGAAAGATATCAAATTTTTATAAGCTTCCCCATACGTGCCTCTAATATTCTTACTAAACAAAGTCAACCAGAACAAACACATTTCTTACCACTTTTCAAAAAGGAATTTTAAATCATGCCTCAAAACTTTAAACTATATCAAGAAGATTATATTAAGAGAATTTCAGATACATATATCACATAAGTAGAAAACTTATTTTGCATCACAACAATTTTGAGTTCATATATTCTATGGTCTTGGTTGTAAGAAAAATACAAACTTTTTCTGAGATGATATAACTAAAATGTATCAATCCAACCTGCTTTACAGATACAAATCAAGTATCATGCAAAGATAAGTACACTTAAAATGGTTAAAGAGACTGAGTAAATTGAAAAACCTAAGGAGAATTTGAAAATATTACTGAGGAAAAATAAGTTGAAACTGACATCTAAGAAAATACCAAAAAAGCTCAGGTGGAAATATAATAAAAGAAAAAATGAAAAGGAAAAATGGAAGGGGCCTGCATCAGTAAAGAGGGGGAAGTCACCCTTAAGTTTAATTTTCCAGTTCAAGTGCTGTGTAATTAAGTAAACACAGTGAGAACTGTTCTACCAATACCCTTCACACCAACCTTGAGAGACCTTTCCAAAGAGGTCCAATCAGACTTCAAAACTTCCAGTTGTGTCAAATAATATCTACAACTATCTCTCAGGCATTTTTCACAGAAATAAGAACAGTTGAGTATAAGTTACAATAATTTTTATATGTATACTATTTTTTGCTCATTATTCATTTGGGAGAAGAAAACCTAGAGTAGCTATAGATCACTAAAGAAGAAATCCACATGATTATCCATTAATGTTCTTAATAACAAACTGTATCCCAAATATTAAAATAATAGCAATTAATCATATACTGACCTATCTTAAGATGTATCACTCTAATTTGCTCTATAATAACCTAGGGATAAAAGAGATCACACAAAATTAAAGCAAAACATTTAAAAGAAATGTGCACTTGTGTTATTATTAGTAAATGCATATATGCACACATACAAATATATACACATTAGTCTCTCCTTACTTATGGTTTTATTTCCCATGGTTTGAGTTACCCAAGGTCAACATGGCATGAAAATATTGCACATATTACAATATTTTGAGAGAGACCAATTCACATTACTTTCATTAGAGTCTACTATTATAATTGTTCTATTTTATTAGTATTTAGTGTTCTTAATTACTCTGATTTAGAAATTAAAGTTTATCATTGGTAAGTACAGGAGGAAAAAATTATGTAAATAGTGTCACTATCTCTGGTTGTAGGTATTCACTATAGGTGCTGGAATGCATCCCATGCAAGAAAGGGGGAACCACTGCATAGAACTAAAAATAAAATGAGACAAATTTTATAAACATTTTACAAATAAAAAATATACTTGAAAAACTTCTGAGTTTTAAATCCAACCTCTCAATGACTATAGCACCTTTGTAGATGAAGACTACAGTCAAAAGAGGCCAGGATCATTTTAAGAAAAACCCTCCTGACCTACTATATATTAAAAATATTCCTCTTTGTACCTCCTAAAAACTAGAGTCAGCAAAGATCTTTTGCATTTGCTTAGCATGAAGAGCAAAGAGACAAACTCAAGGGCAAGACCGGAAATCAGGTGAAAACTTGACAAGGAAGTTAAGAGTACAGCAGAGCTTAAGTTTTGTTATATAACCCTGTTGATGAACAACTACACTTCTCGTGGTGATGGATCAGTAGACCACTAAAAACTTAATCTTTAATCTTACAGTTCTCAAAAGCAAGCTTTTGGAGGATTTCATGACCCTTTCAGGAAACCTGAATGTCAATCCTCATTCCTAATAATACTAAAATGTTAATTGCCTTTTGTGTTGTCATTGTCTAATAGGTGGAGAGTACAGTTGTCCAGGGGTTACATTATTTGTGGCCTCTCAAGATGTTGAATATAAAAAAAGGGGGAAAAATCCCATTTTTTCCACTAAACTGTCCTTTTCTTTTTGAAATGTATGTCCGTGTTCTGTGGGTGCAAGACAAATCAACACAATCTTAGTCACTACAGCATTTCTATAGGTCAAAGTCCAAGCTGGTTGAAGTGGATCCTCTGCATAAGGTCTCACAAAGGTATAATCAGCGTGTTGCTCTAGCCAACCCATTTGGGAGTTCAGGGCTCTTTTCCAAGATCATGTGGTTGTTGGCAGAATTCATTTCCTTGCAGCAATAGAACTGAGGTACTGTTTTCTCACTGGCTGTCATCCAGAGATGCTCTCAGCTCATAGAATCCCCCCACAGATCACAGCCACATGGTCCTCTCACAGCTCGTACCCAAGATGATGAATTTAACTTCTTCAAAACCATCTTACTGCAATCTAAGATGCAGTCTCTCACAGTATACTCACAGAAGTGACTACCACATTATCTTTGCCATGTTCTATTTGCTAGAAGCGATTCACTTTCTGTACACATTCCAGGGCAAAGTAAAACTACTGCAGGTCAACTTCAAGTTCTATCTGCTCCATATGGCTAGCTAACATGAAGCGAGCTTATTGTTATTTTTAAACTAAGGAATAAAGGCACATTTTGTTTGAGAACCACTGCCCTTATCTAAACTGCCTTTATTATTTGCTGCCTCTAGTATTTGGCACATGACGAAAGAGGAAAAATTTACTTTTTCAAAGAGTTTGGCCATTTTAAAAACAAATTGGCATAGTCAAACTGCCAATATGAAAAGAACTTTAAAATTTTAGAAACTATTCATCTTATTCAGATTTCTATATCATTCAGACTAAAAAGCTGAACTATAATCATTTATTTCTGTAAATGTTTGATTATTTCCCCACCAGATCCCATTCTTGGACAATCTCAGGGAATAGCAGGAGCTATGTTCTTGAGTAGATAAAAATAGTTAGGTTCTAAGCATATCTGGAGCAGAGGTTGTTTATCTATAGTAACATACAGAAGGCAGAGAAGATAAGCACAGATGCTTGAATGTGAATGAGTGCAGAAGAATTGAAAGGCTCCACCATGATGCTGACTACTAATACTTACATTATTAACTGATACATTTAGATGTCAGAAACCTTGAATGATTAAATACATCAAATGGGAAAATACATTCTTATCTTTATTTTAAAGCTTTGACTTCAGTTTCCTATTTTTAAGCTCTAGTGAGTGTGCTAGTCTTCGTATGAGCTTTGGAAAGTCAATTCTGCTTCTTAAACTCCAGTACTATACAAGGTAAATCTAGTGGTCAGCTCCCTGATCTCATCTTCCCGTTATTTTCGAAGGCACTTGCCAAATAATTCACCCCAGTCCTTTCTTATCATTATCTTAACAGGTATGAGTTGGTGGTTAACCAACTTCTCTTGTAACATCAATCATAAGAAACTAACCAGTGAAAAAAGTGGAAGCCTTTAGTGCAAACTAGTTCCATTTGTTACCATTTTATTCACTTTATTAAAAGTTGACACAATTTTACATTTACCAACACCCTACCTGAGCAAGGAAGTTCACTTTTGTAACCCTTATTTCTTACATCTTAACCCATATCAAAACTATTTCAGTTGGTTTGTATCAGGAGAGCCAGAAGGTAAAGGGAGAGCAGGACCAGATCCCCCGAAGTTGGTCTATAACATTAATATTGAAGGAGAGCCAGCTGCAGGCTTACAATGCACTCTACTACCAAATCCTGCGGGAAATGATTGTATGAGCATATATAGTAACACTACATAACAAACATGACATGTTACTGTTACAATTTATTTAAACTTATATTTTTGGGCATGGAAAGTTGCATTTTTGGGCATGGAAAGTTGCATATTAGTGTTGGAATGAACTACGAATCTGAAAAATATTCAACTTGAACATTTCTCAGCAAAATCACAATAAAAAGAACTGCTGGTAACAAACCACCATTCTTAGCAAGCAAATTACCTACACCTTAATCCCTCTAGTTTTGATTTCCATCACATCTAATTTTACGAGTAAACATTTTCTTAATACTATCATGGTTATCAAACTGGATATATGGCACTCAAGAGAGAGCAGTAGTATATTATTGCTCTAATAAAAATAAATATGTAGCCACTGTCAGGAAATAATAATAAGTAGATTTTCAATCACTTAAATGTCATTGATTAGGAGAATGGATATGGGCTTATAGGAGAATGGATATGGGCTTATAATATTCAAAGGATGACTGAAAAGCAGCTACCTCAAAGTGAAGACTCTAGTCAAGTCAAGTCATACGCTAAAAATAATGGATAACAACTTTGGCCCGCCCTGGTGGCACAGCGGGTTAAAGCACAGCACTAAGAAGCTAAAGCCACTTCAGCATGAGTTCGATCCCCACCCCAGAGGTGACCCACATGGCATGGCAGACCTCTCCTGACTCACCTGCTGCTCCCCTCAGCAATGTACTTTATCAGTCCACCTGTTCTGCTCACCACTCTGTCTCTGGTGAATCTCTGACTGCCCCTGTACCTCTGGCCTATACCTCAGTTCTGTATACATAAATAAATCTAAAAAAAACAAATCAGTAAATCATACACACACACATCAATAAATCAAAACAAGCAATATATAAATAGTACCATCATGACCAAAGCGCCCAGGTATGCAAAACTGGTACAGCATTTGAGAATAGTGCATCATTTATATAAACAAACCAAAGAAGAAAAATCATTTATCATCTCAACAAAAAGATATAAAGCAGTTTGCATAATTCCACAGCCATTCCTAATAAAAACTCTCAGCAAAATAAAATGGAAGAGAATTTCCTGAAACCCATTAGGACATCTATGAAAAACCAACAAGTAACATCATATTTGACTGTGATAGACTCAAAGCATTGACCCTGAGACTGGTAAAATGTCAAAAAGGAAAAAAAGGGGGAGGGAAGCATAATTAAAAAGCCACTACTACTTAACTTTTATTGGAACTAGCCGGTAAAACAAGAAATAGAAATGAAAGGCTTACAGATGGAAAAATGAGAAATAAAAGCTGCCTTTATAAAAATAACCTCAAGGAAAGTCAAAAAGATAATAGCAGTGTGGCACTATCACTAAGAGGACAAAGAAGAGTTCAAAAATGGCCCAACATGCCATAATCATAGTGTACTATAATGAGAGAGGGGGAGGGTCACCAATGAAGGATGGATTGTTTGCTGGGAACACTGGCTTTTTATGTGGGAAAGAAAAACTTGCCATATCTACAAGTGATCTTAGGTTGATCAAAGAAAAAAAAAGAAAAAAGGAGAAATGATAAAAAAAATTTAAAAATGTAAAGTGTAATAAAATGTTATTTCATGGTCTATGAAGTGAAGGCTGACTTCTAACTCAAAAGATCACAAACTATCAAGTAAAAGAAGCAATGAGCTTTAATATCAAAATGAAAATACCTGTTCCACAAAGAAACTACAGACAAAAATACATTTTTCAAGTGAGCAAATGATATAAATAAACAATTCATCCTAATGGCAACCCAAATGTAACAAGTGCATGAAAGAATGTTGGCTTCAATGTAACCAGGATACTGCAACATAGAACAAAAACACTCCCAAAGAATCTTCAAGACTAACAAAAAACTAAAGTCTAAATAATATGAAATACTGGTAATGATAAGGGGAGTCACATGAACTCGGTAGTAATATGGATTGAGCCATTCTTGAGAAAGAACTAGTAAAACAAAATGTATGTCACATTATTTCCCATCTAGAGATACTGATTATGGAAAGTGACGGCCCTTAGGAGACATGCTACAAGGCTGTTCAGTGACTCTGTATTTGTAGCAATGAGGAGTTTACCATGACAAATTACCAAAATTCATGGTTTAAAATAGGACAAGTTTATTGTTTTAAAACTCAATCAGAAGAATGGTAGAAGCCTTAAGGCACTAAAATCAAAGCAATAGTTGAATTCGTTTTTGGAGTCTGGAGCAGTAGGCAGTGAATTCCTTTCCTGTTCATACAGAGGGTTCACAAAATTCAGCTCCTTATAGTCACAGGATCAAAGCCAGCCAACCAACTATTTTTTTTTTCTGGCTTTAAACTGATAGTGGTTCCCAGTTTCCAGAAGCTGCTGAACTGACTCATGGCTTCCTTCTCTACCTGCAAATTCAACAGTATCTTATGCTTTGAATCTCTCCTCCTTCTTCTACCTTGCCTCTTTGACCCAGTCAGGGAGGGTTAAAGACTATAAAGACTTGTGTAATAAGACTGAACCCACATGAACAATCCAGGATACTCTCCCCTTCTAAAGGTTCATGACACTAATCACATCTGCAAAGCCACTCTGCCATTAAAGTGCCAGACTCACAGGTTCCAGGGAACAAGAGAAGGACATGTCTGGAGTCCATCACTCTAGCACAGAATATAAAGGCTCAGACTAGTGCAATGAGCCATTATTCCCCTATGAATAAGTATTTTAAAACATAATATCTAGGGCCCTCCCTGGTGGCGCAGCGGGTCAAAGCACATCACTAAGAAGCTTAAGCCACTTCCACATTAGTTCGATTCCCACCTGCCCTGGAGGAGATCCACATGGGGTGGCAGACCTCTCCTGGCCCACCCGCTGCTCCCCTCAGCATTGCACTTTGTTGATCTGCCTGTTCTGCTCCCCATTCTGTCTCTGGTGAATCCTCTCACCTTCCGCATCTCTGGCCCGTACCCCAGTTCTATATGAATAAATAAATCTTTTTTTTTTTAAGATTTATTTATTTGTGCATACAGAACTGGGGTACAGGCCAGAGGCTCAGGGGCGGCGAGAGGCCTCACCAGAGACAGAGCGGGGAGCAGAACAGGCAGATCAACGAAGTACACTGCTGAGGGGAGCAGCGGGCGGGTCAGGAGAGGTCTGCCACGCCATGTGGTCACCTCCAGGGCAGGCGGAGATCAAACTCATGCAGAAGTGGCTTTTAGCTTCTTAGTGTGGTGCTTTAACCCGCTGCGCCACCAGGGAGGGCTGAATAAATAAATCTTTTAAAAAAAAAACATAATATCTAAACTACCATATCACTTCTGTAATGTAACACACACACATTTATTATTCAAAAATACATTATTTAGGAGGAAAAACACACAATAGAGGAACTCTACACAAATCACTGCAGTGCCATCTGACAAATGTTATTAATGAACCTCACATCTGAGAGTCAAAATGCAAAACAATTACAAAAGGACAACTGATGGTCAAGGAACTAATATCTATACTATATATACTCAATTTTCTATTATTTTATGCCTTTTGTCTTTAAAATTGCTTTATTCAATGTTTTTTAAAGTTTTAACACATCTACATAACTGCCCTCAAACTGTTCTTTTTGGTTCTATCATTTAAATTTGGTCATGTAACTCCCTTTTCCATGTAGTTATGAGTTATGTCTTGTTACATTTGTTTTGACCACTTCGAAATACTTACTAGTAGCCTGACTTACTTTTAGATTAAATGCTCTCACTGAGAGTAGTTTTGGCTGCAATATAGTTCCATTGGGAACTTTCTATAAGTCTAAGAACTGCGCTGTATTCTCACTAGAAATCATGTACAAAAACTCCAAGATTAATAGAGATGTCATGTAATTGATTGTTCACAGCAGGACGCTTGAGAGTAAAATAGAGCTGCTCTTAATAATTACACTGGCAACAAGGATAGGCCAGGGCTGGTCCTGACAAACTGGGGCCTATGTCACCCTACCCAAAATTCGATGGAAAAACAAAAAAGAGCAATATATTATATTAATCAAATTAAATCAAATTAAAGTGGACAAAGATGCAAAAGATGATGGTTCAAAGCAAACAGGCAAAAGAATTTCTTTAAAAATATGTTAAGAACTTAAAATGCTGCATCATCAACACAGAAACAACAGATTTCTAGGGGTCAGTCTTATAAGTAGAAGCTAATAGCTTAGTTCTTTCAGGCAGCTTAAAATGTTTTTTACAAAGATATTTTTAAAAAATGGGCTTAAGTGGCAAAGACAAATTCATTACTGGATTCTGTAAAGAAATTCAATTTTTAAAGCAAGATAATTACAATGGGTAAAAGGTATGCAAAAGATAAATAGCTATCTACCTACCTTTTCAGTGATTCCATTTACTTCAATTGAATATAGTTCAATTAATATTCAATGAGTGCCTCCTACTTCTAGAACCTAAGTGAGATATGTATGAACAAGATGTAAAATGTGTGAGCTCAAGTTGTTCAAAATTTAGAGGGAACCATTTAAGTGAATGACATCCCCAAAAGGTCCCCTCTCCTGCACAATCTGTACAGGAGAATGCCCTGGCCTCAAGTTAGAGCCAATACACTAGTTATTTCTTATTTCTTCCTCTTTCCCAACAAAGAAGTAATCTCCATGAAGACCTTATGTCTATTTTATTCACTACTGTACACTTAGCACCTAGAAATTTATCTGGCACACAATCAATATTTAAATATTTGCTGAATTAGCACATGCAGCTAATTCTAGTTAAGAGGAACAGTGTGAGCACATTCTTGAAGTGTTAAGCATGAAAGATGCTTTTAATTCAATCGTCACCTTCTGTGACTAGATCATAGTTTGCATGAAGGGCAAAGGTGTGAGAGATGATGTTAAAGACAGATAATAAGCTTCTAAATGTATAATGATAGGATTTTGAGTCAGAAAAACCTATTTCAATGAAACTACCTCTAATTTTTGAATTTTGAGAAATCATTTCAGTATGAAAAGTTACCTTAAAAATCTCTTTTACAATGTCATGAAAGAAATTAAAACATCTTAAACGTTTTTCTTACTGAACCTAGAACATAATAGATACCATTAAAATCAAATATAGGGGTCCATCCTGGTGGTGCAGTGGGTTAAAGCACAGCACTAAGAAGCTTAAGCCAATTACGCATGAGTTCAATCCCCACCTGCCCCAGAGGAGATCCACATGGTGTGGCAGATGCCTCCTGACCCGCCCGCTGCTCCCCTCAGCAATGTACTTTGTCGATCTTCCTGTTCTGCTCCCCACTCTGTTCCTGGTGAATCCTCTCACCCTCCGCATTTCTGGCCTGTACCCCAGTTCTATATGAATAAATAAATAAATCTTTTAAAAAATCAAATATAGACTAGAAAATTCCCTAGACAAATAAAACCATATAAGCAAAGTTTAATTTAGGTTATTTTATGAGTGAGACTAACTTTTCTGAGGTCACATCTTGCTTGTGCCATAAGTAAAATTTTAACTGCCTCCCCCCTTTGATCTGAGCAGCTTTATAGCAATATTCCATGTTGAGTGCTCCCATCTTTTTTGATGTGTGCACAATAATATTTCACTAATTATTGCATCAATGAATCATAAGGTTTACTTCAGCTATTTCTGAAATTTTGTTAGTACTCAGTAAGTGTAAGTTTCCCCTAGAAAATTAAGGATTTGAGCATTAAATGGAAAATGTGAAATATCAAAAATGAACAAATGAAGGTCTTCATTGGACTTGTGCTTTAAAATCTTAATTCTGTAAACAAGCAAAACATGAACAGGAGCAAATAAACTGAGAAGTAAGAAGACAGAAAGAAAGTAGTACACAATGCTAATACAGATATGGAAATATCTATATTAAGAAGGAAGGGTTGAATACAAGAGCTATAATAGAGACTGAATGAACCAAAACTTAGTCACTCAAAATGAAACATGAATAAGAAGATTAGAAAATAACACCAAAGCACCTAGAAAGCAGGAGATTGATGGTGCACCAATAGCAAGCATTGGTAGAGAATAACCAGAACTGCTGCCTTGGTAGGGAATAGACACTTAAAGATCTAGAACATTTTGGCCCTCCCTGGTGGCGCAGAGGGTTAAAGTACAGCACTAAGAAGCTAAAGCCACTTCTACATGAGTTTGATCCCCGCCTGCCCCAGAGGTGACCACATGGTGTGGCAGACCTCTCCTGACCCGCCCGCTGCTCCCCTTAGCAGTGTACTTCATCAGTCGGACTGTTCTGCTCCCCACTCTGTCTCTGGTGAAGCCTCTCACCGCCCCTGAGCCTCTGGCCTGTACCCCAGCCCTGTATGCACAAATAAATAAAATCTTTAAAAAAAAAAGATCTAGAACATTTTGAGTTTAATGCATTTATGGAACAAAAGGTTGTACAATTTGCAGTTGTAAATACAAGTCTTGTGTTATAGATCTCAGAATTAGAAACAAACATTGAAAATATTCAAAGATAAAAGACAATGACACACAGGAAGTCCTGTCTTTTTCTATCAAATGCCAACTTATTGGCACTTAGTTGATCAGAGTCTATGCAACAAGTTCTGGTGAACAAGCACAAAACTACATTGTTTTGCTTTTGAGATGCACCTTCGCCATCTGGTGGCAAAAATGATAAATACAGGTTTGTTCCTTTTTATCCTAAATTTTTGTTTCATGTTATGCAATTAACTAGCCAAGTATAAATGTATTTGTTAAATATATACAATAATGACATCTATATGGAATTTCTTAACAACTGAGACTTAAGGCTTAAGTTCTTGCGAACTCAACTGCATAAATAGACATTGATTCTTAATCATTTTAAAAGCTGGAATGATCTCTTACCATTCAGCTTATCAATACCATAGTCCCTTATTACTGATAATACACACACAAGTCAATGCCATATTCCCTTATTACTGATAAGTGAAATGAGTTTTTGGGCTTCATTTTTATCATAATTATTATTACTCCTCATTGTTTTTACTCTGGACACAATTACATTTAAAATACATAACTGGAAGAGTATTTTTGTTAAAAACATAAACTTTCCACTCACCAGTACCTTCCTATTTCATAATTCACTCATTACATAATCTGATATATACCCAAGACT
Source organism: Condylura cristata (assembly GCF_000260355.1). Taxonomy (NCBI): domain Eukaryota; kingdom Metazoa; phylum Chordata; class Mammalia; order Eulipotyphla; family Talpidae; genus Condylura; species Condylura cristata. The sequence goes on from NW_004567110.1 coordinate 24,215,276, forward strand.
AATTACATGTATTACTAAAGCTCATGTTGTCAAGGTCAAATTTCTTGCTTCCAAAAACTAAAAGTGTGGATTGCTTAGAATTTCAAGTGGGTTTTTTGAAGCTAGATAACATGCTTTGAACAGATTGATCAATAGAACAGAAGAGAACATCTATAAATATATCCTAACATACAATAATCTAATGTGATAAAAACAGCATCTTAAATCAGTGCAAAGAGACACTTGATGATTCAACAAATAATTGTGAGGCAAACAGGTAAGCATGCATATAAAAGCAAAGCTGGTTCTATACCAATGAACACTTGGGGCCATCACTCCCAGGACTGAGCTGTATTATATGACAAAGCTCATAATTTTGTGGTTATGATTAATGTTCCTAATTCAGCTGACTTTAAGTTGATCAAAAGGTAAATTATCATCTGTCGATCTGATCAAGTAGATGAGTCTTTTAACTCAGAGAGATTCAAAGCAAAACATTCTTCTGTGGACTTTGAAAGGAAAAAAACTGTCCTGCTGCAGGGAGGGACACTTGGCATGGAACTGTGGGTGGCCGCTAGGCGCCAATGGCCTGTTATACAACTTCAAACATTAAATTTTGTCAAAAGGTCAGTGAAGCTGGAAAAGGACCATGAACATCAGCCCCAGACAACAGCTTGATTTCAGCCACACAAGACTGAGATCCAGCTAAACTGAGCTCTGATCTTGATCCAGGGAAAATGAGAGATAATAAAGTACATTATCTTAAGCCAATCGGTTTGTAGAAAATTTTTACACAGCAATAGAAAACCAATACAAAATCCATTTCACAAAAGATTATTTTCCAATGTCAATGGAGATTTCAAAAACCCACTTTAAAGGTTAACAGCTCAATTTAAAAAAAAATGGACAAGATATAAAGAATTTCCCCAAAAAGAAATACAGCTGCTATTAAGCATAAGCAAAAATATACAACTTGACTCAGGATCTGAGAAAGATTAAAAGTACAATGCAGAATCATTATTTTATCACTCATTGGTAGAGATCAAAGTTTTATAATGATGCATTGGCCCAAGTGTGAAAAAACAGGAACCTTACTAATTTTTTATGAAATTATAGTGAGCAAGCAATTTGCCAATGTCTACCAAAAAATTGAAACTATATGTGCTTTTGGGTCACCTGAGCCCATTTCTGGGAGTGTTTGTCTTAGTGATTTATTACTACACAAAATAGTAAATAAATGCATGTATCTGTATATACACCTATATGAGGTTATTTATTACAACAGTGTTTGTAATAGCAAAACAAAAGAATTGGTTATTTAATCCATCATTAGGGACTAAATAACTTTGACACATCCACTAAAAATAATGATGGAGTACACTCATATACTGGTAAAGACAGATCTTCACATCTGTTATTAAGTGAAAAAGATAACAGAAAACTATCTGTGAATATGTAGATGTGTGTTATTATTTTAAATGGATAAATATGTGTATATATATATATAAGTATATTCCTATTTTACAGAGAATATCTATAAAAATTCACACAAATAAAAGTAGTAATAGTTCTTGCAGAACAAAAGAGACTTAGTGGCTAGGATATGGAGTGAGTATATAAAATAGAGTGATAATGCACAAGAAATATACCTTGAAGCATAAGAAAACTCTTCTTGAGCTCAGAAACCTTTAAATGACTCTGACATAATTCAAAGAAGAGACACAAATTTTTTAAATTGGTTAATTATAGAGTAAGATTTTAAGCCATGTTTTAAATCAACATAATAATTATTCAAATTGCTATCAAATCCATCTCTATAGCAATAATACTGTCATTTTAAGTAAAGTAATTTCTAATACTGGTAGAAAAATTATTTAAAAATAGCTGCTCTGGCCCTCCCTGGTCGCGCAGCGGGTTAAAGCACAGCACTAAGAAGCTTAAGCCACTTCTGCATGGGTTCGATCCCCGCCTGCCCCGGAGGAGACCACATGGCGTGGCAGACCTCTCCTGGTCCAACCGCTGCTCCCCTCAGCAGTGTACTTCGTAGATCTGCCTGTTCTGCTGCCCGCTCTGTACCTGGTGAATCCTCTTACCCTCTGCATCTCTGCCTGTACCCCAGTTTTGTATGAATAAATAAATCTTAAAAAAAATAGCTGCTCTTCATGTTATTTCATTTTTTTTCTTTGTACTTATGAAGAAAGATAGGAAATAAAAATACCAAAGTCATGGTAAGCTTTAATATCAAAAAGATTGGTTAACTCAGAATTATATACTATGAATGAGTTCAGAGGTTCTTCTTGCCTCTGCATGGAATTTAAGGGGCACAACACATCAGCTTCTATTTATTCCTCTCGATAGGATAATTGTTTTACAGCCCACTAGCAAGATAAATTTGGATATTCACTGTCAGATCAAACTGCACAATGCCCACTCTTAAAATGGTGAGACTTTCTTTTTTTTTTAACATAATTCTTCATTTTATGCATTTTTCCATCTCGGTTGTAATACCCGTGGACTTCCAATTATCAATTCACCTGTGTGCCATCAAAAATGGTGAGACATTTTAATTGCTTCCAAACAGCGGAATTTATGTTTATGTTCTATCCACCTGAATCCTTAAGTAGCATCAATACCTGTTCAACAATGGCCCCTTAATCATATTTTCATAGCAAATTTTGATTTCTTGACTACTGACTGTAGCTTTTAAATAATCTTATATTTTCCAATTTATAATACATGTCCCAATAGTGCTTTGATTTTTCAATACCGGGGCTTCAACAATATACCTTTCATTCATTCATTCCAAAAATTTCTAATGATGGTCATTTTTCTCAACACACAGAATAGCCAAGAAGAATGGCTAGAAAATAAAATCAAGACAAGCTACTGAGATAGTTTGTAGTATCTGAGTCCATAAATTCAGCTAATCATAAAGTCTATGCTCATTTTTACAACTTTATGATTTAATCCCATTTCCCTGAAGCCAGTGAACTATTCCACTCATTCAGTATTTAAACAACTATAACTGAGCACCGCTACTCATCAGTCAGTTATTGTGTGAAGTGCTAAGAGAACAATGAAGAAGATACACTCAACTCTTGCATCATAAAATCTATTTGCTAAATCCATCCTCTAACAGAGAAAATGTTCAATATCTTAAAATTGATACACACTGCTTTTAAATCCTTTTGAAAATATCCATACTTAAAGTGCAGTGAAATTTTTTCTGTTAATGGAGCCAATAACTTTTCACATGCACACACACAAAAAAACTGAATTGAAATGGAAACCCTGGAATTGAGAATGACTAAAATTAATTTAAAGAATAGTTGTTTAATATGAAAGAAAGTCATGCTTTACAATGCACCACATAAACTATATCTTCCAGATCCATAAATGGTATCTTACCATCTTTGGGTCTTAAAATAATTTTACCAACTTTGGAAATAGATGCTGCTTCTTTTTTACACTCACGTGGTTCCATGACCAAGAAGCCCTAGCAGACAGCAAACAAAACAAAAACTTGGTGCAAGCTGCACATTAGCAAAAACACATTTTTACTTTTAACATCTTGCTGATAAAATATGTGTTGCAATGTTTAAATTACCAAATAATAAAATAAACGATTAATTGTAGGTTTACACTACATCACACCACTGTAGAAAAAATATCCAGACTCTAGCATTACAGCTCCTTTAGAATTTTATCTAGCAGATTTTCCTTTCCAAAGTCTCTCACAATCCCTGCTTCCTGAACCTCAAAAGTTAAAGAGTGACCCTAAATAAAAATAGCCTATAAATAAAACGTCAATTTGCAGGCAACATGCAGCTTGTCCTTAAAAAAGAAACGTTAGCAGGAAATAATAATAATAATGAACAACTATATACCAGAGACATTTTATGGGGGTGAGGTGTGGAATGGAATCAAACATAGGGGGTGTGGGGGATGGGGATTGCACTGGACTATGGTGATGGCACACGGTGAATTGGTGATGGAAGTCCACAGGGATTACACTGAGATGGAAAAATGCACAAAAAGATGTAAAAACAAACTATGATAATAAAAAAATAATAATAATAAAAAGAAATGTTAGCTATCTAGTATTTGGAAAGTTGGAGGAAAGATCAATTGTTGCTGGTTGTTTTTCAGATGAGAACTCTGTTCATTGCTCATGCATCCCACACAGAAGGAAATCATGTCAGGAGCATTAA
>NW_004567110.1:24219859-24239504 GCF_000260355.1 Condylura cristata
GATCAGGAGAGGGCTGCCGCAACATGTGGTCACCTCTGGGGCAGGCGGGGATCGAACTCATGCGGAAGCGGCTTTAGCTTCTTAGTGCTGTGCTTTAACCCGCTGCGCCTTAATATAATTCTTAATAAAATACTTCATATTAAACAAATAAAAAAAACAAAATAATACTTCATACTAAACAAACAAAGATAAACAGCAACCTTCTGGGAGTGCAGGGGTAAACTAGGACTGTGCTAGACACGCTAGCATATTGCATTTCTATTTACAAGTCACTTAAATTAGAAGCATGGTTCCAGTTTAATTTTATTGAAAAATATGAAAAAAGATTCTATTTTCACCTAATTATTGACACTCAGGCTATTAAAGTTATTTATTCTAAGATAACAAACTTTCACTTTTAACAACTATCATAATACGCTTATATCCTTTTTTTTTAAAGCAGGCTTGATCTTCTAGAGTTCATACCATATTCTCAAAATTAAAGTGATCTGAATCAGATGTTCAGTGGTGAAATTAATATAATGCATACATTTGTTGATTTTCAGTGTTGCACACTTAAAACTCACATGTTATTTTACTCATTTTTTTAAAAAAGAATTCTCTTAAATATTGACTCACTCTCTCTAGACTATATGAAGATTTGTCACACATCTCCAACTACTATTTAGCCAGTAAAAGACAAAGGAGCTCAAAAATATCAGTCATGTTAGAGACATTAAAATTAAAGCTTTCACTCCTCCATCTCCATCAATAATCAATGTACCTAATTCAGTGCTAGTACCAAATACATAGCCATCTCTGCTCCCTTTTGTTTTTCCATCTGCTAGTCTAAAAAATATAAGAAATATCAAGAAATAAGGTTATGAGGCCACTTGCTTCCAAGTTATTAAGACTTTTTTCTTCTAAGAGAAGTAACACTTTGATCCTTTCTAGGTCCTCAACTCTTTATAGTTTAATCTCTTTCTTAACTATACTTTAATTCCTTTTAAAAGTTATTTCCCTTTACATCTTTTTTATCTTCTTTCTCTCATATGTTTCCCTCATCACATATCTCAGATATGTGGGAAAAAATTAGGGAAAAAATTAGAATTATGTCAGTTTCCTAGGCCATCTCAGACATAGGGTACACAGTCTTCAGAGCATGTGTAACCGCACTTAAGTAAGTACAGATATATCATCTAACTGAAAAATACCATTGTTGAAAGATTAATTCATTCTGATCTAACTTCACAATAAAACAACCATATTTTGTATCTGTAAAACTTCAAATAAAACAGCAATTTAGAAATGTAGCCTAAGTATATATTAAAAGTTCTCACCACCAGTAAAAAAAAAATCATAACTATGTGAGGTGATGGATGTTAGTTAAACTTATTGTGGTAATAATTTCATTATATATATATATATATAGATAGATAGATCAAAATTATATTGTATACTAACAATGCTATGTGTTGATTATATCAATAAAACTGGAAGAAATTCTGCAATTTTAATGTAGCAAAGATACATAATTCCCTCTTAATTTCTTGTTAAGGTATAATTTACACTAAATAAAAAAGTATATAGGCCCTCCCTGGTGGCGCAGTGGGTTAAAGCACAGCACGAAACTAAAGCCACTTCAGCATAAATTCTATCCCTGACTGAGAGGTGACCACATGGCATAGCAGACCGCTCTTGACCTGCCCACTGCTCCCCTCAGCAGTATACTTCATCAGTCATCCTGCCTTGTGCTGCTCCCCACTCTGTCTCTGGTGAATCCTCTCGCCACCCCTGCACCTCTGGTTTCTGACCCCAGTTCTGTATGCATAAATAAATAAATCTTTTTAAAATAAATAAATCTTTAAAAATAAAAGGGTATAAGTCCTAAATATAACACTACAATAGCTATTGACAAATATATACAAACAGTCATCTATATCCCCATCAAGATACAGATTATTTCCATCATACCAGAAAGTTCCCTCAAGGAATTCTGTTCATTCTCCAGGGTGGTGGCCCATGGGGTTAAGCACCACACTACGAAACTATCCATAGCCTGAGTTTAAACCCCACCCGGGGGTGACCCACATGGTGCAGCAGACCTCTCCTGTCTCATCTGCTGCTCCCCTCAGCAATGTATTTCAGTACATCTGCCTGTTCTGTTCCCCACTCTTGTTTCTGGTGAATCCTCTCACTCACCTCCCCACACCTCTGGCCTGTACCCCAGCTCTTATATACATCAATAAATCTTTTTTAAAAAAAATGCATCCACCACACTTCTGACTACACCCCAGCTCTTCTACACAAAAATAAGTAAGATCTTAAAATAAATTGATCAGTTACAGAATAGTCATAGAAAACTTTGGAAATTCCTTTTCACTCTAATTTGCTGAGAATTTTTACTGAAAATAAATGGCACATGCCAAGTTATTTTTTTTTTTTACTGAAATGGTATATATGATTTTCTAAAAATGATAAAATATCATGATTTTCAAATGTTAGACTAATTCCACCTTCCTGAGATAAACAGCACTTGGTCATCACATATTATACCATTTACATATTGAAGAATTCAATTTGCTAGAGTCTTTGCATCTATATTTATGAGGGATGTTGCTCTGTAGGGGTTTTTCTTCTTTGTAAGTGCTTGGTTTTGGTATCACGGCAATATGGCTCATAGGAGTTGGTAAGTAGTCTCTCCTCAATGTTCTGGAATTGTTAAATAGCAGCATGTTTTTATTAAAAGTTGTATTAGAATATACTAGCAATATCATCAGGACTGTAGTTTCATTTATGGGAAGATTTTTCAACACAAATTTCTTTAGAACATAAAAGCTAGTCAATCTACTTCTTGAATGAGCAGATAATTTGTGTTTTTCAAGGAATTAAGTTCATCTAAATTGTTAGATTTATAGGCATAACATTTTTCAAAACATCAGCATTTAAATATCATGAGTGCATGATGACATTATCTCTTTTGTTCATATTATAGGTAATTTGTATCTTCTTTTTCTTTCCCTGATTAGTCTGTCTAGAGGCTTAAATTTTTTTATTGATCTTCTCAAAGAATAGGCTTTTGGCTTCACTAATTTTCTATGTCACTGATTTCTGCTTTAATCCTTCTTAATCTTTATTTTTCTTACTAGGGTTAACTTGCTTTTCTCTTATATATTCTTAAGGTGAAAGCTAAAAATCAATTCTTTGAAACCTTTTTTATTATCAAGTAAAGGTTTCTAGTGCTATAAAGTCTGCCTTAGTACTGTTTTAGTACTATCCTATAAATTCTGATGTTGTGTTTTCATTTTAATTCAATAATTCAATGAAAACTAAATTAAATTTGTGTTCTCTTTTGATTTTTTCTTAGAACCATGGGTTATTTTAAAGTATGTTATTTAGTTTCTAAAGAGTGAGAAATTCTCCAAAGACCTTTCAGGTACTGATTTCTAACTTCCATTTTGATCATAGGACATATTTTTTTATTTCATGCACTTCTTTCAATTTAATTAGAATAGTTTAATGGCCATAATAAGGTCAATCTTGGTAACTATTCTGTGCAATCCTAATAAGAATGAATATTCTGTTCTTGCTTGGCATATCATCTTATAACATTAATTAGGTCAAGTTCATTGACCTGTTTGAGTTTAGATTGTTGATTTTTTTTGCCTATTTGTTCTTTTAGGTTTTGAAAGAAGATATTAAAATTTCCAATTATAATTGTGTATATAGCTATAAGTGTATAGTTTTATTTACCTGGTTTTGTTTTTTTCATGTATTTTGAAGCTTTGCGTGTTTGTGTGTGTGTATGTGTGTATGAGAGAGAGAGAGAGAGAGAGAGAGAGAGAGAGAGAGAAAGAGAGAGAGTATATGTGTGTTTATAATATCCTTTTAATTAACTGGTCTGTTTACCAATATGAGGTAACATTCTTTGCTCCTCCTATTATATGTGCTGAGATCTATTTTGATCTGAGTAAAATCACTCCAACTTTCTCCTGGTTATGAATAGTATGAGCGTGACATCTCTTCAATTCTTTCAACTAATTTTCTCCTATTTGAAGTGTGTTTCTTGCAGATAGTTTAGCCTTGGGTCTATATTTACGATCAACTTGCCAATCTGTGCCTTAAGTTACATTGTTACATGTAATTAAGTTATATTTAATATAATTATCAATATGGTTAAGTATGTCTTTCAAGCTTGCTTTGTTTTCTATTTGCCTGATGAGCATTTTGTTCTCTTTCCTTTCCACTCTTTCTTCCTTCTAGTGATAATGCTTGGCATTCCATTTTATCTCCTTTGATTTATTACCTATAACTTTACTTTAGGGGTTTCAGTACATATCTTTAATATATCATAGAATCCCTTCAAAGATACTCTAATACTCATTAACTCAAGCTAAGGTCTAGGGCCAACATGGTATTCATAATTTGATAAATACTAAGGGTCTATGTGGAAAGCTCTATGCTAAGACTTGCGAGAGACATAAAATAGCATCAAACAGATTAAAACTACTATGACATGTAGGGAAAACTAAAAGCTCCTAAAAAAGGAAACATCACATACTTTCTACCTCTCATAGTTCAAGATCCATAGAGATTTAAATTTGACCAAATCAAAACTGCTCTTTTTGAAGCTACTGGTTTCTGACAGTATTTTTAAAAACAAATTACTGATAATCTTTTAGATTGCAATTATATTCTTTTTCAGTAGGTCCATTTCACTGCCCAACTCAAATACTGATAGACACATTCTGGTAAGTAGAGTCTGAGAGAAAGCAATCAGAGAAACAGAGGAGAGAGTGGGAAGGATAAAGAAACAAGAAAACAGGCTTAACTGAAATAATTTAAATAGCAAAAAAAGAAAATGGATAAGAAGGAAAAAAATCTACAGCATAAAAAGAATTTAAAACTTCCTAGGGAAACCCTTTTCCTGTAAAGGACCAACAGCAAATATTTTAGACTTTGGGGGCCATATGACTTCTTGTCAGTAGGCAGCTCAGGAGCAGTAGCTGAAAGAAACCATAGGCAAGTAAATGAATAGGTTTGGTTGTGTTTACAGAACCTGCTAGCAAGTCAGATTTGGTGCAGTGACACAGTTTGTTAACCCCTTGCTCTGAAGAAAGAATTCAAAGGGATCACTGCTTAATAAATTACTGTTAATCTGGAATGGAAAATAATAATAAAAAAGCTCTTTTTTGCTGACAATAAGAACTGAATTGTGCTGATTGAGAAAGTAGTTTCTAAATAAGAATTTATACTGCAATGGAATGAGTTCTAGAAATTAAACTTTAACTTCTTCCCTGAGTAAAGTAATTCTTACAAACACAAAGAAGTGTCCATTTGACTTCTGTGAGGGTGAGAAATGAGGATATAATTACAGGACACTTTGAGTCATTAAAATGTGCTGAATAGTAATGATAGTCAAAGGCATCCGGCGAAAGAAAGAAGTAAATAATACAGATCTTGCCTCCCCACAATGGGTCAGATTCTATTTGTTCAAACTAGTACTGTGTCAATGAAAGAATCATTAAGAGAATATACTGAAAAAGATGTATTTGTTCTTATCACCACCTTCTCCAAAGATGAGTGATAGACTTCTAACTTCCTTAACAATAATGAATTAATTACTCATAAGTCAGCCACAATTTCCTAACAATATGCATCACAAAACAAAATGTTCTATTAGGTGATCCAATATTTTAGTATTTCCATTTTTCTTTCTGAGCTCTAAAGGAGACTATATCATGCAGCAATCTAGTTTTTGAGGAGTGAGTTATGCTCCCATTATCCAATTTATTTAGTTATTCATTCATTTACTATCCTATCTCCATTGGTCATCAGCTGTTTTTCTTTATCCACGCTCAGACACCTTGACCACTAAAACCACAATCTTTCAGACATTCTTGGTTTTAAAGTCCTTGTGTAGCAGGCAAGTGTTACTGTCCCAACACACTCAGCCTTATCATTCACCATCCCCTACACAGCAATGTCTTTGTAATGTATTTGTAATGCTCTGCCTGAGGGCTTTCTCTGATCACAAAAACTTGTCAGGCCAAATTCCAAATTCCAAAGGTTAACTTCCACCGCACCAGAAAGAGCCTTAATAAAACAATTTCAATGGAAAATTATGGATAATATCCCAAACTCCTTGCCCATTATGGGCAGTAACTGTCACTCCTGCCTCCCCTAAATCCCAATAAGGTAGAGAAAGAATTACCAGAAGAACTTGCTCTTGAATGTCCACATTACATTCTTTCTCTTAAAGGATCATTCCCCATGCCCTACCAAAATTGCCTGAAAGTGCCTTCCAAAGAAACCCTCAGCATGTAAATCTTTGTGTGCTTAAGGTAGACAGGATTCTATGGCAGTCCTCTAAATTTAAAATTCTTAAGTTCCTGAGATTTCCCACTCAGATGTGTTCATAATTCTCCAGACATGAAAGTACCATTGTTTTGTCCAAAGATAGAAGTACATTTTTCACTTATGCTACTTTTCAAAAAAAGGAAAAAAAAAAGACACAGTCATAATTTCATCAGTCTCTATTCTCAAGACACAGCAATTTATTTGGCAATGACTTTAGACACTAAAGTGACTCCCTGTTAGCTCACCTGTTAGACCTAAATGACCAGAATCCACTATCCTATAAATATAATTTAATATATTCTTCCACAAATGCATGACTTCATGATTGTTCACCCAAAAAAATGTACTGACCACTTCTAGATAACAGAAATAGAATAAATCAGAATTCTCTTTATATTTTTCAATTCAAACAGTGGCATGTGGAATAGAAAAATAATCATCCCTTGAAAATTTCTCATTCTCCTCTTTCAGAATGAGAAATTAAAGGTTTATAAACATTATATTTAACACTTCTAAGAGTCTAATACTTAAAACAAGGAAGCCCACAGAACTGAGCCAAATAGTAGTAACGGAATTATAGTCCATGGGTACATCAAACTTTCATCTGTATTTTTACCTTCTTGGAAAACAACCTCATCCTTCAACCTAAAATAAGATGTTGGGAGACTTCATTAACCTTCTCTACTCTCTTCTTAACTCCCACTACCAGTTAGCTCCATCAACACACACTCGCTATAACATTCTAAAATCATCTCTTATTCATTTCTATTGCTTTTTTTATGACAGTAACATCCTATCTAAAGTCCCTGCTTTATTTCACTTTATTCAGAAAATCTGATAACCTGACTCCCTCTGCAAACTTAAGATTGTTCAAACCAATAATAGCTCAAGTTCTGAACATCACTTTCAGCATTAATATAGAACATATGGATATTTACATTACATTTAGACAACTCGTTGTTGCCTAAACATTTCATGTATTTTTATTTGTTTTGGAATGAAAATTATATGAAGATATGTTTACCTAAAGATCAAACAAAATGTTTACCTGTCTGTAGCTATGTCACTGGCAATTTGGTGCTTCAATCCTGACCCATTTTTAATAGAATCCTGTCTTGTGAGCCCATGAGATCGACTTTTCTCCACTGCAGGTACAGTTAAGTCACCTGAGGGTCCTTGGAACTGGGCCTGTTCATGTAGTTTTGCTTTCTTCTCCTGAGGGGCCTCCTCATTTCGCAGTCCTCGAAGAACCTTTTGATCAGGTTGCTGTGGTGTATTAGATCCACTATTATAAAACCAGGCTCCTGATTTAGTGAGGATTTCTTGTTGTTTTCGGCACAAATTACATACCCACATAACCTGCATGTGAATACATAGAGAACAGAAATTAGTATTTCCAAAAACTGAAACAAAAAGGGAGACAACTCAGACAACAAAAAAATTATATGGTTATCCTTTCAGATGTTAAAACATAAAACCCAGCTAATGGCTACCATTAATTAAATCACATAGCCTTTCATTTCATTTTGTTAGAGTAATTATAATGAGATAAACAATGTTAACAAGCAGTAGAAATATCAAACTAAAGAGTCAGATGACTACTTGTTTATTTTTTAATTGTTGTTTAAATTATGCTGTAGCATAAAGAAAAGTCATTTGAAACTAAACAGACTTGGGTTTACATACTAACTCCAAGATTAGAAACTTTGCAGCCTTCAGCGAAGAACTGAACCATCATATCTTTCACACTTAGTTTAATTAGCTAAAATAGGGAAATGCTGTGATAATTTGTTTTCCTATATTGTTCTGAGGAATAAAGATGAGAAATAACTTAGAGTAACTGTCTAGCAAAGTGCCTGGTATATGTCAGATTTCTGGTAGATAACCTAACAGTAGGTTAATCTTTTATCACTAACTGTAAACTTATAGATGGAACTTTCATTTCTTTTAAGTAGCTCTTAGTAGCTAAAATTAAGTTAGGAGCATTGATTCACCATAAAGTCTATTAATTGCTCATAATTTATAGTAGACACATTTTTATTACAGTAAAAAGTGCATAATATTTACCATTTCTAAATGTAAGGTCATTAGTTTAAGAATATTCACACTGTGGGGCCTCCCTGGTGGTAAGGGGTTGAGTCTCAGCACTAAGAAGCTATAGGCAGCCAATGCAGCATGAGTTAAATCCCCAGCAAGGGAGTTGACCGGCAGGGCGCTATCCTCTGCTGCCCTCAGCAGTGTAGTTCAGTGGACCTGCCTGTTCTGCTCCCCATTCTGTCTTCGATGAATCCTCTCAGCCCCCCCACCCCTGGCTACACATCTCTGGTCTACACCAGCTCTTGAATGCAAAAATCAACCTTTAAAAATGAAATATTCACATTGTTGTGATGCATTTTCAAAGCATACTCATCTTGTAAAACTCTACACCCATTAAACAAGTGCCCTCTGCTGCTCCCCCTTACTCCCTAGGGACCACTATTTTACATGTTATTTTTAATACATGTTTTTCAGAGTGTAGGAATTTAAGAATATTGTAAATACTATCTGTGCCACCAGAAAATCTTCACCCTTTTGAAAAATCCTATTCAGAAAAAATACACTCGTGAAATAAAAAATGGATTCACATTCCAAACGTTTTCTGACGCTTAAATCAAGTACTGAATCTTATACAGCTCTCCAAACTGCTGAACACTTCTTTATAATTTAAGTAAAATAACATAAGGCCACTATCCCAGTTCATATTGTGTGTGCAGTCCATACCATAAAACATTGTACTTGATAATTTATTACTTTGTTCTTGAATTGCATATACATTGCTTTTCCTCCAACTCATTAGAGGTAAAGTCTATAGCTTGTATTTGACAAGAAACCCCTATAAATCATAACAATCAAACATAGCTATTTGCTAACTTAAATTCTTTTTAAGTTCCTTCCAGCAAAAATATAGTAACAAATTTATATTACTACACTAAGATTTATGCTTCACTGGTTTCCAAAAGAATTAGCCAACAATAAAATTATATGTGCCTGTTATATTTTCATAATTAAATATTTTGAAATGAAAATACCGGTTATCTGCCTCAAGTCAAAATTTCAGCCAAAATCTATAGCTTTTTGATGCCATCTTGTGATAAATGTAGGTACTGCAGATATCTTGATAAATTGAAGGCATGTGAAATACAGAAACACAAGAATGTTAAAATATAATAGGTCTGAAATTCAAACCTTGCTTTTTATATTAAACAAATTGCAAATAATTTATAGTGACAATACATGTGATATGAATTTAACTAAGGTCACACACAGAGTTTTGAGGAATAACATCCTCTTTATGTGCATGAAATTGACAGTGAGACAGTAATGGAAATAATCTAATCACTATCACCTGCAGAAATAACCAACTGCAGCCTCAATATTTGCCACAAAGTTAAACAGATTACTTGACCTCTTTTAGAGATTCTCAAAGACTATCCTTGGGACAACAGCATCAGGAGCACCTGAGAAATTGTTAAAAGTGCAAATTTCGCGGCCCTCCCTGGTGGCGCAGTGGGTTAAAGCACTGCACAAAGAAGCTTAAGCCACTTTCGCATGAGTTCAATTCCCGCCTGCCCCAGAGGTGACCCACATGGCGCAGCAGATCTCTCCTGACCCACCCTCCTCAGCAATGTACTTCGTCGATCTGCCTGTTCTGCTCCCCACTCTGTCCATGGTGGATCCTCTCACCCTCCGCATCTCTGGCCTGTACCCCAGTTCTATATAAATAAATCTTTTAAAAAAAAAAAAAGTGCAAATTTCAGTCCCCATCCTGGGCTACTCAGTCAGTAAGTAGTCATTTTCAAGTAAGACCCAGAAGTCTGTTTTGTTCTTTTGTCTTTGTTGTTTTTGCCAAATCCTACAAGTGTGATACCTGATCAAGTTAGAAGACCAAGGGCCTACATAGAGATTCCCAACTGCCCTGCAACCATCCCAGGCTAGATAGGTTCATCATCAGTTCAGGCAGCTTAAAAGAGAAAACCGGAGCCCTAGTTATCATCGCTGCGGGTCGAGGAAACCTGCAGGTCGGGGAGACCGACTTCGCAAGGGCAAGTGGTGCGGCGTGGAGCTGGACGAGCCGCTCGGGAAGAACGACTGGGCGGTGGCCGGGACCAGGTACTTCCAGTGCCAGCCCAACTACGGCCTGTTCGCGTCTGTGCACAAGGTCACCAGGATCGGCTTCCGGCCAAGGCCGCCGTGCGCCGCGCAATGGCCGCCAGGCCCGCCGGCCTGAAGCGCAGCCCGTCCGTCTCCTCGCTCAGCTCCGTGAGCCCCGCGGCCTCCTCCGTGAGCAGCAAGCCCAGCCGCACAGGCCTCCTGACCGAAACCTCCTCCCGCTACGCCCGGAAGATCTCTGTCACCACGGCCCTGCAGGAGGTCCTGAAGGAGAAGCAGTAGCACATGGAGCAGCTGCTGGCCGAGCGGGACCTGGAGAGGGCGGAGGTGGCCAGGGCCACGAGCCACGTGGGGGAGGTGGAGCAGGAGCTAGCGCTGGCCCGGGACAGACACGACCAGCACGTTCTGGAGCTGGAGGCCAAGATGGACTAGCTGCGGGCGATGGTGGAGGCTGCCGTCCGGGAGAAGGTGGAGCTGCTCAACCAGCTCGAGGAGAAGAGGAAGGTTGAGGACCTGCAGTTCCAGGTCGAGGAAGAATCCATCACTAAAGGTGACCTTGAGGTGGTTACGGTGTCAGAGGAGTCCGGATCATGGAGCTAGAGAAGGACCTGGCACTGCGCGCGCAGGAGGTGGCCGAGCCCTGCCGCAGGCTGGAAACCAGCAGCCCCGTGGCGGGTGCCGACACGTCGCGGTCCCTCCTGCAAGAGCCGAGCTCCCTGCAAGAGGAGCTGGACACTGCCCGTGCTGACCACCGGTGGGAGCTGGCGTCTCAGCGGGAGGGGCTGGGCACCTGGGAACTGCAGGCCCTGCACGGCCACCGAGAAGCTGTCCAAGGAGAACGAGTCGCTGAGGAGCAAGCTGGGCCACGCCGACAAGGACAGCGCGGACGTGATCGCCCTGTGGAAGTCCCGGGTGCAGTCGGCCATCGCGTCCCAGCAGCAGGCGATGGAGGAGCTGAAGGCGTTCTTCAGCCGGGGCGGCGGGGCAGGCGCCGCCGAGCCCCAGACGCAGGTGGACAGGCTGAGGCTGGACCACCAGCGCGAGCTCGAAGCCCTGCGCGGCCGGCAGGAGTCGAGCGGGCCGAGGACACCCAGCAATCAGCGCACCGCGGCAGCCATGGTGAGGAGCGCCCCTACTGCGACATCTGAGAGGTGTTCGGGCACTGGGCCGGCGCCTGCGAGGGCGACCGGATCTTCTGAGCGCCTGCGGCCTCCAGGCCTCCAGGCTGAGAGGCCGTGGCGTCCCCACCGCGCAGCCCCTTCCTCAGCCTGGACAAAGGCGGCGCCAGGTGTCCCCCAGCCCGCGGCCTCTGCCATCTTATTTAAGTTCCTTCCCGTTGTGCGGTTCCTCCTCACATTTGCACTAAAGTACTTCCAGGCTGCATTTGTATATTTAGGTTTTTGGGTTGAGCTTTGACACTGGAATGATTCGGGAAAAATTAAAAAAAAAAAAAACAAGCCAGCAGGGAGACAGCTCCTCGGGCCCCTTGTGTGTCTCTATCCGCTCCTTGCTCCTTCCTCTCGTATACTGCCGCAGTGCGCTGCAGGCCCATCCTCCTTGACCTTGTATACGTCTTCATAGGCTCCGCCTCTCGGCTCAGGTGTGCCCACTCATGCTTGCCCACACCATAGCCCAGGTGTCCCCATCAGGCCTGCGCACTCTGAGCCCATGCCCCAGCACCTCCTCATCTCGAGGCCTCAGGTGATAGCCACAAAGACCAGTGGCGCAAAAGCCTGCGCAATCTTCCTTTAACCACATGTTGAACGGGTTTTAAGTGTGCTCCTAGTGTGTCTGGATAGAACAAAGGAGACCATGTGCAACTGTGCTGATTCATCTCAGTGTAAACTATTCACTGGACAAATAGTATCATTTCCATATAGTTCAAAATGAGAAACAAACTTAGAGATTATGGGCTGTTTTCTTCACTAGTTAACAAGCAGAAGATATTATAAATGAGTATCCTCATAGCCTAAAACCCAATTCACCTCACTTTTTTCTTTTACTACTCTCTCCCATTGTTGATTGAGAGTTTATTAATCTTTAAATCTCAAAAACCTTTATCTGCTCACAACAAGTAATGCATCGACATGTCCCTGAGATCCTTCAGAAACACAGCAACTTACTGGGGTAAACTTATAATGCTGATTGGTCTTGCAACACATATGCAAATTCATATTATGAGATAACTTTGCAGTACTTATTAGCTATGAAATGACTAAAGTCCATTTTAGGAAAACTCAGTGTTCACTAAACTTTTTCTAATCTGGGACTAACAAAGCAGAGCTGTTGTTAATGGAACCTATTAACCAATTTACCAACAAATGTATCTTATGATGAATACTGCTAAAAATATCTTAGAAATTTTATATTCCTGCAAATCACCAGGGGTAGAGGACCTATTAGTTGTGGTGGTCCTCAAATTAGCAAAAATATCTGGGAGTTGAGAACACAAAGACATAGAAATCAAAAGTTAAAAAGAATTAACTTCAGTTCTAAATACACCAAGTTTTTTCAAAGTAATATAGCAATATTAAGAGCAATAACCCGAATGTCACTTATTACCATGTAATTCATTTCATAAACATCATTGGTGGGGTTGAGAGGGAATGGAAAAAAAACTATGAAAAATGGAAATATCTCTTTTAAGTCAAAAAATAGTGAATGTACTAGCTAAATGCATTTGAGTAGTCAAAGAATATTAAAAAATTCTGCTTACTAAGTACAATAACTTAATGGCTTTTAAAATTCTACAAGCACTGTGATTTTCATCTAAATGTGAATAATAACAATAATTCAGAGAAGGGAAGGATTTTTGATTGGAGACTAGTGCTAAATCTGTCAAGGCCTTAAAATCCAGGAGAAAAGGATGCACTAAACCCCATCTCTATTCACTGCTAGTCTGCAATAAATATGTGCACTTGTTAAAGATTGTAAATGGGTCAGTTGAAGCTAGCCCATTACTAGCAAACTGTGGAAATTTCAGATTAGCTATTAAACTTCCTTTTGCTCTTAGAAAACTGTATTTCTGACCATTCCTGCAGCTAGGGATGGCCACGGTCACATGACTACGTTCTGGTGCTATTTCTAATATCATCTGGAAAACCCTCATGCAATACTCTTGCTCTTCAGCTGAGACCCTAGATGATAAAGGAGCCACCAAAATCAAGAGCCTGAGAGCCTGTATGAGCACTTAGAAGATAGCCTGTGCTGATAAGCCACCCAGGGAAGACTTCTCATAGCTGAAAAACAACTTTTACTATATTGAGCCATAAAAACTTGGAGTTTATTTATTTATTTATTTATTTATTTTGCAGTTGATGGCAAGATTTTAACTCAATCTTTGTAAAGTACATGTTCTGTTAAACATGTATTACCAGCACAATCTTTGTACTGAAGAACACTACATCACTAAAACTTAAATATTAAACATGCTTTCTGTGTTATTCTGGAGCCAGCTTTCCATGAGCCTTAAATTATAGCTTTCTTCCCAGCTCTACATTCAGTGAAACAATGTGGACTAACTTAAAATCCACCCTGGATGGTATGTTTAGACTAAAGAAACAGGAAAATGCCACAAACCAGGGCTTTTCTTACAGAGAAAAGCAGTTAGCATTTCTGGCTTTCCATTGAATATAAAGCATCTGCTGTATCCTACTAAACAGTTAATACAACATTCAGTATTAGTAGATAAACTTAGATAGAACTGTAATTTACCATAAAAGTTAATTCAGATGATAAAAATCCCAATTTATTTAACACTGATTCATTCATTATTTATTCATTCATATACTATTCACTAAAGACCTACATTACATTAGACATAATGCTAAGAGCTGATGACTTTGCTGTGGAATTTAAAGTGTAGTGGGGATAAAAATAAGACAAATAATTGCACAAACAGTTATATTTGCTTATATATTATTTATATTACTATTATGATATATGCCACAAAAGGAATGCATTCACACCAATGAGCCCTTGAAGCTTTCTCTTCCCAGCCTAAAGAGTTATTTGGAAAAAATATGGATGCAGAAATCTGCCAGGGGTCTGGAAATCCAAAGAAGTTCAATCACAGCACTACTCTAAATTATTGCTCTGTCTCTATCTGGCAAATGGCAGAATTCAGTGTTGTTCTGGAATTCAAAATCTACAAGCCCTTCCTCTAGCTGTCATGGTGGATTTGGAAAGGTAAAATACTAGCCCAAATTCTATAGGGTTAAATATTCAATGTTCCTTAAGTAATTAAGAAATCATTACAGTCTCTATGATATGGGCTTCTGGATTGCAAAACAAAAATGATAACTTTTGCTAGATTAGCTACTGTAAGACAAGCAGCGAGGCTCCCTCAAATTCCCCACAAACTGCAAGTTCGGCATCTCCAGCAACAGCCACATTTCCAAGGTAAAAGCAGGAAATTCAGAAGCCTATGCCTCTTGGGAGACAACTGGACAACAGAGAAGCTTTAACCTGAAATACCTAAAGTCTTAGTTGCTACAAGCTCTTCTTTTGTAACCTATTGTCATAGCTTTGAAAAATTACCAAAAAAAAAAAAGAAAAAAAAGGTACTATCTCTTGTTTATTTCTCTGATTTTCCCCAAAGGCTTATTGGTCAAATTTTGTTTTCAAAAATACACACTAAATCTTCAACTAAATAGCTCCTTTGAATAACTTCTCTATTCTGATATTTCTGTCCCCTTCAGTTTTCCAGAAAGTGTCCAGGTGCTCTATGAGGCCATGCAATTCATCTAAAGCATGGTGTGGTCTGGTTCTTCTCAATTTAAACAGGAACATGCTCCACTACTGACATGATCTCCCTGCAGTTCCTGCACTGCTGAGCTCCTTCATTCTCTGGATAATCTTTTCTTCAGCTGTGATCCAAGTAGTTTTTTGTTCTGCAGCCACTCTTCAACACCACTTTACCCCCATCTCTATTGGTGGAGTGCCCCCTATGCCACACTGGTATTAAGAATAGTTGTGGAAAGCTAACGCTGACCCTTTCTGGTCTAACCATGATGCCTTGCTGAGTTCACAGTGAAGTACCTATGCCTCAGGTGAGTGTGAGGGCATTGAAAGGTCCTTTATTGCAAGATCCTCCAGTACTAAGAAGGGTAAAAGCTGCCCCTCAGTTTTACCCATTCACCTCCTCCTCCAGGGAGGGTCTGTGGGTGATCTTCTCTTATAAGAATACTATGTTACATTGAGTGCCTGCCAGGATAATCTCCCCATCTCAAGGTAGTTACTAATTCACATCTTCAAACTCTGCCTCTTTTTTCTTCTACAGGATTATTGTGCACAGCTTCAGGACTTAGGTCATGGATGTTTTTCAAGGGATCATTTTACAGCCTATTACAGACAATATAAAAATAAAATTACAGGCAAACAGTGCAAACAGAAATGGATGTTAAAATTTTGGCAGTTAATCCTAAATTTCACATGGTAAATACATCTCAAGAAGAATCGAAAAGAATATATCGATGACCTGTGGCAGGATGTTACCAGTTCTTGGTGGTGGGTGTGGCATGGTAACACACATTTGAAGAACTGTGAACATGTACTACTAAAACATATACATGGTTGTAACCCAATTGTAAACTAATGTTTCCTGCATTAAATTAAAAAAAAAAAAAGCTATCATGACAAAAGGAGAGCTACTCAAAAAATGCAAGAAGGGCTTAATATTAGAACCTGTAATAATGTAACTCACCACATTAACATATCAAAATTGAAAAGAATGATCAAAAACATTTACCAAATTGAACCAGGAAGAAACAGAACATTTGAATAAACTAAGCATGATTATAGAAAATAAAATAACAAAACTTCCCCAAAACCAAAAGCCCAGAGACTTCACAAGAGAATCTTATTAAACTGGTAGAGAACTTATGCTAATTCTACTCAAATGATCAAAAAACCCAAGGAAGGAGAATACTTTCTAACATCCCATGATGCCAACAGTACCAATCATATCAATAATATCAAAAGGGTTATTCAGTAGCCATAAAGTGCAAAACTCATTCTTGTGAAAATTACATCTGGAAGAAAAAATAGAAAAGCAATGCTTAAACTTGATAACAGGTACCTACAAAAACTCTCTATTCCTTTTATATTTAAGGATGAAAGGTAAGAGCATTTCCTTTAAAACTCAGGAGTGAGTTAAGTATCTCTGGTATTGCTGTTTTTATTTATACTGTCTTTGAGGCACTAGTTGGTAAACTTTACACACACACAGAGGACAAGAAAAAGGATGAAATCAAACTATGCTTATTTCAATATATTTCACTGTGACCACCATTTGGTCGACTATAGAACATCCAACAAACCCTATACACAAAGTATTGAAAATAATAAGAACAAATTTCATAGATCAAGGATGAACAATCCAAAATAAATAGCATATCTGTATACCACTAATAATTATAAAATTGAATTAAAATTTTTAAAGCTACACAGAGAAACATACTGCAGTATAAAAGAGGAATTTCAGGAGGAGGGATGTGAGTAAAAGCAATTATATGAAAGACAACCAATGAGCTATACATATTTCGTAGTGCTGTTTTATTTTTATTTCATTAATGGAAGTGATTCATTTTATAAGCTTTCAGTTCTAAATTTAAATTTTTATTTTAAAAAATAAAAATTTTGTTTATTTTGGATTATTCATTCTCGATCTATGAAATTTGTTATTATTTTCAATACTTTGTGTATAGGTTTTGTTGGATGTTCTATAATAGACGAAATGGTGGTCACAGTGAAATATATTGAACTAAGCATAGTTTGATTTCATCCTTTTTCTGGTCCTGTGTGTGTGTGTGTGTAAAGTTCACCAAGCTAGTGCCTCAAATAACTAAGGAAATTAGTCACCAAATTAATCATCTGAAGAATTTTACTTCATATTGAATGCTATCAAAATAAATCACGGTTTGCTTCATAATAAATATTTGATTTTTTTGGTAAGATTCATTCATTTATATATACAGAGATGGGGTACAGGCCAGAGGTGTGGGGGCTGTGGGGATTCACCAGAGACAAGGTAGGGAACAGAACAGGCAGATGTATGGAAAAACATTACTGAGGGGAGCAATGGGTGGGACAAGAGAGGTTTGCTGTGCCTTGTGGGTCACTTCCTGGCTGGGGATCAAACTTGTGCTGCAGTAGCTTCTGAGAACTTCACAGTGCAGAGCTTTAACCCATTGTGCCACCAGCGAGAGCCCTAACTTAGACCAATTCTTAACAGGTTTACCCTCTTTACTTCTGTGTATTTAATGCAGGTAACCCTTGAACAGTGCGGGTCTGAGTTTTGCAGGTCACTTGTTTGGGGATTTTGTTTTAAAGATTTATTTTACACACTCAAGAACTGGAGTATAGGCCAGAGGTGGGAGTGTGAGAGGACTCATCAGAAACAGAGCGGGGAGCAGAAAAGGCAGATGGACCGAAACACACTGCTGAGGGGAGCATCGGGCGGGACACGGGAGGTCTGCGGTGCATGTGCCTCACCTCCAGGGCGGAGGTTGAACTGTCTGCTGTGGCTGCAGACAGCTTCTAGTGCTGTGCTTTCACCCACTGCGCCACCAGAGAGGGCCCTATTTTATTTTTAAATAACATTTGTATAAGACGATTCATTTCAAGTTTAAATTTCTCTAAGTAGTTTGTGAAAGAAAAGACAACCCCTAAAACAGGGATAGCCAGCAGGAGAAACGTCAGCAGACAGTTCTGCAGTTAGCAAGCTGCCCCACTAGTCTGTGCTGCAGAGCTTTGTTCAAATCTGGATCCCCTGGGTTTTTTCATATCAGCACTAAAACTGTTAACTTACTACATCTCTCAAAAACAAATTAAATTTCACTTTAAACTACAGTAACTTTAATAGAAAGCTAGTTGAAAAGAGCATTCCACCTCAAAAATGTGATATTAATTAAAAGTTATTTTTCATCCTATATAAACTGAAAGATTCAATACAGTAAATGCAAATACTATCAATACTATATCAATTTTTTTCAATATGTAGAACTTTAAATATGATGTGCAAGTTATAGAACTATAATCATTTCAGTAAATTTAAAATTAAAAATATGGCTTTAAAATAACAGTGGGAAGCAAGTTTAATTTTTCTAAAAATAGAAGGCATATTCACCCAGAAGGTTTCATTTCAAATGGAAAACAGAATATGATAATTTTCAAAGAGGATATGTTATACAAGAGGATCAAAGCATAATAATTAGAGATGAAAAGAAAAAAAAAGATGATGCTTTATCTGAAGAGAATTTGGAAGTATAAAACTAGATGCAATGCTAGCAAAATATTAGCAAAGTATGATGATAGAATACTCTTAGGGAGGAGAATGTTTTTAATTGAAGTAACACTGCATTTTAGCATTATAGCTATTCCATGAAATCCTTGATCAAAACGAATATGTGTATATACAAGTTTATTACTAAAAGCTCAGATCTAGCCTTCACCATACCACTGTCACCTTTTCCCAATTTACCTGTCCTGAAAGCCCCTTCCCTCTGGAAACCTCTAACTGGGATCATACCATCCAAATGTTTAATTTTCTTTTATTTAGTTCATCTGTTTCACTAAACACCACATCGAAGAAAAGAGTTTTAAGGAAGGATTATTAATTCAGTAAAAAGAAGTTCATGGGTTTCTCAGCCTCTCATTATTAATACTTTAAAACTTAAAGTGAACTATGTCAGACACCTCCCTGGTTTCTTGCAAGCAAATTTCCAGAAGCCATAGACTATGATATAGAATTCCTTTTATAAAATATCTGCTTGAGCCCATAACAGCTAAAAAGCGTATCACTAATCATACACAGTTATCTGACCTACTTCATAGGTTCATGCAATAAGGTAAATTCAACTTGGCCCATCCAGGGGGAGATTTACTATTCTAGGAAAGATAAACACTATCACAGTACAAAATTAAAAGCACAGCTTTATATTTGAGCTTCAGTGTATTTGTATTTTGATTCATCTCAAACATCCCTAACAAAGTCAAAATTAAATTCAAGGCCGTTATCCCAAAATTGGCCCATTCAGTCTTGATAGAAGTTGATGGCAACTCTCTACCCTCCCAGTTTGCCTCCTGCCAAAAAAAAAAAAATTCTTAAAACAACCTTTTTCTTTCAAACTTCAGACCAATGTCCCTAATGAACACC
>NW_004567110.1:24241857-24246470 GCF_000260355.1 Condylura cristata
ATGTCTTTTGCAGCAACTTGGATGGAGCTGGAAAAGATCATGCTTAGTGAGATAAGCCAGAAAGAGAAAGAAAAATACCAGATGGTTTCACTGATAGCAGGAGTATAATGGACCACCGAGAAAATAACAAAAATAATGAACAACCATATACCAGAGACATTTTGTGGGGGTGGAATGGGGAATGGATCAAAAACGGGGCGGGGTGGGGAAGTGCATGGGATTTTGGTGATGGCACACGGGTGACATGCTGATGGGAAACCCGCGGGGATTACAATTGAGATGGGGGGGATAAATGTACAAAATGATGTAAAAATAAACTGTTACCAAAAAAAAAAAAAACCTTTTTCTTTCACAGCCCACATACATTCCACCAGAAATTCTTTTTGCTTTTTCTTTGAAAAAATCTATCTACAAAGATGACATCTCACTACCTTCACCTCAGTGACCACAAGTCACCACTATCGCAACCCTAAATTTAGTGTCCCATCATTTTCTCACTCTCCCCAATAATCTGTCTCAACCAACAAAACAAAGGTAGCTTTTTTAAAAAGTCAGTCACATCATGTTCCTTTTTGAATCAGAACATTTTAATGCTCTCCCCATTTTGCTCAGAATAAATCCCAAGTCCTTACAAACAGTGCAAAAGTTCATCTCTAATCTCACTCCCACCTCAGAAATCTCTGAGGCTCTGCTACACTTACAATGACTTCCTTGATGCCGTTTGAAGACCTTTAAATAGTTATGACCTGAATCTGGACTCCTTTTTCCCTAAATATCTACAATGCTAACTCTCCATCTCTCTAAAGATTGTTTAAGGCATTTTTCAAGGCCATCCAAAATTACTTCAATTTTAACTTTTTCCAAGACATGCCTTCTAATATTTTTTTCCTCTCATCTGTTATCTGCATCTCCCAAACAAAGCATATATCATAAATGCCTAGAAAACATCAAGGCATACTTAGTGAAAGAATATGTTAATATACAAGTAAGTATAGAATAATTATACATATCTTTAAATTTTGTTTGCTTAGCATATTTATGTAATCTAAATAGTATGGGATTTCATGAAATTTGTTTAAGTAAGGTGGTGATACCTAAGGGAGATAGATCCTACACTTTCAGAACCCAGCAGGAATTTAAGCCAATGTTACCTCAATTTAAAAAAAATTACTAATTTTTAAAAAAAGAAGTTGTGTTTCAGAAAAAATAAAACATTTAAGAACTTTGCAAATTCAATTATTATTATGAGATACATTTTTTCATAATAATGATAAAAATAATTGTTTAATAAACTCAAAGTGAAGAAACAACACATTTTAAGATTATTTTATGTACACTAAAACTGCTTAAGTTAGTGAAAATAAAATATGCTTATCTTGTAAGTTTCCAAACTTAATCAAGGCTGTACTTCTGATGTATCCCAAGTGATTTTACAATTTCAATAGGATTTAATATGGAATGTGGGGATGGGTGGTACCACATTTATTTTTGCTTCAGTAGTGATGAGTATGTTTATTACCTTGATTGTAATGATATTTTCACATGTGTATGAAGCTTTTCAAACCCACAAAATTGTATACATTAAACGGGCAGTTTTTGTAAAACAACTAGAACCACAATGAAGCTCTTTTAAAATTTTTAAAACAAAATTGTACCCGCTATAATGAGTTGGATAATTTGAGAGTGGCTAAATGATATACTAAACCAGAGCTTCTCCAACTGTAAAGTGCATTGGAATCACAGTGTATCTTGCTAAAAACGAAGATTCTAATTTCTAGGGAAGGTAGCAGGGGACAGAGATTCAGAGTTGTGAGCAATTTCCTAGTGGTACTATTTCTGCAGCTCTGCAGACCACACTTTCCATAGCAAGGCACTGGAGTAGACTGAATTATGACTAAAACTCTGGGCACTAGTCCAAATCCTGGTACTACAAATAACACCCCCACAATCATTACCGCCACCACTGCAACTGCTGCTAACAACAATAACAAATACAATAAATATCAGTTGTTGTTGTTTTTAGTGTTCACTTATGCCTGTATATTGATGGTAGGAATATGCCAAGCATTCTTCTAATTCTTGTGTATGTGATCTAATTTAATCACTAATTCCTCTCAGTTTATGGATAAAGAAATTGACAATTGAAGAGGTTAAGTTACAAAAATAAGGTTTACCAGCTGAAAAATGCAGCCAGAATTCAAATTCTGGTCTTTTATGACTATGCAACTTTACACATGAAGTTGAGCTTAAGTTTCATGAAGCAGAGGACTTTGATACCTGATGTCAAATATCATTGGTACACATCGATTTCAGTGATAACTGCATTGAGCAATTAAGGCAAAAGCTGAACTGTAAAGAACTTCACAAACATTTTAAAATTTGGGATGATATAATTAATTTCTTTAATGGAAAATAAATGTTGACAAGGATATATAATGCCTGTATATTGATGGTAGGAATATAAAATGACAGTCACCGTGGAAAACAATTTGGCAGTTTTTCAAAAACCTAAAACATAGAATTACATATGACTTAGACACTAGGAATATATGTTGACAGAACAATTTGTAAATGAATGTTGCCAACTAAATTACTTATAATAGCTAGAAGGTATAAACAATGCAACTGTCTTTCAAGTAACATGAGGCATATCCACAATGGAATATCATTCAGCCAAAAAAGGGCTGAAGTACTAGTTCTGATATAACACAGAAAAACTTTTAAAACACTGGTAAGTAAAAGAAGGTAAATATAAAGGCCACATTATATATGTGTGTGTGAGAGAGAGAGAGAGAGAAAGAGAGAGAGAGAGAAATATACAGAGCAGGTAAACTCATAAGAAAACGGATTAGAAAAAAAAGAAAGAAAACAGATTAGTAGTTGCCTTGATAAGGGGGAGATGGGAGTGACTGCTAATAGGTAAAGAGTTCCAGATTAATGGAAATGTGTGTAAATTAGATGATGGTAATAGTACTAATTTGCACAGTTTTAAATGGTAAATTTTGTGACTCATATCTCAACTTGAATTTTTTTTAATTTTCTCTGCTACATAAAATCTCAGGCCAAGATGACTTTTGTCATATATTGGGTTTCCCCATAAGTAAGTCCTGAGCAAAAGACTTGAATACAAAGGACTTTATTTAACTGAAAGATGACTACAAAATGTACTGCAAAATTTGGGGCAGAGACACCCAAGAGTCAAAGAGTAGGTTATTGGGGGGAAAGGTGTGACAAGATAGGAAGGTAAGTGAAAAAACATTCTCAGAATTATTTCACTGAGAAACAAGGAGTATGTATCTGTTACTCAGTTTGTACTTCTGACCCTCTCCTTTGGGTTATGACAATTCCCTTGGTCATAAAATCCCCTTGCCCTTTAAGCAGAGAGAGGCAGGAAGCTATTGGTTCCATTTACAGGTACTGTCTGGATAGGCTGAAATCAAATGGGTAGGGTACCTTACCGCAATGGCAATTTTTCAAGTGAATTGAGCCAAGCTTTAGAGATAAAAAAAAAAAAATTCATATCCTATATATACTGTTCTTTAAACTTAAATCTTACAAAGAAGGAAAGTCATACAGACCATTTTATAAGGCCAATGTAATTCTTACATAATAAAACTATAGGCCAATTCTACTCACATATAAGTAGAGACAAAATAAAAGCTAAAACTTAAATAACAAAATCCAAAATACTAAAAAAACACCTATCACAATCAACTACCATTTAACTCCAGGAAAATAAAGGCAGTACAACACCAGAAAATTATGTAATTCAACTAACAGACTAAAGTTAAGTGATTCGACTAACAGACTAAAGAAGAAAAATCACATAATTACCTCAATCAATAAAGACATTTGATCAAAGTCAAGATCATCTTATAGTTCAAAATAATTCTTAAAAACAGAAATAAAAGTTGATTTCTTTAGCTTGGCAATAGAAGTAGGAATAAAAGGATATTTCCTTAGGTTGGTAACAATTGCTTATCAAAAACTCTCAGTAGAGATTAGGTATAAGCTTTAGGTTGTTCTGATCAAATAAAACTGCTTTCTCAGGGCCCTCCCTGGTAGCACAGCAGGTTAAAGCACAGCACTAAGAAGCTAAAGTCACTCAGCATGAGTTCGATCCCTGCCCCAGAGGTGACCCACGTGGCGTGGCAGACCTCTCCTGACCTGCCCACTGCTCCTCAGCAGTGTGCTTCGTCCATCTGCCTGTTCTGCTCCCCACTCTGTCTCTGGTGAATCCTTTCACAGCCCCTGCACCTATGGCCTGTACCCCAGTTCTATATGCATAAATAAATAAATCTTTAAAAAAAAACTGCTTTCTCATATACTTCCTAGGATATAAAGTACTACATGTTTGAACAAGAAACAAAAAATAAAATTTGACATATCAACAAAACTGTAAGACAAATAATCTACACATATAGATGCTGATTATAAGATATGATAGAAATTAGACCAGTTCAGGGACTCTGTAACATTCTTGGTAGCTGAAAAAGCTATAAACAAACTACAGTATCTTTATTTTTATGTCACTAATTTAGAGTTACCAATTTTTTTTTAAAGATTTTATTTATTGTGCATACAGAACTGGGGTACAGGCCAGTGGCTCAGGG
>NW_004567110.1:24249820-24252444 GCF_000260355.1 Condylura cristata
AAAAAAAAAAATCAGTTATTTGCAAAACATCAAACCCTAAAGAAATACTATTGATGTTATTAGGAGGAAGCTGAGGGTAACAATGACTTCAAAACAGCAGTCAAAACTAGTTTTAGAAATAGTTACAATTTAATATTACTGACTGTTAAACTAGAATAAACTTATCCTAGTTTATTCTATTCTATTCTATTCTATTCTATTCTATTCTATTCTATTCTATTCCATTCCATTCCATTCCATTTCATGTCAGAAAAAGATTATTATTCCTTACCACCTGATTGCCAAGAAGTCACCAGGCTGCTGGGTTATTCAGTAAGGCTTACGTGGTAATACCACTAGTATACTATTCAGTCACCACCTACAAGTTGTTTCTGAAAGAAAATACTTTTGAGTTCCAACTTAGCAAGTAAAGAATATATCTATTCTTCCGTACCTTTCCTGCAGTGCCACCCAATCTACTATAATGACCAGAGATGGATGAAAAGCTACACATTCCTTAACACTAACAGAATGTTAATTTTCCACGTTGACATAAGACCGCCCTATCTCAATCACTTTTCATGCATTCTGAACTATGGTACTAAGGGCAGATATACTTTCTGGTCCAGGGACAATGTTAATATTTATGAATCGTTTCTTACTTAAAAGTTTACACACAGGCCCTCCCTGGTGGCACAGCGGGTTAAAGTACAGCACTAAGAAGCTAAAGCCACTTCAGCATGAATTCAATACCCACCCGGAAGCTGACAACATGGTGTGGCAGACCTCTCCTGACATGCCCGCTGCTCCCCTCTGCAGTATACTCCATCAGTCTGCCTGTTCTGCTCCCCACTCTGTCTCTGGTGAATCCTCTCACCACTCCTGCACCTCTGGCCTGTACCCCAATTCTGTATGCATAAAAATAAATACATCTTAAAAAAAAAATCAAGGCCCTCTCTAGTGGTGCAGCAGGTTAAAGCACAGCACTGAGAAGCTAAAACCACTTCAATATGAGTTCGATCCCTCACCAAGAGGTGATCTACATGTGGAGCAGACCTCTCTTGACCTGCCTGCTGCTCCCCTCAGCAGTGTACTTTGTCAGTCTGCCTGTTCTGCTCCACATTCTGTCCTTGTGAATCTTCTCAAGCCCCACACTCTGGCCTGTACCCCAGCTCTGTATACATAAATAAATAAATCTTAAAAAAAAAAGTTTACACAGAGACCTTTTGCACATAATTTTGTTCTTACATATATTCTACCTTTGGACATCTCAAACTCATGGTATGTTAATTGATTTCTGCTTGTGTTAACAAGAAAGAAATGCAATGCTTCAAGTCTAAAAGTGAATGATCTTTGAAGCCAGAAATTACTGAAATCTAAAACTGACTATTTGTTAGAATCATCAAAGCAATAATAAAGATAAACAGTCCAGA
Organism: Condylura cristata; assembly: GCF_000260355.1. Lineage (NCBI taxonomy): Eukaryota > Metazoa > Chordata > Mammalia > Eulipotyphla > Talpidae > Condylura > Condylura cristata. The sequence continues at coordinate 24,251,233 of NW_004567110.1, forward strand.
GCATCACCCTCACCCACAGAGATTCTGACTCAGTCCAATGTGCATGTTACTTTTCTATATTTAAAAAATGCAGGCCATTAGACTCTTAAAGAAGAAAGATTACCAGTTGTATAGAATTTGGTAGCTTCTATGTAAGTATAACTGATATATTGCTTATTCTGGTATCCTGATATACATACAAATTCAATATATTTACTACTTTCTATCCATAAGTAATTAAAATTCTTGCAAATGTTTTAAACATATAAAGTTGTCAATTATAAAAATGTGTTTCCCTGATGCCCTCTCTTGTCCCTGATTACCCACTAGGACAAGGGTGCAGCATCACTGTGTTTGTTACAAAGAGCATAAGGACAGCACAGTGTTCGCTGCAATAGCTACCATACTTAGGAACCTAGGAATAGATGTGTATCTTTAATTTTTATTAAAACCCACTTGAAAATGATTTAATACATGCATTTCTGTTTTGAAGATAGTATTTGTAAAGATTTATTTATTTATGCATACACAATTAGAGTGCAGGCCAGAGGCGCAGGGGCTGTGAGAAGATTCACCAGAGACAGTGGGGAGCAGAACAGGCGGATTGATGAAGTACACTGCTGAGGGGAGCAGCAAGTAAGACAGGAGAGGTCTGCTGCCCATGTGGTCACCTCCGGGGCAGGCAGGAATCGAACTCATGCGGAAGCGGCTTTAGATTCTCAGTGCTGTGCTTTAACCCGCTGCGCCACCAGGGAAGGCCAGAGTTACCAATTTTTAAAGAAAATTTTCAAATCAGACACTAGGGTGACCTCAATGGAATAGAAATTACAGATGAATAAATTCATGTGACAGTCATACTCTGCATGTAAACATGACCTTTTAAATTTAGTTTCTCAATATATCTGTAAAATATTCATTTACAGATAAAAGGCAAGTAACTTGAAAAGAAACACACATGTGGCTACTTTCTATTACATATAGGATGATATAGACAATATAATTGTAATTAGCTATTGATGTAATTGTGTGAGCAGTTAACACCAATATTGTTTATAAAATGCTCAGAGTTCTTGTTTGTGTTCAGAGAACATTGGGGCCGCCACAATTATATGTCCATGGCTAAACAAATTACTGATTGAAAGAAGTTTGAAAAAAGCACAAGGCCCTCCCTAGTGGTGCAGCGGGTTAAAGCACAGCACTGAAAAGCTAAAGCCGCTTCTGCATGAGTTCAAT
>NW_004567110.1:24252544-24314499 GCF_000260355.1 Condylura cristata
AAAAAAAAAAAATTCACACTCTATCCATTTGAAATGAAATTTGTCAGTAATATATAATGATGAGAAATCTGACAAGTTAATGAATAAACCAGAAGTAGTATAACTGCCTCAGATCATCTTTATTACTTAACATCCCTCACCATTTATAAAAGTCTCCAGCCTAAACTGGATCCTGCTTTCACCCCCATCATTTGATATGATGAGGCAGTTAAATATTTTTTTAATTGTATAAGATGATTTTAATTGTGGTCTATTCAAAATAAAGATAATGACACTGAACTTTTCTCCCTCACACCTCCTCTAGAATAATAATTTATAAAAATAAGGATATTCAAAGAGAAACAAGAAATTGAAAATTAAAATATCTACCATAGGGGTAAAGAAAATTATTTCTCTCATCTTATATCCATTTGTTAATTTTAAGATGGCATTAGGGAAGAGTGACAATATATTTTACTCATGCACAAAAGACAAGAACCATACACAGTCATTACATAAAAAAGGAAAAGGCTCTTGCCAACTTATTACGTATTCAGTCTAGACACTAACAAAGCAGCTAAGACTAATAATCAGTGAGCCAGTACATAAAAGTATAGAGTAACACAGTCATTGTCCATTCTAATCAGTTATGAATTCTGATTAGTTGGTGTCCAGGGTCTGCTGATTTTAAATAATGTGAATATCTACCATGTAAATATCTCCCAAAAGAATGAAAAAAATATTTAAAAAAATAAAAGACAAAGATTGCCTCTGCTACTTCTATTCACATGCATTTCTAACAATAGATTTATTTTTTTAACAATTTATGTTTTATTTATGCATACAGAACTGGGGTACAGACCAGAAGTGCAGGGGCAATGAGAGGATTCACCAGAGACAGAGTGGGGAGCAGAACAGGCAGATGGATAAAGTACACTGTTTAGGGAAGCAGTGGACAAAACAGAAGAGGTCTGCTGCACCATGTGGGTCACCTCCCCAGCAGGCGATCAAACCAATACTGAAGCAGATGCAGTTAGCTTTTGCAGTGCTGTGCTTTAACTTGTTGCACCACCAGGGAGGGTTCTCCAATAATAGATTTATTGAAGCTCTTAGATAAGGTTTAATTCTTTACCTTCTTCCACTTAAAATTTAAAAAAGAGAGAGAGAGAGAGAATTATCCTACTAATAGTTGTGTTGAATACTTATGTAATTAATTCAATCTCTGTTCTCAGGAAATCAACACACAAGTCACAGAGAAAGGAGGTGTGAAGTTAGAGTTTCATGAAACTCCAATGACAGGAAGATGGTGGAATATGAAGCAGCAGAAACAATCTCCTTACCTAGAATACAACTGTACTGGAAGAATCTGTCCAATATAACTATTTTTGGAGTATTATGGGTGTTTTGGTGGTGGGCATGTTATGGTAACATAATCTGAAAACTTATAATCACACAGTGTTATAAACAAATGTTAAATTCATAAAAAGTAAAAAAAAATATGCACAAAGGACTTGAATAGGCAGTCCTCCCAAGAAAATAAGCAAATGGATATATAGTAAGCTCATGAAAACATACTCAACATAAAAGACATTAGCAAAATGCAAATCAACACTACCATGAGAAACCACCTCACACCCACTAGAATGACAACTATAAAAAAAAAGGGAAAATAACAAGATTGGCAAGAATATAGAGAAACTAGAACCTCATGCACTGTTGGTATGAATAAAGAATAGTAATCAATATAGGAAAAAAGTATGCAATTCCTTAAAAAAATAAAAAGAAGATTATCCTATGATCCAATAATTCCTCTTCTGGCATATGAGCAAAAATACTGAAAACAGATTCTCATGAAGATATTTGCACACTCGTGTTCAGAGCAATAATTGTAATAGCTAAAACATGGAAGCAACCCAAGTGTCCATCATGAAATGAGTGGATAAGCTCAACAAATATATATGTGTATATATACATATATGTGTGTGAATAATACTATTTGGTTTCTAAAGTGAAGGAAATTCTGACATATGCTAAACATGGATGAACCATAATAATCTGATCTAAATGAATAATACAGTCACAAAGAGACAAATGTTGTATGATTACACTTACATAAATTACTTAAAAGAGTATTCTGTCAAAATCAGTGAGAAAAAAGTAGAATGAGGGTTTCCAAGGGTTGGGCAGTTGGGGAAATGGGGAACTTAAAGTTTAATGATTAGAAAGTTTGATTTTACAGGAGAAAGAGCTATGGAAATTAACAACAGTGATGACTGCCCAACAATGAGTTCATTTAGTACCACTTTTAATGTTCACAAAGGTAAACTTTAATACTTTACCACAATAAAAACAAATTCTTAAAGGATGTGAGAACAGAAAAAATTCCCAATAATGAATAGTCTTAAATGCCATAGTAACTAAATCCCAGTAGTATTATTAGTTTTCTCTGACCATGTCCTTTCCCCAAACCAAATATATTTAGTCTAGTCAATGGTTCTTGGGGTTTCATGGGCTTCTGTCTGGCTATCCCATGAGTTACTTTCAGTAGATTCTTAGTGAATACTACCTTACTTTTATTCATTTTTCTGCTTTTTCAACATAACAGTAACTTCTAATATTATGCATTAAATTAACTCTAGTCTGAGTTGGTGCCATCTTTAATAAATAAGTGTCCTCTCAATAATAAGAAGCATAAAATGCTAGCATTTTTTAAAGGCAAATGAACAACTCAGCAAATTTTCCTATGATAAATACCTAGAAATAAATTCCAGACAAAAAGTTAAGTCAGCTATGAATGCATACCCTGCCTAGCTGAGATATATCCCTGGGGAATCACTACCTATTCACTGAAAGCCAAGTCAGTTATTCTGTAGATGGCTTAAGTTAATGCAGAGCTATTCTTAGAGATCCAATTTGGTCAGCTCCCAAGTTGATTACATTCTGGTGGACTCTCTGTCTAGATGCAGCATCTGTTATAATGAAGCACTGAAATGCAATTCCCACTATAGGCTATATTTACCCCAATCTACTATGAAGAATTCAACCAGAACACACCTTCTAACCTATGACCATTTTAATCTACTTTAGCATCCACTCTAAGAAGAAAAAGTCTCAAAAGTCAAATACAATCTGACATATATAATTACACTTACAGACCTAGACTATGATATAAAGAAATATACTCTGAGCCAATAGCACTATCCTAAACTTAAGGGAAATAATATACTTTGTTCCTGGAGACAATTGGCCCCTGAAATACCAAGACAAAAGCAAAAATCCCATGGAATGCACACTGAGAAATGGGAATACATTATAAAGAAACAATTGTCACAGTTTCTAATTAAACTGCTCACTTTTACTTTCTAAATTCTTAATAACAGATGACTGGATCAAAAATTGAAAAACTGATGTTAACACAGGAAGAATCACCTAACTTAATAAAAAGTTTTATCTAAGCTCATTTGATATGCCTAATGCAACTTTTAAAATTTTAAATAAACTTAAAATTTAAATCAAAATGATTGACATTTAAAATTTTCCTACCCCCATGTTGGTTTTATGATGCTGTTATTTCTTAAGGATAACAAAATAATTATATCACTTAAAAGTGTCATTTTTATTGTTTCATCTGCTTACTCTAGGTTTTCCTATATTCTTGTTCAATAGCAAGTTATCTAAATAATATAGTTCAAAATACTTCTATATTGCTGATGAAAACCTCTGGGTTCTGCGTAAGTATGTACAGTTTACAATAAACTGATTTATTTCTATGTATTTATAAAGTTTGCAATAAAAGAGGTAAAAGTGATAGTAGCATTATTTAAACTTGTGATTCTGTTAAGGTCATCTACATGCTACTGTAGATTAAGTGGCAATGCCAAAGCAAAGAAATTAATCTACTACTGTTTAGGCAGTATTTACTAGAGTCATCTCTACACAGTTATTGCCAGCTAAAATGGAAAATCAAATATACTGTAACTTGAAAAATCCTCCGATGTATCTGATAAATTCAACTCCATTTGAGAATAGCAATAGATGTTAGCAAAATGCATAAGGTATAGAAGTCATACTAATGTGCTTAAAACAGAAAAAGCATCAAATTGCAATGAAAACAAAGAATGCCCTGTTCTGAATATCATAATTTCAGTTGTAACCCAACAGATAACTTTTTATTTTGGAAAGGTGAGAAATAATACAATTCCTTCTACACCCTTCATTTCAGTAAGTGACAAGAAAACCACTAGTAATATTATTCTTTTAGAGGGTAATGACCTGTCAATAACAAGTGAAATCTTTATTTATTATTGCCTCAAGAGACACTGTTATCCTCAGATGATAACTGTTGTAAAAAGAGAACAGAGTAATTTAAGATCTTTCAGTTAAGTGTTCTTTATAAAAGCAGATAAAACTGACCATAGACAGTGAAATGAGCATCATTTTGTTCCCTAAATTGCAAGTCCCCTATGCTTTCTCTAGATATGAGTAGTCAGTATTTTTCAAAAGATATATATGTGTTCTAAAATGTGGACAATTTATCATGTTTAGTTTATTGATTTGTTCCACTCACCTGAGACATAATCAAATTATATAACAACAAATTTAATCTCCTATACCTTCATTCTATGTGCTATAGAATAAATTCATACTAAAGAAAATAATCTCTAAAAATCAATCAAAATCTCCAAAATCAAATCAATCTCTAGAATCTCTAAAATGCATATTCATATATATTACTGTTTATAACATGTAATAAATGGGCAACTCTGTTAAGTGATCCTAAGTTGTGAAACATAGACAAGGATTAACATTCACTTCTTTTTCCACATCTGTATTTCTAAAGAACTCAAGCTCTTTGTAAAATTTCCCTGTTGTACACTATATCTCCATAATGTGTCCATTAGGTATGTTTCTGGCTATCAGTAACAGAAAATCTGACAACAAGCTGCAGGAACTTTGTGGGGGGGGGTATTTTTCTTACACTGCAGGGATGGTGCTGAATGAGTGGCTCAACATCATCATGACTAATGACTTAAATACTTCGGGGTTTTTCTCAGCTTTACAAATAATTGGTGAAGTTTGTGACATTTTGCATTGAAAGGTAGAACCAGTCACATATTTCTATTTTATCATGACTTCCTGAAAGTCTTCACAAACTTTACTTCTCATTAGCTAGCATTATGTCATATAGCCAGTTACAAGCAAAGCTTAACCATGTCTACATTATTCAAGTCCCTCTATAGTGGGGAATGCAAGGGAAAAGAGTTGAAAATGCTTGCTCTTTCAACTACTTAATAGTCCATACATGTATTTTACATGTAATATATTTACCCTTCCCTAAGGGAGACAATCCAGGATCTTTGATATAGAGCAAATCTTTCCATCATGGTCGAGTATTGATTGCTGTGTGATTGCTATGAACCACTGAACTACATGTTGCAAGCCAAGTTATATGTTCCCACATATGATGGTAAAAGAACAAGGTAACTGCAATAAAAACTCATTCAGAAATGGGAAGAATGAGAAATATACAGTGATCAGTTGTCTATTCATCACACAATGCAGTACCAACATGAACGACAGTTTTATTTTGTTGGTTATTCCATCTGGTAGCTACTGATTCAACTATATCAGAGGTTCTTCCTTCACCACTGAACTTCATATTTCCTGGCTTCTCCCTTTGAAAGGAGCCCCTTGTCATTATCCTCCTTGTCTATATATTAGAGTGCAAGTAGCAAGTATACACCTCCAGCATTCTAAACAGCTTTCATCTCCATTGTTATTATATATATCATAATGCTAATATGATTACAGGTTATTGAATGGTGATGATATAAGCATCATCGTTGTTTAACATATATAAACAAGTAGATTAGTCAATATGTATCTTAAAATATGGATGGTTATATCATCAAATCTTGTTAGTATATAAAAGTCATTTCTATAGTGTTTCATTTCAAGGGTGGGTGTCAGAATTCATTATGAAATCTTTAGATAATAATTAAACCACTATGCATTCTGCATTAGTGATTTAATGCAGCACCAGAGATTTAAAGGCTTTGAATAACCTGAATTGCCCTACTTGAAAGTCAGTTAATAAGGTTGGCTGGTAGAAAACTGGAAGGTTCTCTAGGGAATCTGCCCTGCACTGATGCAGAGTCTAGGCTGTGTCAACAGCAATTAACCTGCATATATTCAAAACTACCTAAAAAATTGGTAGAATACCTATAGGTCAAAAATAATAATAATAATAATAAGGTGGTGACAGTATCTTTATTCTTCTCAGAGATTTCATCCTAAACCCACACCAACATTTGCTACCATGTTCATTATCTTCAACCTGGTAACTGAAAATTAAGAATAAAAATACTTCAATGACAAAAGAGAAGCACTGTTTAGAAAATCTCAGCTAAATGATGGTTCTTTGTAGGTTTTATGCCAACTTGAATCTGAAAAACTTGAGAAGTCCTCAAGTATTAGTCTGTTTCATCAAGACGAACCAGAATAGCTATATATATATATATATATATATGTATGGTATACATATATGCTTTTGCAGAAAATCATCAGTCTCCTCAGGAAACCCAAATTCAAATGAAACTTCTATGGAAAAACACTATCAAATTATTAAAATGAAGCATAGAGTGAAGTCCTATATACTTAATATTTTTTAATTATAATGGTGCCTCATATTCAACCTGAGGATAGAAAAGAAAGCCATCTTTCTTGCCAATCTCGAGACATATCGTTAAGAAAAATAAAGATAAATTAAATACTTAAAATCAAATGCAAATATACACTTCAGAAAATCTATATTATTAATATAAAGAATATTAATAATATAAAGAATGAATCATGCTATGAACTCAGACGCTTCTTTTAAAAATTTGGACCTGTACAATGATAAGTCTAGTAAACTACATAATTTGTGTTCAGGGAACTACATTCATGAAGCTTAGGAAGCTTATTACATTGGAAGATTAAAGGAACTCTTAGCACATGAGGGATGCTCTATAATCTTCAAAAACAAGTAATAACTTATAAAGAGACAAACAAGTCTCTTTAATAATCAAATAAGTTAGTCAATTATCATAGATAATATAATAAGATGTATATAATTTTTAGTAAAACTGGATAGCATGCTTTAAATATCTAACACTTATCATGCACTACAACTGTAACAAGCCACTTAGAAGTATATAAAGTAAATATCTAAACTTAAAATTAGTAATAACAACATTAAGAACAAAATAATATTAGACAGAAAAAAAGACTCTAACCACTTTGTCCTCCTGGTGTGAATATCCACGAAAGCAAGTTAGAAAGGACAGAAAAGACAAAACAAAAAAAGAAATAATTAATTCCATTCTAAAACAAATAAGAGCTTGTCAATAAAGATTCTGAAAAAAAGTCTAAATTACATTTTTGAATGAAATAGAATCATTTTAAGGAGAATTTTTTTCCAAAAAATTTCACGTAACATGCAATATGCTAAAATACATTAAATAAACAAAATGATTTCTGTAAAAACAATTAACTATCCAAACATCAGAGAAAAAATGCTACTCCCACAAATAAAATCCTAATGAAACACTCATTTATCTCAGGAGAAAGTAAAAAACATAAAATAAAAATGTTTGTATGTACAAAGTCAAAACACAGCATCCTTATTTATCTTTAATGTCATCATAAACTATCAAAAGTAGACAAATATAATTTTACAAGTTATTTATATTAATTGTGAAAGTTATTTATGTCCCATTAATTTAGAAATTTTATAAACCTCACAACTGAAAAGAAAAAGGTAATTAGAAAAAGTCATTAAAAATAAAACATTATTGATTATAATTGGTAGTCATAGTTACCCAATATGGTTAAATGTACAATATAAAATATGTGAGTTGATCAAAAGAATATATTTAGATATTTAACGTTAAACTCAATGGTTGCATTTCTTTTTATTTAAATTTAAAATAAGAATAAAGATGTAATGATAATGAGCTAATATTTTAGAAGAACCCATATTAAAAATCAAAATAATGTGGTCCGAGGTATCACTGTTTCTCTAAAATAAAGGGAGGAGTGTAAATATTTATGACTTTCCTATCTTGAGATACCACCTTTTTTAAATATCTCTGGCATATATATGCATTTTGTACAACTTCCTTAAGCTCTTATTTGAAAAATATGGAATGAATACATTATAGCTTTAAGAATTAAATATAATAACATGAGAGGCTCTCAATGCATTCCCTGGTATCTAGCCTATTAAACACAGGATGTTGCATGGAAGAAATCAGATTGCCTCCTATACTTACTGTATACTTGACTGCTTCACTTGTTACAAATATTAAAATTAAAGATCAAATCAAACTACTGTAACAGTCAAGAACATCTATCACCAAGCACTACATTACATCCAACAAAACTCATCCATGAAGCATTCACCATGTGTGGACCAGGCACTCCTGTATCGCCTGCACGCCACTGCCTGTTTTGCCTGCCTAATGTCTGCTGTACCAAGTTTACTTTACTTTGGGGTGACCTGAATTCTTTTCTGCATTAAACTATTGCATAGTCTCGTATTATTATTAGATACACTAAAGACGCTATTATGAATCATTCCCGCTTTTAATCTATGTACGATCTATTAAACCATATGCTCATCTTATCTACTGATAGGCAGTACTGTTTATCCACTGATGGGAATATCAGTTACTTAGCAGTCGACTCACTGATCAAGTCAGTGAGTAGATACAAGAGATCAGGAGCAAGTAAATACACCAAAGAAAACATCCTCCACCAGTAACCAAAACTTGCACCTCTATGTATCAGTGATCTACAAATGCTTTTTTTCTGCCCGAAAATGTGTTTCAACAACCATGTACTCCTTGTAAAATTTTAACTTAACATAAATTTTTAAGCCAAAATAGTTGGAAAAAATAGTTTCCAGATGCACTGTATATTGTAATGTATAATATTTATAGATTTATATATGGACATATTTAAATGTACATTTAATTGTACACACCAGAGAGGTGAAATCCCATGTTGTAAAAATATTAACAAAGATGTAAAACAATGGTTATTTCACTAAAACAATAAATAAAAATTTAAAAAATAATGAAAATAAGTAATTATATTGTATCATCTTAGAACTACATGACAATTACCTCACATCAAAATTCTATCCAAGAAAGATAGATGAAGGAGTAGGTAGGGTCTTGCCTAAAGTCTGTTACTTGAAAGAAAAAAAAATTAACATCTTTTTAAAATTTTACATCCTGAGTCAGTATATTATATATAAAGACTGGATTCATGTTAAGGATGGACTGAACCTAGTGAAAAGTAGAAAGGCAGTTATAAAAATGAATTGGAAAGAACAACTTATAAAACAGAAAATGTTTGCAGGTATTTCAATTTATAGAAAGAGCAAAAGAAAACATTTGGATCTCTTTGTCCTTGAAGTTATTCATACCCATCTACTGGTAAGAAAAATCTTCCTTCCATAGCAAGGGTGCATCTGTCAATACAACTGCCATGCACTTTTGAATATAAAGAGCCCACGGAATCGTCCAGAGATTGTTGAAACGAAACAGTCTCAGTGGTAGCTACCACCGTATTTGTAAGGGCACCTACTCTACTGGCTAGCATTACCCACAAAGAATTCTGCTATACACCTGACAGGAGTGGAGGCTAAACCTGGTGTAAAACTATAAAACGCGGGATGTATAAAACACAGGATGGACAGGAGTGAAAAGAAAAAGGTAATTAGAAAATTACTGTAACCTTTAGGGAAAATGTTTTCTTTTATGCTCCATTTGAAATTCATTTCACTTTTTTCCAAGAGATTGACAGGCATTACAAGGTTTAAAACGTTCGAGGATTCAGCATGTTAGACTGTTTCTCGTAGTTGTAAGTGTATCCTACACCAGGATTAGGGAGATGGGTCTCAGAAAAAGAGAATTCATTTTCTTTTTAATGTCTACAACTATTTTCTAACATATTCTCACACATTCTAGGTTACTCAGCCTAAAAACATGAAATTGAGAGTCTACCTAATATAACCACTTGCTTATTAAAGTTTGACCTGTAAACTATCTAATTCTGATAAAGACTGCTTTGTCTCTTCTTTAAGCTCTTAGAAACACAGTTTTCTAAAATAGTGGTGATCTCCAGTACTCCCATGTCAGATTAAAGAAATAAAAAACATACAATGTAGTAACATAAAAGATCTAATCAGCTTCTCAATTCCTATTTAAAATTTTATTTCAGGAGTAGAACATTTGATTATATGAATGTTCTTTTCAAGTACTTCAGGAATTGCAGGAGTAAATTAGCATTTACTTTAAAATGATAAAATGCCAAACAAAGAAAGGACCCTAAAAATCATTTAAGATGAATGCCTTCATTTTAGATTTTAAAACAGAAGTACTAAGACATGAAGTAGTATGTCAAAGAAAAGTCATACAACATCAGGGCAGGAATAAAACTGTTCCAGTTTTCTCAACTTATGCAAACTTTTTCCTGAAAAATGTAAAAGTTTTACCAATAGATAGGTAAAGTTTTATATGACATGCCAGCCTTGAGTATATGGATATTGGCTTTAAGTTGAATTAACACCCTATGTGCAGGTTATCACAGTGATTTTAAATGTGGGGGTGAGGGGAGGTAGAGTATTGCAGGAGTACTCTACCCATTACTTTATCACTGAGTATGCAATTGAAATTCTAATAATTAAAACCACTCATATAAATGATAATTAATGATGTGGTTGTGCAATTAGATATCAATAACGGATATCATTCCGTTCTTACAGGTTTTACTGAAAATACATCTATCGTTGCAGCATTTTAAAGAACATGCTTAAGGATCACCCTCATTTGTAATCATTCTAAAATTACAACTCATTCTTCTTCAAATCTGATAATGTATGGTAAAACATTTACATCTGTTACATTTATAAACTAAATAATAAACTTCTGAAAAATCTATACTCTTTCATATCCAAAAATTAAATTATCTGTTAAACAGATAGTAATCTATTTTTCCCACCCCAAATACAAGTAAAAAAATAATGTTGTTACACTTGGAAACCTACAATAATCATTGTAAATTACCTTTAAAAACCTTTCCTACTAAAGTCACCATTCAATGATTAAAAAAAAAAAGTCTGCCTTACAAAGTGATTGTTTATAAATTTGACTAAACATATAGTTTTGATTTATTAAGGATGCTAACATCTTAAAATGGAAATAAATGGAAGCAATATTTCATAAATCTTGTTGTTTGGTAATTCCATGTCCTGTACTTGATTTATTTTCTCTGTATCCTAAATGTATCTGAAAAGACTGCATAAATCGTTAAGGATGGCTTCACATGAAGGAGCCCTAAAATTAAAACAAAAGGTTACTTTATCTTGTTGTCTTAGGCAATTACTAAAATAATCTTTCAATAGGCTTATAATTAAAATCTAAGCTATAAAATATTTGTACTCTTATTACTCTACTTCATAACAATAGTTTGAATCAATTTTATTAAGCTTAATCTTTCAGGGAAATGATAAATAAAAAATATATATTTAGCTATTATTGAGAACAAAACCTTATTTTATAAGGCAACTGATCCTATTATATAATTATTCAATTGGAAAAAATTGAACATAAAAACCGCTATTCTGAATATAGACAAACTTTATAACATATCTCACAAAAGAGTGTAATCCTGAGTAAATCATAGATAAAAAAAATTTTAATAACTAGTCAAGGAAATCCATGGATATCTTCTTTGAATTAAAATCTAGATTAATTTTTCATGTTTTCTTCCCTAATACTTCCCTCAGATAAAAAAAAAGAAGAAGAAAAGAAGCTATAGACAATTTCCCTCAGTAGAAAAATGTATATTCAAGGGATATCCATATTTCACTCTATTTAATTTACTGACAATTATTGCTCAACACAAAAGCATCATATGTTAGAAGCCAGGAAATATATCTTCATACAAACTATAATCAGACTCTTTGCTTTAGTCCTAAATAGGGTAGTAAGGACAAGATTTTTCTACCTGTTTAGAAAAAAAATCAAAACACAGACAAAATATTTGAAAGGACAGTTTCTAAAACATGCACTTCCAAAACACTAGACAACAAAGAATTCTGACAACTGAGGAATGGAAATCCATCAAAAAAAAAACTCTACAATTTCCCAATTTACTGTCTTGAGAGACTTTTGAATAGCAAGTACAGAGAAGCTGAGGCTTGGACCATGAAACATCATGAATTGCAAAAATCAAAGAGAATCTCAGCAAGCCAACACAGAACAGGTCACCAAAGAAGAGAGAGCTGCTAAGAAAGAGGATCCCAGACATCTTGAGGGTTTTGTCAAGCACTCAGCTAATGAACAGTAAGCACACATGTGAGGAAATATATGAGAGCAGAAAGAAAAATGACTTTTTATGAAAAAAAATGAGTATAAAAGGCATATACTCTAACACAATGAAAGCCTTATAGTACAAACCCACAATCAACCTCATACTCAGTGATAAAAAAACTAAAAGCTTTTCTCTATGATGAATAACAAAACAAGGATGTCCACTCAACTGCTATTATTCAACATAGTATTAGAGGTCCTAGCCAGAACAATTGGATAAGAACAGGAAATAAAAGGTATTGAGATTAGAAAGGGAGAAATAAAACTCCTTTGCAGATGACATGATCATATACACAAAGGACACCAAAGACTCCAATCAAACACTATTAGAAAAAAATAAATGAATACAAAGGAGTGGCAAGTCACAAAATCAATATAGAAAACTCTGTTGCATTTTTATGTACAAATAAATAATGAGCAGAAAAAGAAACCAGGCAAAACATCTATTTGCGTACAGACTCATCAAATAGAATTCAGTACCTGGAATAAATTATAAAGGTTAATAAAAACTAAACACTGAAAACTAGAGGGTATTGTTGGGAAAAAAATAGAAGACACAAAGAAACAGAATGGCATTCCATGATCATAAATTGGAAGAGTTAACATTGTGAGAATGGTTATATTAGTAAAGCAATACACAGATTCAATGCAATCCCTACATAAATCCCTGTAGCATTCTCCACAGAAGTATAACAAAATGTAATAAACTACAAAACACTGAAAAACCAAAACAATTCTGAAGAACAAAAACAGAGGTATCACTCTTCCAAATGTCAAACTATTGATACTTTAAACAATATTAACCAAAAAAGCCTCATATTGGAATAAAAACATACAGATCAATGGAACAGAAAGGAAAATTAAAAAATAAAGCCATATATTTATGGACAACTAATTTATGACAAGGAACCAAGAGCATACAATGAAGCAAGTAAAATCTCATCAATATATGGTATTGGGAAAACTGGATCAACACACACAGAAAAATGAAATTAATCTACTCTGTGATATCTTATACAAAAACTAATTCACACTGGATAAAGACTTGAATGTAAGACCTGAAATTATAAGTGCACATTAAAACACACACACATAGGTGATATGCCCCTTGACCTCACACTTAGGTGATATGCCCCTTGACCTCAGCCTTAGAGATATCTTTGGAGATTCAACTTCAAGGGCAAGGGAAATGAAATGGAAACAAGCAGACAGGACTATATCAAATTAAAATGCTTCTACAAGGCAAAAGACACTCTCACCAAAACAAAAAATCACTCTACAGAATGTCTGAAGATAGTTATAAATCATAGATCTGAGTTGGGCTAATATCCAAAATATATTTTTTAAAAACTCATATAACTCAATAACCAAAAAATCCATTAAATAAAATGGGCAGAAGATCTGAGTAGACACTTTTCCAATGAAGACATACAGATGGCTAGTAGACAAATGAAAAGATGTTCATCATCATTTATTATTAAGAAAATGCTGATGAAAACAATGAGCTTATACCAGGGAGAATGGCTTTTCTCCAAACATTAGAAACAACAAGTGCTTGAGAGGATGAGAAGAGAGAACTATGGTACATGTTGGAGGAAATGTAAAATGTGATGCAGCCATTATAAAAAACAGTATGGAAATTACTCAAAAAACTTAAAAGTAGAAATGCTATCTGATCCAGTTAACCTACTGCGGGATATTTACCTAAAAATACAAAAACACTAATTCAAAGAGATATGCTCTCCCCAATCATCACATCAATATTCATAATCTCTAAGAGGCAGGAACAACCAATCAACAGATGCATGGATAAAGAAGACGTGGGGTGTGTGTAAAGTACAACTCAGGTACAAAAAAAAAACCTTCCATCTGCAGCAATATACATGAACTCAAAGGTGTTATGCTTAGTGTAATATGTCAAATGAGAAAAACAAATATCGTATGATTTCGCTCATGTGGTAGATGAAAGAAAAAAAAGAATGCACAAAAACAGAACAAAAAAATAAATGGTTGGACTATGAAAACAAAATAGTGATTACCAGGAGGCAAGGGGTTTGGTAGAGGAGGGGCAAGGAGACAGGTGACTAAACAAATTGCTGAAAGACAGAAACAAGATTGGTGATAAGCACAATAAACTAAATTATAAAGCTTTGTACCTAAAAGCTATAAATATTTTAAACCAATGCTACTTTAAACATACCTAACTCAATAAAAAACTACTATTTTAAAAGCTATACAAGAAAGAAAAATAAATTATTAATTTCAATAAGTGAAGAAAAAACATTTGACAAAATCCAACACTTATTCCTGATGGGGAAAAAAATTTTCTATCAAATTAGGAATACACGGCATTGATGAAAAGTAAATACTTTATTTTTAATAAATTGATGAAAAGTTACTACTGAGCTCAATACTTCAAACACTGAAAACTTAATGCTTTTTCCCTCAGATACTACCATTTTTATTCATAATTGTACTAGAATTTCTAGTTAATGCAACTACTCAGGGAAGAGAAAGATAAAGCCAGGGGAAAAGATTAGGATATGTAAAGAAAAGTTATTAGTCTTGACAGAGAAAACAATGAGAAACAGAGAACAATGAGAAAATGTAGAAATAAAAATTATACAAGATAACATATTCTTATAAGTTACATTTTAATAATGTATGTAAAAACATCAGCTTCCTGTGTTAAAACTTCCTAAGAACTGAGTGATAAGATCCTAATGAAGAAATAAATGCAAATTCGAAAGAAATTATAGAGATAAACATTTAAAATACTAATTTTCAAAGCTTTCTTTTGGGGCGGGTGGTATTAATATTTACCCAAAAGTAGATGGACAATATATGAAAATCTAGTGGATAAAGCAGCAGGAACCAATAAAAAAACGAGCAAATCTACGAAGTTCATAAAATCATGTAGTAATGAAAAAGCTGTCACCAGTCTTACACTAATCAGTTGTGTGGTTTTAAAAATGAACTTTGGTGTCTCTGAATCTCAGTTTTCTGTACCTACAAATTCAAGGAATGAGGCCAACTGATCTCTAAATTCTCTTCGCCATCTTCGAAAGTCTAAAGATCTGTGATTTTAACAAAATCATATGCTGAAGACTTAAACAATAAATATCTTTTTTAATTCAAACAAAAATTCCAACATTTCATTTATCTAAAATGAAGTCATTAGGGAAGGTTTCTGTTCATTGGTTAATCTGAATATTAGTCCAGTTGCCCATTTTTTTTCCACAATAAGCTTAGCTGTAAAAGAAGGACTGAGCATAATTTTCATTCTGTACCTTGTTTGAGCGTAGTGAAACTCGACCTCCACAACGAGCACAGAACTTTGTTTGGCAATATGAACAGTTATGGCCACACCCATCAGCAAACTTTGTTTTGTGGCAGATCCCACAGGTGGGGGCATCACCCTTCTGTTCCTGCTGCTGCTGCGATTCTTCTCCCATCTTCTTTACCTGCTCCTTATACATTTCAAACTGTTGATGAAGTTTCCTAGAGAGAAAACATAAGAAAAAAAATGGATTCCAGATGGAAGCAAAAAGTACATATAATAGCAAGCGAGATTTAGACACAATTTTATATCCAAAAACTGTCCAAAAGGTCATACTAAAAGCATAAAAATCTAATTTTCCAATTAAGAAATAACATCTTGTAATGCACATCACATAGTAAAAGTGTTGCAACTAATCTCCCTTCTGAACATGTTGTCTTAAAAACCAATTAACTCATTTATGGAGATATTTTTGAATTATAACCGTAAATTTCCTACCTACTACTTGCAACATGTCATCCACTCATACACTCTAAAATACTAATGTTATTTTTCAACAGCAATTTCAGATATAGAGGGGCCTAGTATGAGTTACACAGTAAACCAGGACTTACAAACAAAATCATGTGCTGAAGACATAAACAATAAAGGCACTGACAAAGAATCTCAACTGGAGGGATTGTAAGAATCCAAAAAGGGAAAAGCCACTGGCTGAGTGTCTCACTAACTGTTCATATCTGTTCAACAGTCTGAATACTAGTTGGCTGTGAAAGCACTATGAAACATTAAAAATCTACCCAAAAAGGCTGTACAAATAAAGCAAAAGCAAATTCCACTTTAAAGAGAAAATAAAAGGATAATAAAAAGGTAACTAGATAAGGGTGTTATTTACTCTACTTAAAAACAGTGATAGAACTTTTACTTCTATTGTTTCTACAAGGAAAATTAGTTTTAAAACTATAATTAGTTCTGCTTATGATTACAAAGCTGTAAGTAATGTCACTATCCTAAAAATGACAAAAGGCTAAATAATTTACAGAACCATAACCTTTCATGAGCCCATAATAGAAGTGAAATTAAGGCAAACAATCTGAATGCCAAAAAAAAACAAGTAGCTACTCCAAAGAGAAACAGCCATGCTGTTTGAACTTTGGCAGCATACGGATAAAGAAATAGCCATCATACCAGCAGCTAAAAGGAATTAGTTAAAATTTTAAGTCTGGACCCTCCCTGGTGGTGCAGCAGGTAAAAGCACAGCACTAAGAAGCTAAAGCCACTTCAGCATGAGTTCGACCCCCACCCAAGAGGTGATCCACATGGCGTAGCAGACCTCTCCTGACCCACCCACAGCTCCCCTCACCAGTGTACTTTGTCAGTCTGCCTGTTCTACTCCCCACTCTGTCTCTGGTGAATCCTGTCACTGTCCCTGTATCTCTGGCCTGTACCCCAGTTCTGTATGCACAAATAAATAAATCTTAAAAAAATAAAATTTTGGGCCCTCCCCAGTGACACAGCAGATTAAAGCACAGCACAAAGAAGCTAAAGCCACGTTAGCGTGAGTTCAATCCCACTCCAGATGTGACCCACATGGCACAGCAGACTTCTTCTGGCCCACCCGCTGCTCCCCTCAGCAGTGTGCTTCATCTGTCAGCCTGTTCTGCTCGCCACTCTGTCTCTGGTGAATCCTCTCACCGCCCCTGCATCTCTGGCCTGTACCCCAGCTCTGTATGCATCAATAAATAAATCTCTAAAATAAATAAATAAATGTTTAAGTCTGTAAAAGGCCAAGTATAACGAAACATGACAGCCTGAAATAGCTAGGGGTACAGAATCAAGCACTTTTTCACAGGCCTCCGCTGGGTACTGATGAGCAGGACTGGGAGCAGAGCACAAAAACGAAGAGGGTGCACATATGCAGATGTAAAAGATGTAACAGGTATAGTTACTGGATCCTAGGCACACTCTCCAGATCTTCTCTCCTAAAAGGGCAACAACTATATATAAGCCCCAGGGAAAGGAAGTTACTGTCAGCCACAGGACAAAGGCAAAGACCCACGACAGTACTGAAAAGGTTGAAAACTAAAAATCTTCTCCCATGAGAGAAACATAGGAAACCATTTTCAACCCAGTCTCCTGCCCACCAACCAAAGGTCTTTTAGAACCCGGGTAGGAAGAGATAAAACCTGCCCAGACCAACCGGGGATATGCTAAGGAACGCACACTAAGCAAACCTCTTCTGTAGCCCAGGTTGACAGGCTTGTCAAAGATGGAGGGTAGAGAAACATGACCAAGCACACCTGCTCCTACCACAAGCCTGGAATTAAGAAAAAAAGTACCAATTCTCTATTACTGAGGAATTGGCAGAAGCATGGAGAGAAACCCCATTCCATGACACAAGTGGGTGGGAATATTATAGACTTCTATCATGAAACTATAACACAGATAAAAGAATCAACAGAAATCTAAATAATGTGAAAATATACTCTTCACCAATGAGATGACAATATTGTTAAAGCAATATAGTGGTTCAATGTGATTACAATAAAAAAAAATCTCAGTATGAAAATTCCTACATTAGGCAAAACACTTTGAAGAAGGTAAAGAACCTGAAGGCATCATAGGACCCAAGTTTAAGACTTAGTATAAAAGCTACAGAAATAATCAAATCAATTTAGAATTAGCAAAAGGATGAACATATATACCAATGGAACAGAAATGAGTCCAGAAAAGTCCAAATATTTACATGGCTATTATTTTTTTTGAAGGTGCCAAGGTAACTCAATGGAGAAATTCAGTAGAAGTAGTAATTGGAAATCCATGTGTTAAAAAAAAAAAAAAGAACCTCAACTCACATACTATACCTTACACAAAAACTAAACCAATGGATTAAAACTATAGGACCCCTAGTAGAAAATATTTTGAAGAAAATTATGACCTTGGGTCAAACAAAGACTTCTTAGATAGGCTAGGTAAGTAGTTCTTCAGTAGAACATATCTATTTAATCACAAAACCACTGATGTTTCTTCACACCTAGTATTATTAAATTCAAATAGCAATGCCAATTTTATTAACTGTAACTTCAAGTAATACACTGCTTTTTCCTGAGTTTCCCAATGGGTTTAAGGATAGGTCAGCAAACACAATTCAGGGGATTCAAACCTATAAAGCATGAACCAGATCAGCATGGTTTTAAGTGGACGATTAAATAAACTCTGTATCAGAGCTTTTCCCATCATTTAGAAGTATTATTATTCCTTATTTGAGATATATTATACATTGTACTAGCTACACACTGATATGCGTACTATCTCTGGGATAGTTCTCAATATATAGCTAAAAGAAGAGGAAAGTTAGAAAGGACAATACATTTTTCCAGTTTAGACACCTGGAGTACTAGGTAAATTACCAAGACACAGTGGAACAGAAATCTAGTTCAAGCAACTGCGCTGTAACACAGTGCTTCAAGGTAAGTATAAGCCCCATTTCACTCCTGGGGAAAGGACTAGTCACATTACCAGCAAGTTGCTAATTATCTGTCCCGAAGTGTTATATTAGAGCTATTAAATACTCTTACAAAAAGACTGTAAAATCCCAGAGACTGCCATTATTAAGATGACAGGAAATAATCAACCAGCCCTTGTTGTAGGGAGAAAAAAGAAACTGCAATTCAGATAGTTTGAGGTAATAAGAGAAGACATTTTTTAGCAAGATCCTGTGTACTCATCCTTCAAGTCCTATAAAATGAGAACCTACCATAAGCGGAAGTGATAGTGTAAAACTAAACTTAAGTTTTGTTTCTTACAGGAAAAACATTTTTTCTTGCCATGTTTATAGATAAGTAAAATTCTATCTCTGCTTCCTCACCCCAGTCATTCTTTAGCTAGTCTAATCACACTTCTAGTTCACGATTCTCACAGTTTAGGAATGTCTACCACAGCCTAAAGTGAGTGGACAAATTTTCCTGTCTTTATCTTCCTAAGTTCTCAATATTTGCAGTTATACTAAATTGTACTCACTGCCTGCCTTGACCTTCATAACACTCCTCTGGTTTTCTTTCTATGGACTTTCATTTACTTTCTCCTTTGAAGGTCAAGACTTGGGATTTCTTTTCATCCTACAGTGACTTCTTAGGCAGTCTTCCCTAGACATAAGGCTTTAATTTCCACCTATATATAAATTATAAATGTATATCCCCAGCTTAGGCATCTCCTCTGGGCTAATATTCAACTGCCTACTTGGCATCTCTATTGAAAGCCTCCATGCCACCTGAAATTCAATATGTGCGCAACCATCATTTTCCCACCCAAGTCAGATTTCCTTCCCAGTATTCCCTATTTCAACAATGATGCCACAATTCATTATACAGGCTTAAAATCTATAATTATTCTGCAAGTGTCTCTCTGTCTTAAAAGTATTTATCTTATCATTAAACTTTTGCAATTTTACCTTCTACATGTGCCCTGTGTCCTTCCACTTGTATTCATGTCTACTGTCAATAACATCAGCTTTGTGACCATCAATGCCCAACTAGCTTCCTAGAAAGGCTACGGACATCCGTACTTCTCCTGCACAATCTATTCTGTAAACTACAAGAAAACTACCTTTCCCAACAAATTGTCATATCATTGTTTTAAATACTCTAATGGTCCCTGATAACTTGTAAAAAGAAAATGACTTTCTTATAAAGACTTACAAAGCTCTGAATATTCTGTTGCATTCACCATTTCTCCTGCATTGTCTACTTTCCCCTCTTTCTGCTAATGCTCATCTGGCTTCCTTTTGTTCTTTTGACTAAACTATGGTGTATGTCACTACTAGATCTTTGTATTTTATGCATATTCTTGTCTTCACCTATATTAAATTTCAATGCACCACTTTTCTTCAATTTTTTTAAACCTTGGTTTCCCAAACAGAATTGATCATAAGCTTGGCAGCATTCATGATGCCTTGGCTCCTGTTTCAATCATTTCCCCCTCCTCAATGTGATTTCCCTTGCCTCAAGTAAGCAATTTTCTCTGTTCAAATAGTAGTGTTGTGTCATATACTTATTTATACTTATTGTATTTGTCACTCAACTTCACTTTTTTTATGTTAAAATCTAAAGATACAAATTGTAACAAATGCATAAGATGCTTACTGTGTAATAGATGGACAAGTTCTATTATTCTTATTCTGCAGAGAATTTAACTTGCTCATGGTCATCCGGCTGGTAAGTAGTCATAGTCAAATGCAAATTTAGTACCACTTCTGGGACCCTGCTCTTGTCCAGTATTGTTTTTACATATAGTCCGTGCATTCTAATGTCTATATAATGCTCCTTGTTGACACAGACCATATTTTATTCATCCACTTTTTTAAGATAGCCCCTTACAATTCATTACTATATAACATTTCTGTGCTAAATATTTACAAATTTATATACAGTGTTCTCTATGGTATATATCCAGGAATATAATACACATACTCAAATTCACTAAATATTTCTAAACTATTTTCCCAAATGACAACCCAGTTAGCACACCTACAAACAGGGAATGAAGGTTCCTTGGCTATCTGTTCTATTTAAGTCTTTTTTTTTTTTTTTGAAGCTTTCATAAACATAAACTGATTTTTTGTTTTACATCACATTTTCTGACTCTTAGTGAAGTTTAGCCAATTAGACTCCCTGTTAGGATTTGCCCCATTCATTCCCAATTTCCCCAACATTCACAGGATTGCCTATATTTCTCTTGCTGATTTCCTGAAATAGCCTATGTAGCCTAAGTATTAATCTTTTATAAACTGAGCATACAAATACACTAATTTGATAACTGATTATTTGTATTATTTGATAACTGACTATCCTTTTTTAAGCAGAAATCTTTAGGTTTGATTTAGTCAAATAGATTGATTTTCCCCTTCATGGTTTGTGGTTTCAGTGACTGGCTATAAAAGATCTTTACTTAACCTTAAGTCAGTAACAAACAACGACAAAAATCTACAGTTTCTTCTAATAATAGCTTCATAATTTTGCCTCTCACATTTGGGCTTTCAATCGACCTTAAGTTTATTTTTATATGTGATATGATGCAAGAATTTAATTTCAATCTTCTCCATACAAAGGTTCCATTTCCCAGCACCATTAAATAATCCCATCCTTTCTTCCTTTGATTTGTGATAGTAATCTATCATATATTGTTTCCATATGTACAAAGGTCTCCTAATGGACTTTGTATTCTCTTTAACTGGCTTATGTGTTTGTTCCTATTTCAGAACAATACTGTCATACCAAGCTCAGAAAAAAATCTAAAAAGATTTTTTAAGATATTATAGATAAACTTAAATATATAAGTCTTCAATTATGTAAATTAGAAGTCAGTAAAAAAAATTTTTTTCTATAAAGGACAAATGAGGGCCCTTCCTGGTGGCGCAACGGGTTGGAGCTCAGCACTGCTAGCTGGCCGCAGCCACACAGTGCACGTTTGATCCCAGCCCCGGAGGTGACCACATGGCTGGCAGACCTCTCCTGATCTGCCCACTGCTCCCCTCAGCAGTGTACTTCATCAGTCTGCCTGTTCTGCTCCCCATTCTGTCTCTGGCGAATCCTCTCACCACTGCTGCTCCTCTGGCCTGTACCCCAGCTCTGTATACATAAATAAATAAAATCTTAAAAAAAAAAGGACAAATCAGTAGATAGTTTAGGTCTTATGAGTCACAGTATTTCAATCACAACTACTCAATTGCCATTCAGATGTGAGAACAGACACAGATACTAAAACAATGAGCTTGACAGTGCTCTAATAAAACTTTATTTACAAAAACGGCACCAAGCAGGGCTTGATCCACAGACCATATTTGGCAGACTCCTGATCCAGTGTTTTTTAAAAGATTTATTTATTTATGCATACAGAACTGGGGTACAAGCCAGAGGTGCAGCAGTGGTAAGAGGATTCACCCGAGACAGAGTGGGGAGCAGAACAGGCAGACTGAGGAAGTACACTGCTGAGGGGAGCAGCCGGAGGTCAGGAGAGATCTGTCGCACCTGATACAAATATTTTAAAAAGTGAAACATATACTCATATTTAATTTAAACTTTTATTACAAATAAATATTTTAAAGGTATAAAATATGAATAAATAAATAAATACTGTTTTCTCCAGTTATCCATAAGCTAATTTATCCAGATTTTTCATATGTGATTTCTATACCAATGTCTACATCACTAAAGCACCTCACTGAAATCAGTGTCTTCCAAAGTAAAGTTTCTTCACCCCTATGTTCTTAGAGATAACAGACTTTGTCAATCCAGGCTTAATGCTGTTCCTGCTCATTTCATACCCAGCCACAAAGAGTTTTGCATTACTCCTATTTAAACATAGTCTTTACAAGTTTTGTTTACTACAACTTCCAATGCTTGCGTTTTCAAGTTTCAGTTGAATTCTAAACTTTACCCTCCCTTTCACAAATTCCATCAGGTAATTTCTACTGGTATAGGCGTTTTTTGAAGTCCTTTCAGGATAATGTGTCTTCTCCAATTTAGTTCAAACTAAAGAAACTGAGGCCTTATGACAAGCTAAATTTTATAAAGTATCAAAATAAAACAACTTTCATTACAGGAATGATTGCTAAAAAAGAAAAACTCCATATGTTCTAGAATATATAATGCTTTGGCTTTGCAGTTTATTTTGTTATCTGACAAATAAACCCCCTTCCGCACGCTTCTTTTTTTAAAAGGGCACTAGAGCAAGACTCGCCATTAATTATGATTGGTTTTGGCATGACTTCATACAGGAGGGACATTTTTTTTTAATGAATAATATAATAGTTTATTTTTACATCATTTTGTGCCTTTTTCCATCTCAATTGTAATCCCCGTGGGCTTCCTATCACCAAATCACCCATGTGCCATCACCACAGTCCAGTGCATTTCCTTCCCCCCACTGTTTTTGATCCCATTCCCCACTCCATCCCCATAAAATGTCTCTGGTATATAACTATTCATTATTATTACTATTTTCTCACCTGATCTGTTATATTCCTGCTATGAGTGAAAGGGAGGGACATTTTTTAGTCTACAAACATCCTTCACATCCTGGAGTTGGAGATATGCAAAAATTATGATAGGCAGAAAAGAAAAAATGATTCAACCTGAAGTATTTCATATACATAGCATAAAAGCAGATGGGGTATTCGGAGGCTAAAAGTGTTCTCATTTGGGGTATAGTACGCAGAAGGAGGAACAGAAAGTAGAAGCAGGAAAGGCAGCTTGGAGAAACTACTTTGAATTCTATGTGAAGGACCATTTCTCATGTTATCTGATATTCAACTTAGTTTGTGACATCAGAAGTTACAGACTTCAAAAAACACTGACAATACTATTTATGCCAAAATTCACATTGATTTTTAGAAAATATTAACCTCTTTATATAATTGCTTTGCTCCATTTCATAATATCCAAAAGGCAATTTAAATTCCTAAGATCCATTTCTTATTCCTCAAAAAAAAATAAAATAAACATTTCACTTAGTCACCAGATATATATATAATCTTTGGGTTTTAAATGATTAGTCAATTCACAAAATGAAATAATATTGATATTAGACACTAATTTAAAATAACTGAAAGTATAATCAATTTATTATTGGCACTAAAAAATGACTCATTCTCACTATGTAGGTACTCCTATCTTTGCAGAGGAAAAAGCGTTTTATTCTCTAAAATCTTTTTCTTAAAGAAAACTACTTAAATAACACAATTCTGAAAAAACATGATAAAAGGAAGAAAGTTTTAAGGCCATTATAAATATTCTACATTTACTTCATTCTGCTTAATCAAAATCAAGTACCTCAGTGAAAATTTTCAAACTTCAGAAAATAAATACTTTTATGCACTGCTATCTAGATACAATACCATGTAAAATAATTTTTTAAAGAAAAAAAAAACTTTGATCACATTTTTTACAATTTCCGGAATTTAATGCATCCAATGTTAGTGTAAATAAGTATAAGCCTTGATAGAACAGCATTAACTGCTGTTTATCTTGTTGATAACTCAATAATAAATAATTGCAAGGTTGTTAACTAGTGAAATAAACTTGCATGACATTTTACACTGATTCCCAAATCTTACTAAAGTCAAAGCTACCTGGAAGGCTTTTTTTTTTTTTTCTGTAATAGTGCAGTTTTCCTGAATCTACCCAAACACGATGCACATAAAACTGTGGAAGAGGGCCAAAGAATCTGATGGTTTCAGAACTACTAATATACAGAACCACTTACAATTTGAACCCTACTTTAGAGAGTAGTATATGGTTGTTCCTCCTCTAACTTTTCCACTTGAACTCTAGCTATTCTATCAACTAGAAAACAATTTACTTTTTTCACTTAATACACTTCTTTTTCAGTTCAAGATCTAGCTCAGATTTCAATACCCTGTTTGATCCCCACACCAAGCAGAGTCAAACACCTCTCTCGTGTTGTATCTGTAAACAGTTATATATCACTTAATGACAATTCAATGATGAACCACATATATGAGGGTGGTACCGGGTGTGTAGTAGGAGAAGCCTTTTTAATTCATATAATTACACTTGGTGGTGTTTACAAAATTGTCTAAGGACACGTTTCTCAAAACATATCTCCATATTCATGCAACTCACAAATGTAATATTCCCATGCATGTTGTCTACCTAGGACCATTTATCTTTTATGAGCAGTGTCTTGCTGATATTAATTAACTAATTAATTAATATATGCCTTTATTAAAATTGAATGGTCATTTTGAAGAAGCAAGAAA
The DNA here is from genome assembly GCF_000260355.1 of Condylura cristata. Lineage (NCBI taxonomy): Eukaryota > Metazoa > Chordata > Mammalia > Eulipotyphla > Talpidae > Condylura > Condylura cristata. The sequence goes on from NW_004567110.1 coordinate 24,278,004, forward strand.
TATTCAGTATTTCAAGAAAATCTATGGGGGGAGGATGCAGGAAGGAATACAGATTTATCTTTAGACGTGGTCCAGTGCTAGTTTCAAAATCTACCAGCTATATGAGACTGCTGGCAAGTTACTTAGCTTGAGTACCTATGTCTACATCTTTCAAGTTGGGATTTTAATAAAGACTTTATATAGATACCATGGCAATTAAGTGAGATAAAAAATGAAGGTGACCTGCATTGTCTCTTTTCCTTTATGTGGTCTTTGTATTGGGGTTTGAAGTTGACTTTCTTATAGAAGCATCTGCCTTCCCATGCTCTGGACAGCCTAAATTAGAATTTGAAGTTTTCTTTGTTGTCAATGTTTATCCGTTAAAGAAATGTTTTTCTCTTTAAAGAAACTAAAATTATGTATCAGATTAATCATATGAAATGAAACATTTCTATATTTCTCACTCTTCTTAACTGTAATTATTTTTCCAAGATTCAATCCAATTTTATAGTTTTTTTTTTTCCTTTACCAGGACAAGTCTGTCAAATTCATTAACCTAATGACTTTTATTAGGAAGACAAGCATTCAAGTAAATATGATTTAAATGTGATTTTTTATCTGGGAATGATACAAGTGGTGTTTCTCAAGTTCATGGCATGTGGTTAATGAATATTATTATTAAATGAAGTCACATATTTTAGAATGCTTTTTCAACTGCATAATGTAAACCAATACTGGGACATAAAATCAATTTAGCTGGCCAAGAGCCACAAACTTATAATGAAACAGAATAGATCAGAGCATGGAAAGTGTACAAGTAAGCATTTCTTACAACAATTTTTTCTATTGTGCATAGATATATTTCTATGTAAGTATTTGTATACTGGGTAATAGTACAAAATGTATTTTTTTTTGTGGGTGAAAGTTTAAAAAGTATGAAAGCTGCTGAGAAAAAAAGACTATTGTCCTTTTATTATTAAGAGAGAAAACTTATGCCATGTAGGGGATCATCCTAGTTAGTAGTTCTTTCAATCTAAACTTCTAAATAGTTCCCGAGGTGTCTATTGTAACTCCAATGTTTGTTCTAAAATACAAATCAAATCTTATCATACTGTGTGCTGATTCTCTTCCTGCAATGCCTTTTCTCCTTTCCTTGGTCAGATGCAAAAACACTGAAACATCAAGTAGGGCATGTTCAAGAAATAGACTGATTACCAAAAAAATAAATGGGTAATGAAGCACAGTGACTCTGACTTTGTAAGCAGCTTTAACATTCAAAAATAGCTAAAATACTTCATTTTATAAACTACAAAATGTCCTTCAAAGTAAAAAAAAAAAAAGTGACAGTGGAACATATATAGCAGCACTATTTATAACAGCCCCAAACTGAAAACAACCCTAAAGTACATAATATTAAAATAGATTTTAAAAATTGTAGAATATTCACTTCTTACTCACTCGATTCATTGAGCAGCCTCTTTTTAAGTCCTCCTCTATACTCAACATCTCTTCATGCTGACTCTGATTCCTCAAAACATGGCAACATGACTCCTAACTTTGAATCCTAACTTTGGAACCTCCAATGAGCCACATTTCCTCTTGTCCCTCATAGTGCAATCACACTGGTCTACAATGTGTCCCCAAACCCTGCTCACTGAAAACTGTCACAGATGATGTTCCCTTGTGTCAAAAAAGTATAAAACATGCAAAATCAGTGGGAATAAGTAAAGAAGACAGTCTTGACTTCAACTAGTTTAAATGCAGCAACAGTTCCAATTTTAGAACTATAAATCAACTAGTGTTATATCAACTGACACACTGAGGAAACTTAAAAGGCATTCCATTTTAAGGTAACTTAAAATGGATGAAAAGATTACACTCAATGATAGGACAAAAAGACTTTCTACTACTAATTTGCATGACACAAAATGTAAATGTTTTTCTAAATATTTCCTCATAGAAATCAAAGGATTCATTCTCATTTTTTCTTAGAGTTTATGTATTTCTCAATCTGCCTATTCCTACAACCAAACCATCTTCTCCATGGATATAATACCTGCTTTTAAAAATCACAGAAGCTGACTGGTAAAAACAATTCAGAATAAGATTTCAGTTATCATAGGGAGACTGGAATTGAAATAGAGTCTTTCTCATTTCTCAGAGCTACTTCCACTTCACAATACTTTTTGTACATCATTTAAAAAATAGATGTGAACAATTTTTTAACAGTAAGAATTTATCTGCCAACTAGATGAAACTGAATTTTTTTGATGTTCCAGGTCAAGGTAAGAATAAATCGCTGCATTTCCCAAATTATGTTTTGTAACCTAATGAAATGTTCAATGCAAACAGTGATCAAATAACTTTAGTATAGTAAACACTGAATGTTCTAACACCTTTGGACATACTAAGATATTCAGAGAAGTATTGTAATAAAGAAATTTGTTTAACTTTTCCAAAAGAATCTTTACAAAAGTATTTAACCAAAGACTGAATTGAGGGGTTAATACCTCTTAATGTCCTCTGCAATTATTTTTGAAAGAATGACACTTTGGGACATATCACATTACTTGAGAGAGAGTAAATATAAAATAAAGATACTACACTGGATACTTTACTGCACATTATTTATACTAAAATTCGGGGGAGAACTGCCTCTTCATTTACATTACCCTACAAATTATCCTTGTTTTCTTTTTAAGTTTTCATGGGATAGTTAAAGGTTAAAGTATCAACCTCATAATCTAATAGTTTTCATTTCTGAGTAATGCTATTCCAAGGGAAGTATTTTAATACATACTCTTGAGTATGTTATTCTATCAGAGATAATATTTAGTCTATACAGATCAGCTTACTTACGTCTGGGGCTCCTTTTCATTTTGTTGTTTTTGCTGGGGCTGAAGAACGTTATTTACCAGTTCAGTGATCCCACTAAAGGGAAACCACCTGTTTAAATAAGCAAATAATGTGACTGAATAACCAAATGAATAACAAAGTAGGTCAAATGTTTTCTTACCCAAAATAATAAAAATACACAGGCACAAAAGCTACAGCCAGTGGAAATGTGAGCTCAATTACCATCCAGGCAGTCAGAAGATAGGGAAATTAAGTTTGAACACTTAACCACTCCACAAGCAGGCAGCAAAAAACTACATCCAATCAATGTGTGGATGAAGTAAGAAGCTGCAGGCAGCTCTCTTACAAGCCAGAGAGTCAGAAAGCAGAAGACACACTAGCTGCAGCCTATCCAGTATTAGTATAAGCTAATACCATCCAAGGTGCAGAAAGCAGAATGTGTGGCAAAGTACAGAGTCAAGCCTGCTGCACTCTGAATACATTTACTTACTGTGTCGGTTGTGGTTTGTGTTCTTCTTTGACCCTAAAAAGATAAGTTTGCACAACTGAGTGCACTGTACTAGGAAGAAATATCTACCTACAGATTTGTGGCCAAGCAAAAAGGAAGTTTGGTACAGAGAAAAGCTTAATGTTTTGTTTTATATTGGAATTATACATTTTAATTAATTTGACACAAAAAGTTGAATCATTTGTCTTACTAGGAGATTAAAATTTCACTGCTTTTCCAATGGTTCCATGACTTAGACCTCAGGTTTTCTGCATATATTTATTGATGTTAATAATGAATATTTTTTAAAAATTATTTTAAAGCACATATTTTAAGCATTTACATTTGGTTTGCTGAAGATAAACAGATTTCCTCTTTCATGTTTTTAGTATCTTCCTTAATATAGCTGAAGGGATAATTATTTTAAACAAAATTGAGGGTTTTATAACTGTATTTTAAAAGAATTACAGATGAATTTATGTACTACTCAGAGGTGCAGCTATAGGTAATAGGAGCTTATGGATTCATTCTACCTGAAAATAGCTACTAAATAAGCATGTATGTTAAATTTAAAATATTCATAAGCTACAATAAATTATTCATGTAACTATTACAGACTAAAAATGCATTTAAACTATAATTAACCTAATGTTTCACTGAAATAGCAATGGATATTTAAACGATATATCAAGATCATACAGAAGTATAAGGATGCCTCTGAAACTTAGACTGCTGTGCTTAGGACAGGAATAATCCCCAGAGGTAATCGTATGACTCGTCTATCTGTGATGCACTCTTATTCCCCAGAGTAAGGCTAGGAGTGTGTAACTATAATTGGTTGCCAAAATCTAGGACTTTCATTAGAAAGTTGTATTAACATTGAGAATTAAATTTTCTTTTCCAGTGTGTTCCTATTTTTTAAAGATATAACAATAAATGAAACGATATATACCCTTATACATCACTGTGTCTCAATGAATGAGTATAGTTGATAGTTTGTAACTCTATATTAACCAAAAAAGTTCAGGAAGTTTAATAGTTTTATCCATTACTTAGCATTTAAACATAGTTATATAATGGATTAATAATAAAGGACTGTTTTAGTACCCAATATCACATAAACACAAGCAAATTATAGTAAAATTGGGGTCTGTTTTGAAAATATATAACTATTCCTTTTAGAGTAAGATAAAAATCTTGTAACATTTTAAATGAGCCAGGTTCCATAGAAATACTACAAAAAAGATAACCAAACAGCTCATCAAGATGGAGTACAATTCAAGATTGCGCAAACCAAATAAAATGTTAAAAATAAAATACTGAAGTAAATATGAAATGAAAAGATCTGTTTTAAAAAGTACAGAGTGAAACTGCAAGGAATCATCTTAGTCTTAATTAGCAACAAACGTCTTTACTATAAACTTAATCTTATCAATCTACAAATCAGTTTTCAATTTCAAACCCTCACTTGAAGAAAAATAATTGACAAAAACTTTAATTACATACTCAGTTATTACCTCATGGTTTTGTAAAACGTCTATGAAATATACAAATATTTGTATCAAATTTCCCCCCCCAAAATATGTATTATACATACTACAATATTATTCCTGTCTTTAAATATAATCAAATATAAAATTATTTCTTTTTCTAATATTTTAGATAAAATCAAACCTCAAAGTTTGGCCATCATAAAACACACATTGAGAACTAATATGAAAAAGTAATTATATCCTACATTTCTTTGACAAAGTACTAACAATACTAAGAATAAATTTCTATATTCCTGCATTCCAGTAAGAATATGAGAGGCTTCCATTGTCCAGTCTGGTACAAAAAGAGCTTGGAAATCATCATTTCCATTAGTACAACAAGAAAAAAGTCTCAATAAACTAAATATCAAAAATCTTCTTAGAATTTAGGTCACAGAGCCAGAAAACTAGAGAAACAGACAAGTAGATGCAGATTAACAGAGTCAACCCAAAATACAGTTCCAGAAGCAGAAACCCACATCTAGAACCAGAATCCATAGAACACTTTTAACCGCAATTAACTAATTGCTAGAGACTCCCAGTGGACTACACAGAGAGTTTAAATTTCCATAGGGTCTCAGTCATAGGCAAACCACCACAATTCCATACGCTTTATCTCTAGGATTCCTACCAACTGATCACCGTTAAGATGAGAGAAAAATCTCCCCCTGCATCCAGTAGTCGAAGGAGGAAAATAACCATTTTAAAATGTTGCCATAGTTCTTTAATCCTAACCTCAAGGGAAAATATCTCACCAGTGCCTAACCAGTTGGAACTTAAACAAAACCAAGGATGGTAAACACACAGTAATGGTAAATACCCTATTATATACTTCAATATTCAAAAAGAAACATTCCACACCACAACCCACTTCAACCTTCCACATGGGGGAGGAGAAATATCCAACTCTTACTGACTGCCTCTCCTCTATCAACACCTTACAGCACATCAATGCAGCTCATGAATATTAAGAAAAGATTACAGCAAAAGAACTGTGTGCTTTAGACACTATTTGGTAAGGAGTCTCTAGGGAAACAAAACCAAAACCAGAGGGAAGACAAAAATAGAGACCATAGACAATAAGATTTAGAGATAACAAAACAAAAAACAACAGAAATCTGTGACCTCCACCTAGACAATAATGGCAGACTCTATGCTGAATCTCAGAACTGTAGAATCAATGGAAGCTTCCAACTTCGAGAGAAAGTAACTTAGAAAGACTCTTACTGAGAGTCTATTAATTCTGAATTTTCTTAACTACATAAATCACACAGCAAAAAAGGAATTCTTCAGAAACCATGCAGGAAAAAGAAAAGTACAGTGAAACATTTAAAGTGTTAAAGGGAAAAAAACACCAACTCAGAATTCTGTTTCCAGTGAAACCATTCTTCAAAAGTAACGGACAGATTAATACTGTCTCAAGTAAAATTTAAGGGAACTTGTCATTGAAGATGACTTGTGTTACAAAGAATGTTAAAAAAAAAAAAAAGCTTTTCAAGGAGAAAAAAACAATATAGGTTGGAAATTCAGACTTACATAAAAGAAGGAAAAACATTAGAGAAGGGTGAAATGAGCTCTTTGATTTTTCTTATTCTTAACTGTTCTAACAAATAGTTTGTTCTAACTAACAGTAACATTAGATTTGGCAGTTATAGCTGAAAAATAAGTAAAATAAATGTGAATACCTGTTAAGATACAAGAAAAAGAAATATGTATACTGTTATAAGATACTTATAGTACCTACTACTCCTATGGTAGTATAGTATTATCTCTAAATCATGTGCAATGTTGTAAACCAGTGTTATCGCAATAAAACAGATGTGTATATATATGATTTTTATTTAATTCATATGCTAAGGGAAGACAGAAAATTACATCAAGTCATATACAATCTGAAACTAAGAGTAGAAAAAGAAATAGTATGAGACAAAATATAGAAATGATGAAAAGTGAATGGAGCCATTATAAATATGAAAGCTATTAGTCCAATAATATCAATGATCACTTCAAATGTGAATGATTTAAATACACCAATTAAAAGGCAGACACTATCAAAGCATACTTAAAATAAGTGCCAATATTGTGTTGTCCACAGGAAAATCCACTTTAGTATAAAAACACATACAGATTGAAAGAAAGAGAGAAAGATATACTAAGCTGATAAAGGAAAGGAAAGCTGGCATATCTATGTCAATTTCAAAGTCAACTACAGGGTGAGGAAAATTATTAGGGATTAAAAAATCGGACTCCAGTGGGTGCAGTGGGTTCGAGCACAGCACTACAAAGCTAGCCATAGCGCCAGGGAGCTGACCCACATGGCGTGGCAGATCTCCCCTGGCCCACCCACTGCTCCCCAAAGCAGTGCACTTCTTCCATCAGCCTGCTGTGCTCCCCACTCTGACTCTGATGAATCCCCTCAGTACCAACATCTTTGGCCTGAACCCCAGCGCTTATATGCATAAATAAATAAATCTTTTTTAAAAATTTAGTGCAGAGGGCCCTCCCTGGTGGCGCAGAGGGTTCAAGCACAGCACTGAGAAGCTTAAGCCAGTTCCGCATGAGTTCGGAGGTGACCACATGGCACGGCAGACCTCTCCTGACCCGCCCGCTGCTCCCCTCAGCAGTGTACTTCCTAGATCTGCCTGTTCTGCTCCCCACTCTGTCTCTGGTGAAGCCTCTCGTCGCCCCTGAGCCTCTGGCCTGTACCCCAGTTCTGTATGCACAAATAAATAAATCTTTAAAAAAAAAAAAAAAAGCAGAGTTTACTTTAAAAAAAAAAATTTAGTGCAGAAATTTAAAACTGGAAACAGGCAGCAAAAGCAACAAAACCAAAAGCTGCTTGTTTGGAAAGGCCAGTGATATGATAAATCCCCAGGAAAGTTAATAAGAAACAGAGAGAAGACACAAATTACTGATGCCACAAAGGAAAGATAATTTATCACTACTGACTCCATAAGATTAAAAAAATAATAATAAGGAAATATTAAGAACAAATCCATGTCCAGAAATACAATAACTATGATTTTAAAAAAGGACTATTTTCTTCATTTTCTTGAAAAATACAATCTGTAAAAGTTCACACAAGGAGACATAATCTGAATAGGTGTACATCTGTTAAATACATTGAAAGGTTGAAAAACCTTTCAAGATAGAAATTACCATGCTTAGGTAGTTGCGTATATTAATTCTAACAAACATTAAGAAAAAATTATAGTAATCTTCTACAATCTCTTCCAGAAAATGCAGCCAAGAGAATACTTTCTGTCTGAGCAGCATCAGCCTAATACAAAAACCAAACATTAAAAAAAAAAAGAAAGTTACAAATCAATATCTCTTATGAACACAATGTAAATATAGCAACAACATACAAGCAAACTGAATCCAACAATGCACAAAATTGTACACCATGACCAAGTTGGACTTACCCCAAGTGTGCAGTCAACATTCAGAACTCAAGTAGTGTAACTCATCACAAAAAAAACAAAAGAAGGGAAAAAAATCATATGATCTTATCAAAACACACAGAAAAGGAATTTGAAAAAAAAAAAAAAACCCCAACAACTGTTCATGAGAAAAACTTTTGGATATTTACAAAATTTCCTCAATTAAAAAAAAAACCCTACAACTAACATCCTACAAAATATGAGAATTTAAAAGTGTTCCTCTTAACATCAAGGAAGAGCTGACAATGAACTGGAACTCTTCTATGTGATACCATATTGTAAATACATGTCTGCATGTGTTTGTCAAAATTCACAGAACCATACATGACAGAGAAAACCTTAACAGAAATATACCAGTGCTATTTGTCTTGCTAAAACACCAAAATTAGGCAAATTGTTAACACTGAAAAAAAAAAAGTAGTGGGTACAGCAATTCTCTGTACTTTTGCAACTTTACTGTAAGTTAAAAACTTGCAAAAAAAATACTTTTTTCACAAAGAAAACTCCAGACTCAGGTGGCTTCAAACACATAAGGAATTTAAAAAATAATAATAGATGTATCTTTCACAGATATTTATATATCACAAAACCACACTTTCAAAAAAGAGTAGGGAGAACATTTTGCATCTTATTTCATAAAGTAGCATTATTACTCTGATACCAAACCAAGAGTCAATTAAAAAATAAAAACTACTAATATTCCCCATGAACACAATGTATAGGTCTGAAAAGACATTAAAATATCTGGAAATTAACTCTATGATTAAATTAGAATACTACTACTATTTCTATTAGAGTGACAAGACTGGATGATTTTATTTTACCTGTCTATTCCTCCAAATTTTTCTAATGTAATTATGTTTTCTCATAATTAAATATATATAGCATTTTAAAGATACCATCTGGTTGAAAAAGAAGAAACCATCCATGCGCCCTATGCTTACAGGCAGTTTCTAGATTAAAGTCTTACAAATATAATGTAAAATTCATCTTCCAAGTCCTCCCCAGAGGCATTTACAATTAGCAACACCTGTTCAACAAGGGTACTTGGACAGCTGCTCAACAAGTTCTTTCTGCTCTCATCACAAAGACTTAAGAGTTTCTGGAAGGACAGAAATAAATTGCATGTATATATACTCTGATCTTTCGACATCTCTTGGCAATCTTCTGTGGGGCTCACTAGAGGAGAAATGATATGATCCCGCATCGCAATCTTGCTTGAGAAAGCTAATTTGTTGTTCTATCATTTCTTCTCTGCTATCAAAAGAAGCACAGTCTACAGGCAGCTGGCCAAGTAGTCGGGGAACTGCCCAAGTCACTCAGGCATTTGCACTGGCTAAAATGTTTTATATACTTTCCTGATGAAATTACTAAAAACACCAAGGAAGGAGGTAACCGCATAAACCATGCTGGGCTGGCATAGCACAGGTTATTTATTCTGAACAGGATGGGTGACAAAAGGACCCGTTGTCACAAGATATGAGAGCATTGGGAATATGATGCTTTCTGAAACAGAAGGAACAGAGGATAGTCTGTATTTCATCCACAAGATACTCTCAAAGAAAAAAAAGATGGTAAGAATTTGATCTGACATATTGGAGGTTCATAAGAAACAACATGATCTCTCCATTTGCTCTTGTCAGTTTTTATATGGAAAGATATCAGCTCTGGAGTCAAGCAGGCAGGCACCGGTGTATACTACTTGGCAAGTTACATAACCATTTTATAATCCATTTGTAAAAATGGGCACTGAAATAAAGAAACATATAAAAATGTATATTATGTACTTTAACTATCCCCTAAATTTTTCTGTATGTTTAGAGTATTATAGAAATGCATAGTGCACTGATTTGCACATAATGGCATCTCAACAAATGTTGTTTCTCTTCTTTGTTACAGCAAAATCAAACCAAAGTTTTCCTTAGCTTAACAAAAATAAATAAATAAATAAATAGGACTAGATGAGGACACTAAGTTCAGACCTCATTCTTTAGGTGGTTTTATCATATTAAATAAACAGTATCTGCCTTTCAGCACAAGGTATTTGAGAGGATCTTCTCAATGATCAAGAATCATTGAAAGAAAAAATATAATTAATTAAATCCAGAATAGACAAAGTTGATGTTAAAGGAAACTGCTTCTGAAGAATCCTATAGATTAAGTACCTAAAACTTAAAAATCCATAAGTGATCAATTTGAATTGAGTTTGGCCTGTGGCTTGACAAGCCCTGCTTCACATCATTAAAGGAAAAGACAGTTCAAGTTGAATTAAAGTGCTAAATGTGAACTATAAAGCTGACATTAAAATAAAGACAAACAATTTGGGTTGAATAAAAATTTAGTGAAATCAAAATGAAGTAAAAAATCATGCATTTGACTGTATTAAAATTAAAGATGTCTGTTGAAGGAAGGACACCATGAGCCAAGGTGATAGGCAACATATTGCCGTGAGATCTGTGCAACATTAAAAAGGCATTAAAGAATGTTTGAAGAAATCCTGCATATCTACAAGATGAAATTCAACTATATTTGAGTACTGATTAATGCTATTTACTCTATGAATAACAAGTGAGATTATATTTCTGCTTCACTAAAAAAAGTTCATTATCAGAATTTTATTTCCTTGCTATCACTGTGAAAACCTTGAAGGAATAATCAAATCTGATATCTATGTGCATAAGTGTAATGTGAATAGAAGATGTCATTCATCTGTGTGACTTTATTAGCACATGAACAGCTACATGATTTACTGTGTACCAGGCATTGATCTAAATAATGTGTAAGTATTAACTCATTTTAATGGCCTTATCACTCAAGTATAGATACTATTACTATCCTCATTTTGAAGATGAATCTCCTAAGTGATTTTTAGCTTTATACTGATCTGCATTTTTAATTTTTAAGCAAAGCACATTTATAAGGGCACACTAAAAAACAAATAAAATAGAATACAGAAAATAACTGTTCTGTTTAGAGAGAGGAATGTAGAGGGGCCTAGAAAAGAAAAGGATTCAGGTGTGATCCCTAAACTATATTTTTCAAAAGAATTTAATTTATATTTTGTCACATTCGTTTAACTAATATGTCCTGCTCCAACTGCTTATCTGACTTGTTCATCCTGTATTATACAATACTACATTACATAAGTTTGTGTGGGAAGAGTGATACCCATGTAAATTACTAAGAGGTTTTGTTTTTGTTGGTTTTTTTTTTCCCCAGATCATAAGGAAACCTAACTGCAAAGCAAAACTGTTCATTAAGAAATATATTTTAAGCACCTAATATATCTAGCACAGCTCCAGGCACTAAGGATGGGTTAGTAAATAAGACACACCACCCTTCCCTTAAAGAGCCCACTTCCTAAGCCAAGACCACATTCCAGAACAAAACACCACTGAAGCTGAAAGAAAATAGAACACTCTGCTTTGCTTGTATCAATGCAAATAAATTCTACTTTATATTCAGATATGAGCATAAAAATAAATTATACTAACATAGTAACTTAAAGTTTCTAAAATTCTGCCCCATGCATTAATTCATTTAATCAATACTATACAAAAGCAGGATCATTTCTAATAATATAACCCAATTTAATATACTGAGAACTAGAACAAACATAGTCAAACAAATCACATCTTCTTACCAAAATCAGTTTGATGGACACAACAATAAAACACACACACACACACACACAAAAGCAGAGTAGGTAAGAAAAATAATGTTTTTCCGTAAACACTTAGCAGATTACTGTATATATAGTTGATATCAATAGTTATAATTAACAAATATATTAAATGTGTAGGTAATATCTACTGCTTTTATAACATCTTATTCCACACTTCTAACAGAAATTCATATTTAATTAACACATAGGTGTGTATAGTTTATATACATATACTACTGTTAGAGTTGATTATTCGTATACTTATCACCTTCACTAGAGTGTAAACTCCTTGAAAATAGGGGCCCATGTCTTATTTGTCTTTGTGACTCCAACACTAAATGGAAAACCTGCCATATATATAATAATTTAATGTGTATTAAACATTAAGTGAATGAATTACAAATTTTCTTGTATTTTAATACTTTAGGTAGCACCTTGTCGAAGCACAAAGGGCAACTATCAATTTTAATATATTTATTTAATCATGAAAATGTTCAGAAAAATTCTATTAAAAGAATTGCTGGGGCCTCCCTGGTGGCATAGCAGTAAAGTGTCAGCACTATCACCACTACAGCCTGAGTTTGATCCCAGCCAGGGAGCTGGCCCACAAAGGGCACAGCAGATCTCTCCTGCCTTGCCTGCTGTTCCCCTTAGCTCCCCTGTATTTCAGTCAGTCTGCCTGTTCTGCTCCCCACTCTGTCTCTGGTGAATCCTCTCACCCTCAACCACTCTGGCCTATATCCCAGTTCTTCTATGCAAAGAAAAAAGAGAGAGAGCTGCTGAATGTTTAATAACTGAATTTTTATTTATCAGTTGAAGATAATCAATTCATAAGAAACCATGATTGTAAAGCTGTCATCCTTTTTCTGTTGCCAACTAATTACAATCATTCACTCCTGCCAGTTTTCCTTTGATTTGTGTAGAAAATTAATAGGGCAGTTACTGAAGTTGAAGCAATGTACAAGCAGAAACCAAAATAGGAAATATCAAAAATTACAACAAAAAAAAATTGTCTGGGTTTATAAAGAATTGTAATTACAAAAATATGGACATCAGGAAATAATTATTACAATTATGCAGTATATTATACAATATACAAAACTACAGATAAGTTTAAAATCATCCTGAACAAGTATTTAAAGTAAAAATGATACCATTGAATAATTTTAAATAAAGTACACATCAGTATCATAATGTGGAAAATACTGGTGTTCTGTAGTAGTTATCAAAAAAATAAAATGAAATGTTAGATTTTATAATGGTGTACTATAGATTTCATTTACTGTAAGATAATACTAGCCAATCCAAAACAGAATAATAATCAGTTAATATCATTTATTCTGTGTAGAAAAGTAAACACACATACTGTAGATGCTTTAAATTTATGCTAACCTAATGTTTTTGTAAAACCCAAGTATATCTGTTCCTTTATATAACAGGGTACCTAATTTCCAACTCTTTTCATGAGTCCTGTCTTTCCAACGTTACAAAGATAGGGTACATACTAACTAGACTAAGAATTTCACAGTCCACTGTTACCAGTGACTTCTTTTCAATTAATCCAGTATGATAGCCAAATTATATATTTTGTATAGGTAATGGAAACGCATTGGCCAAGATAAACATAGTGAGAAAATAAAAAAGAAATGTCAGATTCCAGACACGATGAAGTAAATACACTCTACCTTATTTCTAGTATTATAATTTTAAAACTCTCCCAAAAACTTCAAAAAGGAACTATAATAAAACACTAAAGACAAAGAATAAAATATGAACATAATGTGGACCTGAGATTCAGAGGGAAAACTCTAGGAGTCAGATCTCAAGGTGGGGGTTATTTATTTTGCTTCCAATATATCTGAAGAGTGCTAGAGAAAACCCACAGTCCAGAATCATTAACAGGCACATACAAAAAATAAAGTTCCAACACAAGCATACTACCTCTAGTCAAAGGACCAAAAACAAAAAGGGTCAGTGCAGAAAAACAAACACTTTGACTATACCTGCCCTAATTTAGGCAACCACTATTGAATAAAAAAACTAAATCTCCTCCCCCATTGAGCACTAGAGCTGCAAAGATCATAAGCAGAGTCCTGCCTATTACTACCACCCGAAATGACAAGACAGTACCACCACCTGAGCTGTGAGAACTATGAGAAGAACTGTCTTCTATCCTCACCTTATAAACATAAGGTAGGCTCCTCTTCCCAGCTGAAGACTCTGAGCAGAGCCTGTCTTGCATCCTTGTCCTGCAACAATGAAATGGGAACACTCATCTATTAGGGCTGCAACCACAGAGGTTTTGGACAGAATCCTGTCCTCCATCTCCATAGTACAAGAGGCAGAACACCACTCCCTCCCAACTGGAAAGTGAAAACAGGGAGTTAGAGGAAAGCAGGGAGTTAGAGGAAAGGATCTTCTAAATCAACATATGAAGTCCTGGGTAGATCTATATGCATAAAGTTGACCAAAATCATCAAAGCAAAAGCTTTGAGAACTATATAGGGTGTGGAATACCACCCAAGTTTCAGACTGGCATCTGGAAAACACATAACTGAGACAAACCAGGAACACTGGAAAGACTTTGAAAGTTAAACTGTCATTAACCACAACCAAAAAAGTAGGCCAGCCTAAATTAGTTGAAAAAATGCTAAAATAAAAGTGTCTCATTACATAATGTATTAAAGGTCCTGACATAATCAAAAACTACTTGCCATATCCAACAGTACAACAATTTCAATTTAAATGAAAAGAACAATCAACAGATGCTAATGGTGAGAACACAAACACTGACTAATTCTACATAATTGCAGCTATCATAAAAAGGCAACAACAGGCAATTCTACTCTTTAGACAAATGGAACCACAGATAATTTCAGCAAAAGCATGAAAGACATAAAAAAGAAGCAAGTATAAAATTTAAAGCTGAAGATTACAGTAACAATCTTTTTATTTTTAATTCATCAAGTGAACTCAATAGCTAAATTAGGGTGAACAGTAAGGAGAAGTAAACTTTAAGAAAAAGCAATACAAATTGAAAATCTGAACATCAAAAAAAAAAAAAAACAGACCAAAAAAATGAACAGAATCTAAGAAACCTGGGGAAGGAGTTAGAAATAGGGTGTGGGGACAAAACATCTAACATCCATTTATCAGAATCCCAGAAAAAAAGAAGACGGAGAACACAAGATTGAAAAAATGTTTAAAGAAGTGAAACTGAAAACACCCAAATTGGGAGAAAGATATAAACCTATATACTCAAGAAACTGAGTGAACCACAAATAAAATAAATCCCACCACAACCAAAAGAAAAATTGAGGCTGAAACACATCATAATCAAATTTGTGAAATCTAAACACAAAGAAAAAAATCTTAGAGTTTGAAAGCAGAGGGAAATGACGCATTGATAGGTATAACAATGATTTCAATAGGGGAACAATAATTTGAATTTACAGCAGATTTCTCATCAGAAACCATGGTAGCCTAAAGCATACTGCCAACATTTATTAAGTGCTGAAAGAAGAGAAATGTCAACCCAGAATTCTGTAACTAGTGAAAATATCTGTTAAGAATGAAAATGAAATAAAAGTCATTCTCAATTGAAAGAAAACTAAGACAATTTGTCATCCACCAGCTTCTCAAAGAAATTACATGGTCAGAAAAAAAAAGAAAGAAAAGAAAAAGCAATAGAAAAAATAAGTATTCAGATAAAACTGGCATGCCATTCTCTTGAGTTCTTTAAATTGTGTTTGATAATTGAAAAAAAAAAGTATAACACTAGTATGTAGTTCAATGTATGTAAAAAAATACTTAAGATAACTATATCATTAATAGGAAAAGTAAAGAGACCCAAGAGATGGTAAGGTTACTACATTTAAAGTAATAAAATGTTGTATAAGGTGAATAAGTACTTATATATCTAGATAATACAAAAAATGAAAATATATACTCAAAAAAGTGTAGAAAAAATTAAATGCTATACTAAGATATGTTCAAGTAACTTACAAAAGAATAGGGACAAAACAACCAAAGGAACAAAAACAACAAATGAAATACAGGCAAAAAATTAAAATCCTAAGCTAATCCTCACACCCTCTACAAAAATTGGTCATGCCTAATAAATCTAAAGGCAAGATGTAAATATATAAAAATTTTATAAGTGGTAAAATTTTTCATGTACTAGGGTTAGCATAAGATCTCTAAGACATGATATAATAAAACATGATCCATAATTTTTTTTAAAAAAATCAATAAATTGGACTTCAGAATAATTTAAAATTTTGCTTCATGAAAAACACTATAGAAAGTTAAAAAGACAGGTCATAAACTGGGAGAAAATATTTGCAAATCACATATGGAAGAGAGATTTATATCCATGATATACAAAGAATTCCTTAAACTCAATCATGAGAAAAAAATCCAATTAGAAAATAGGCAAAAGATGGAAACATATACTTTCCCAATCTCATTTTTTATACAGATGATAAACAATCACATGAAAATGTCCCAACACTATTAATTATTAGGGAAATACAAATGAAAGTCATATGAAATAGATATCACTACATACATGATAACATAGCTAAAATAATATACCAATATTACCAAGTGCAGAGAAGGATGCAGAGTAACTGGGTATTTCATACATTACTTACATAAATAGGAAATGGCCATCAATCTAGGAAATTCTTTGGCAATGTCCATTATTTAAAATGAAACACAGGGTTCTCCCTGGTGGCGCAGCAGGTTAAAGCACAGCACTAAAAGCTAAAGCCACTTCAGCATGAGCTCTATCCCCACCCCGGAAGTGACCCACATGGCGCGGCAGACCTCTTCTGACCCACCTGCTGCTCCCCTCAGCAGTGTACTTCGTCCATCTGCCTGTTCTGCTCCCCATCTGTCTCTGGTGAATCCTCTCACCACCCCTGCACCTCTGGCTTGTACCCCACCTCTATATGCATCAACAAATCTTTAAAAAATATATATTCCATAGAACTAAACACCATAAATTTTTTCATAGGAAATATAAAGTTTGTCATTTAGTTAATAGTACTGTATACATATCAATGTCCTTGTTTTGCTAATGTATTATGGATCTTTAACATATTATCACGAATGACATTAGCAAAAATAGCAGTATATAAACCTTCTAGAATTACCCCCTTCATTCCTTCATATAGGGTAACTGGCAAAAACTGTTGTCATAAAAATTTTCAGAACTTAAGAAGCTAACCAAAGGCTGGCAGCATTCTGGGGGGATGACTGTTGCTGAGAAAGAACAGCAAGCTTTATAACATTTTGACTTGCCACGGTCCCTCTGTCCTTGCACAGTAGCCTTGAAAATGAACAAATCACAATCATACTGCAAACAGCAGCCTGATAACTACCAGAGGGATAGAATAAGGGGGATATGGGGATGGGGAGGCGGTGGAGGATGTTTGGAATGGTAGTGGAGGACTTCGAGACCGCACTGCCATGGAAGTGTCACTGTTTGACCTGTTCGGTGGTACCCCAGAGGAGCCCACAGAAAGGCTGTCTTTATTTAATCTGACTTGGAGATTGCCTAAAAAAAAGTCTTTTCCCTGGAGGATTTTGCCAAAAGCAATTAGAGATTGTGGATAACAACTGGAGCAAATAACAAACTAACCAAAAGTCTAAAAGGAATGACATGTTCATAGCAGTTTTAAAAGCTCCACGTAGTCCTGGAACACGTGAAAGTCACTCATCTACATAGGACTATGCCCTATACTCAAGAAGTACTTGAGGAAGCTCTAAACACTCAACATTAACTGACCTTTGGGATTCTGCACAAGGAGGAAGTGAAGGCACAGGAAGAGCTGTCACTGACAGATGCTCATGTCACAACACCCACATTGAGTATCTTAGCAAAGATTGGGAAATTTATGGCTTCCAGGTATTCAAGGAAATCTCTGTCCAATCATTAGATAATTACTAAATTATCAATGTACAGGCTTCAATGATCACATATGACAATGTACACTTTACAGATTTAGCTCATAAAGGTCACCAAACAAACAATAATTGCAAATGGAGGGGGCAGGGATATGACTTCCAATATTGCCATAATATGCTTTTTTAAATATTCAGTTCTCTAAAGATAACATGGCAGAGCAATCACTCACCTATCAATAAACACCCTAAATATAAATAAACTTGATTCATGCCAATCAAAAGGCAAAGAAGTGGCTGTTGGATCAAAAATACAAAATCCAACTTTCTACTGTCTATAAGATATTCATGTGAGCTGCAAATATAAACACAGGCTGGGGCCTCCCTGGTGGCACAAAAGGTTAAAGCACAGCACTATGAAGCTATTCACAGTCACTGTAGCACACTGGAGTTGGACCCCCGGCCAGGGAGGTCCCACATGGCACAGCAGACTTCTGTCTTGCCTGCTGCTCCCCTCAGCAGTGTATTTCAGTCAATCTGCCTTTTCTGCTCCCCACGCTATCTCTGGTGAATCCTCTCACTGCCCTCCTCCCCACACCTGTGGCTTGTACCCCAATTCGTGTATGCATAAATAAAAAAAGATAAACATAGGTTCACAGTAAATTATTGAATTATTGGAAACAATTTTACAAGTAAATAGGACCTAAAAACTGGCAGAAATAGCAATACTTCTATCAATTAAAAATAAACTTCCAGGGCCCTCCCTGGTGGTGCAGCGGGTTAAAGCACAGCACTGAGAATCTAAAGCCGCTTCTGCATGAGTTCAATTCCCGCCTGCCCCGGAGGTGACCAATGGCGTGGCAGACCTCTCCTGACCCGCCCGCTGCTCCCCTCAGCAGTGTGCTTCCTCGATCTGCCTGTTCTGCTCCCCACTCTGTCTCTGGTGAATCCTATCACCCTCCACATCTCTGGCCTGTACCCCAATTCTGTATGAATAAATAAATAAATCTTTAAAAATAAATAAATAAATAAACTTCCAGATAAAACAAGGTACCAAGACATTAATCATTATATAATGACTAATGGATTGATACACTAGGGAGAAAGCACTCATCAATATATATATATTTATATATATATATATATATATACACACACACACACTCACACATACACACACTAACTAAAAAAGTATCAAAATACATAGAATGAATATTAACAAATACATTGATCAAAACATAATAACAGTAGGGGCTTTATACCCCAGTTACATCAACAGACTTATCAACCAGACAGAAAATTAACAAGGAAGCAACAGCCTTTTTGTTTGCTTGTTTTCTTACACTGTTGTTCATTTCTGTACAGTATGTGTAGTCCCCATAATTCTCCCACCACCAAAGCACTCATGAACCATTACTATATGCCCTTGTGCACTTCTCTCCCCTCTTTTGACCTCTCTCTTCCCTCCTAGATACAGTGGACACCATCAGGTGGAGCACAGCAGCTGTTTGGGCCTTAGAAACTTTCCTTTTTTTTAAATCTCTCCCGATTTCCCCCTGTAAAGAAATCTTGCAGTTTTTACAGTCTGTGTCTGAGTCAGTCTTGCAATTGTAAGGCATGGGCGAGGACACACAGACTGACAGTTTTCAAAGTATAATGGTTTCAGATTAATAGATTGGTCTATAGGTTTAAAATCTTTTAAGTTTCTAAACATAAAGGAATGCGGGGGAGAACCAGTCTGAAAGGAAGGTTTGTTCAACCCAGGAAGTGAGCAAAAGCAATGAGCAGAGAAGAGGAAATGAACATTAAGCAGGCAAAGAGGTAGGAGGTGTGGGACCTACTGCGCTGACAAAGGAAGCAGAGACCGGAAGAGCCAGGAAAACAAGAACCTGAAGCAGGACAGGCCAAAGTGAGCCAGACAGGGCCAGAAGGAAAAGCAGAAACTGGCACACAAGAAGAAATAAGGACAACAGAAAATAACATGTGATGCCAAAAAGGAAAAACTGCTGGTGGCATTTGGCTGCCTCACACGTGAAAGCAGAAAGGCAGAAACTGTACTATTAATGTGTGCTCTCTCGAGCTAGCAGAACCTAGAACTCCACACAACTGAAACTCACTGTAATATTTTTTAAATGTGACCTTTGTTTATTATGCTAATTCGCACTTTTTCTTATCAATAATTGTGTGACCTATTTTACAAATTGCTAGACTGAGTATATACACATATGTTCTTTATCTGCTTCATAATTTCACACTGCCAGAATTTTCAATCAAATTTAACTTCTGCCACATTGTTTTAGAATCTGCAACTACATATAGTCACCTAGTTTCTTTCACACTTTATGCATACAACTAAGAACTGGAAATACCTATGTTGCGTTAGTGGGAAAATGCACTGAGATACATAGTACATGGAGTTAACTATCTTTTTTTAGTCTTTACTAATAAAGTATTTGCAATAAATTCAATAATTAGTAATGCATTGCTACATAAGTACCGCTTGGCAATACTTACACTGTCTCTTTAAAAGAATATGACTAGGTAGGATTTTCTTTGCTTCCGCTTTTTTACTTTTTAGAAAGGATTATGAATCAGTAGCTATACAACAAATTAAAGTCCAAATTGAGTTTATATTTGAGTAGGATTAGTCCCGCGTTTACATTTATGAACAGACTATTTGATCACTTACCAGACCCTATCCAATCCAATTCATCTTTAGGCAAATGTACCAAACAAAATTTTCACAAGCTCTATGTGATTTTGCTGATATGTTAATTGGCAAAGTTTACTCATAACTACATTTCAGTAAAGAGCAAGTAAACAGCATAGAAACAAATACCAATTTAGATAAATATAAAATAAAATTTATATAGCATTAAAATTTTCCCAACAACTTTGTAATTTAAAATTTTTTCCTATTCAACAGACTCATCAAGCAGGACATTACAAAAAGTTTGACAAAAAAAAAATCAAAAAGAAAATAAGTTATATTTAAAGATAAATTTCAGAAGGACAATTTATAAAAAAGTAAACTGTGTAAACATCCTACTATCAAAGAATGTACAAATAAGTTCACTATACTATAAGGTATGAAAAACATTTTTGAGATATAATTCACACATTAAAATTGTAAAAGTTTAAGGTATACAAAGCACATATCTGATTAACTTATATACTGCACTATAACTACCACCTTATCATTAGGTAATATCTCAATCATGTCACATTATTTTTTTCTAGTGAGAACATATATTACATAGTCTGTCACAACTTGAAGTACACAATGCATTATTGTTGAGATAATCATCATGCTGTGTATTAAACACTAGAACTCATTCAGTTTCTAGTTTCACTTAGTTAATACCTCCCCAATTCCCTCATCCCCTAAACATAAGTAACCACTTTTCTACTCTGTTTCTGGAGCTCAGCTTTTTTAGAGTCAACATATAGGTAATATTATTATATAGACTTTTCTTTATCAGCCTAACATTTCATTTTCTATAATGACCTACAGGGCCATTCCCATTGTTACAAATGGCAGGATTCCCTTGTTTCTCATGGCTATGTAAAATTCTTGTGTGTGTGTATGTGTGTGTATCTCCATTCATCTGTTGATAGATGCAAAGGGTATTTTCTTATATAGGCTACTATGAATATGGCACAATAAAATTGCCAGTATAACTATTTGATATTCTATTTTCATTTCATTTGGATATATATCCAGAAGTGAAACTGCTAAGTTTAAGATATTTCTATTTTTAGTGTTTTAAGGAACTTTTTACTGTTTTCTACAGTAACTAAATCAATTTATATTCCCACCAACAGTAAACACAGTTTCTATTTCTACCTATCTATAACAATACTTATTACCTCTTGTCCTTTTTGATGATAGCCATTCTAACCGATTTGCATCACCCTGATGAATAATAATGTTGAGCACCATCTGATGGACATATGGATGCTTTCTTTGGGAAAATATGTATTCAATTCCACTGCCTATTTTTGCTATTGGGTTGTATCTTTTCTATTTAATGAAAGATCTGAACTTGACTAAATTTTAGAAATAAGATAATAGTGAGGAAGCCAACTATGTTGATATGCTCTATTGTAGTCCGGGAGAGGAAAAATACAAAAACTTAAGTTATGGTAGGATCACCTAAATGTATAAACATTAACAACTAAAAGAGACAACCATACAAACGACAGAGGATTTCAGTACCCCATTTTCAACAATGGATGAATCATACAGACAGTAAGTCAATAAACTGATTAAGCTACATTTAAGGTCAAATGGACCTAACAAAAATTTACAAAACATTCCATCTAATATCAGCAGAAGACACATTCTTCTAACATATGTGTACATGGAACATTCTCCAGGAAATACCATTTTCCAGACCACAGCATCAGTTTTTTATAACACAGGTGGCCTTAGAGTATTTCAGAACTGAAGTTATTTGTTTTAAGTAGTTCAATAGTCTAAGATTTTCATGATTTAACCAGTCAAACAAAGCCCTACTAGCAAATTACTAGCACTACTGCAATTTTGATTAATGATTCTGTTGGTCTCTGACAGTTGGCATTTTGCTTGCAATGTTTAATATGGAAACCTCTGTTGCCAAGTAGCATGATCAACATCATGTTTATTCAGTGGACACATGTGGATTTTTATATGGCCAAGATCATTTTTCTTCAGGGAACCTTTTCCATGTGGTCCTAATAAGGCTGCCATCGGGGCTATGTAGATAACTCTAAGTAAACATGGTGCCATCATTTGCCTGCACAGAGTAATTGGTCTTGAGAATGGGCATGTGACTGAAACAAAGATAGTAATGAGTTCTTCCCTGGATTGATACTGAGTAGACTGGAAAGCACAGTGGAAAGCACACAGAGTATGCCTGGATTTTAATTCTGGACTCTAATACTACCTAGTTGAATGATTAAGCAAGTTAGTTAATCAGTCTCTCAATTTCCTCTTCATTAAAATGTACCTACTAATGACAGCTTCCACACAGAGCTATTATGAAGATTAAATATAGTAAAATATATAAATAACTTAGCAAAATAAGTGGCATATAAAAAGCATTCAGTATTAATATATGCTCTTAACATCATTATTATATTTTTGCTTTTGTTACTGGTGTTATAAAAAAGTAAGATTGCTAAATTTGGATGACTTATCTTAAATACTTAGTCTTTGCCAGTTGCAGAACAAATACGCATACACACACATAGAGATTATTAAGTGAGGAAAGGAGAAAATCCTATTATACTGTTATTTGGAACAACTTGGATGAAACTTGAGGATACTGTGTTAAATGAATTAAAGGAAAGAAATACTGTGGAATCTAAAAATGATAAACTCAGAGAAAGAGAAAGAGAGAAAGGTGGTTACCAGGCCTTGGGGAAGCATTGTTGGGAGAGAATGGGAAATGTTGTTCAAAGGCTGCAAACTTCTAGTTATAAAACAAACAAGTTTGGGATCTCAGATATATTATCATGACTGTTGCTAATAATATGTATCATATATACCTGAATGTTGCTAAGAGAGTAACTTTTTTTTTCTGTTTCGCCTCATCCTTCATTTAAAAGAAAAAAAGTCAGCAATTATTTCTATTAACAAATAGGATCTATTAACAAAGTGTTTTTAATATCTGGCATTTTCCATTTGTTTCCTCCTACACATATGTGCGCGCACATTCAATTTCTTAAAACTCATGTTTACTTTTGTAGTTACTGTTAGTATAGACTTACTATTTTTATTTTGAAAGTTTTACATACTGCATTGTTTTCTTACGTCACTGTTAATTTTTGGACAAAATATGATTTCTCCTCTTAAGTGTGGGCACTGTGTTCCTTTTACCACAGTCCTCCACACAGTGTCACAGTCCTCCACCACAGTGCCTTGTTTCTTCCACCCTTCCCCATGCCCCCCCATAATCCACCTGTATGCCCCGTAAGTATGGTCAGCTTTCAAGGTCAGTCTTTGACTGAATCTTTATTTGGCTTTCTATATTCCATTTATAAGTGAAACCATCCAATATTATCTTTTTCCTTTGGAATTATTTAGCATCAAACCTTTCAGCCTCATCTATATTGCCATAAATGGCATAAGTTTACCTTTCTTGATAAGAGTAGTATCCCATTGTGTATATATATCATATCTTCTTGATGCATTCATCTGTTTAGGGCAATTTAGGTTGTTTCCAGAGCTTGGGTATTGTAAATAGTTTACAATAAAGATAGGAGTGAATGTTTCCTTTTGAATTAGTATTTTTGTGTTCTTTGGGTAGGTTCCTAGAGTGGAATTGCTGGCTTGTATGGCAGGTTCATCTCTAGTGTTTTGAGGGACCTCCACATACCATTCCATAGTGGTCAGACCAGTTTACATTCTCACCAGCAATGTGAGAGGGTTCTTTCTTCTCTACATTCTTACCAGCACTTGCTGTTTGGGTTTTTGTTTTTTGTTTTTGTTTTTGTTTTTTTAATATAGGCCATTCTCCCAATAGTGAGATGGTATCGTTATTGTTTTGATTTGCATTTCCATGATAATAAATGATATTGAACATTTTTTCATATGCCTGTTTGCCAGTTGTATTTCTCTTTCAAGAAGTGTCTATTTAGTTCTTATGCCCATTTTTGATTGGGTTGTTTTATTTGTTTTTGTTGAGTTATGAGAAATCTTTGTAGATCTTCAATATCTGACCCTTATAAGATATATGGTGTGTAAGTATTTTCTTCCATTCAGTGGGGTGACTTGATTTTGGTTACTATCACTTTTGTTTTGATTTGAACTTTTTGGTTTGATTTATAGACCCTACTCTTCTAAGAGAGTAATCTTAAATGTTTTCACCACATAAAAAGAAATGGTATGGATATGGCAGGGTAGTTAATATTAGAGTGGCAATCACTTTGCAATTTATAAATATACTAAAGCAACATTGTTGTATATGGTAAACGTATACAAAGTTATATGCCAATCATATAAAAGGCAGAGATAAAGAAACATTTCATACAAGCCTTTTCTCTAACCTTACTATACAAGTATGTTACATTCTCACAATTACAAGCAAATTTAATGGCATAGATGAGACTTCTAGAAATACAACTATAACAAAACAATATATAATTGTATTTTATGAAGATAT
Source organism: Condylura cristata (assembly GCF_000260355.1). NCBI lineage: Eukaryota > Metazoa > Chordata > Mammalia > Eulipotyphla > Talpidae > Condylura > Condylura cristata. The sequence continues at coordinate 24,303,023 of NW_004567110.1, forward strand.
GGATTGGAATTACAGCAATAAAAAGAAGAGTTACCAAATTCAATCCAAAAGAGTCTATGAAAACCTCCCAGAAAAGATGACACCTGAGAAGAGTTTTAAAAAGTGAGTAGATTATAATTACTCATAAGATACAAGACCAATATACAAAAACCAATATCAATTAGAGAGGATTATTAATAAGCAAAATAGTAACCAAACAGATGATACAAAAGATCAATGAAACCAAGAGCTACTTCTTTGAAAGAATAAACGAAATTGATTTTTAAAACTTGGCAAGGCTCACTAAAAAGAGAAAAAATTAAATAAAAGGAACAAGAAATAAAAGTCAAAATTACAACAGATGCCCAGAATGCAAGTGATCATAAGAGTACTATGAACATCAATATGCAAAAAAACTGGACAACCTAGAAGAGACAAAATTTTAGGCTCATACAATCCTCCAAGATTGAGCCAGTATGAAAAACATAACTCAAAAAGACCAATCCCAGCACAGAATCAAGAGTAAACAAAAATCTCCCTAAGAACAAAAAGTCTAGCACCAGATGGCTTTGCTAAGAATTCTACCAGATCTTTAATGATCTAACTTTCTCAAACTCTTAAAAAAAACTGAAGAGGTTGGTTATGAGACCAACATTTCCTTGACCCTGAAACCAAATAAGGATGGGACAAACAATAAAACTACAGAATTCCAATGAACATGAACGGGAAAAAAATGATGATTATCAAAATGATAAAAAGTAAGAATATCCCTGGAGTTCTGAGGTGGCCACATCCTGTTTTCCAATTTTCTCAAAGACTACCATGCTAATCTTAACAGCAAGTAGACTCGGTTTTGACCCTTTAACACTTTGAGTCAAATGCTACACTTCACATTTTTCATTTTTTCTCTTTTAGGGTCAAATATTACATTACAGTCCTACAGGGTCAAATATTTGCTACAAAACTACACTAAACTAAAATCAGAACCAAGAATTCTATCTCCCTCCCTCCTTCACTTTCAACCCCCTAAATTTAAAAATACTGGAGCTAAATAGAATTGCCAGAAGGGTGCTTTGTGAAAATGCACTAGATTAATATGTCTACAGCCAGTACTTGATATTATATATTCCTATACGAAGTGTGACTCTTAGTGCTGTCACATAAATGCCTTTAGATATATCTGTCTAGAACAGATGAGAGCCCAAATAGCAGAGCTCATAGGTGACTTGATTCCACCACATAAGGTATACAACTGATTTTCTCCTTCTTGACAGATTTTAAAGGTATGGCTAAAAATCTGAAATTACAGTCATCTCTTACTTGCCCATTCGTTCATTTCCTCTCATTCTCTCTTAAAATTAGATGTCCAGGCCCTCCCTGGTGGTGCAGTGGGTTAAAGCACTGCACTAAGAAGCTTAAGCCAATTCCGCATGAGTTCGATCCCCACCTGCCCCGAAGGAGACACACATGGCGCAGAAGACCTCTCCTGACCCGCCCGCTGCTCCCCTCAGCAGTGTACTTCATAGATCTGCCTGTTCTGCTCCCCACTCTGTCCCTGGTGAATCCTCTCACCCTCCGCATCTCTGGCCTGTACCCCAGTTCTGTATGAATAAATAAATCTTTAAATATATATATATAGATGTCCATGCCTAATCCTTCAAAAAATGAAAACAGTAATGACTCCTTAAGTACAAAAAGAACACTAATCTCTCTCTTAGTGCCCCAAAATGACTTCGTTAAAGGAGACATTCAAAGGTATAGAATCTGATACATTCATGAAAAATCATTTTAATCCTACAATCATATTTCAAATAAACACCATGGAGCTGAGGGTTGAATGGAGAGATTAACTTTTAGTGCATGTGTTAACAAAAGTTATTTTCCTCCTCTATACAGGAGAAGAGGATTAGGAATATATAACAGACTTAAATGTTGCAGTGCAGGGATACAGACGGTGGTTTGAGGCCATAAAAATAGGCCAGGAAAAAACACTTGCCTAAATAAAGATCTTCAGTAAGCTAATCCAGTGGTTGCTAACTCACTTTTATGGTTGCCAAGTAAATTATTATTAAGATAACTAACAAACCTCTTTGTTTTCTTGTTATTGCTAGTGTGAGTAAGGAAGTGTTTTGTTTTGTTTTGTTTTGTTTTTAATAAGGGAGTATTTCTCAATGTATCAGGACTGATAATATGTTTATGTATCTTGATTTCCACTATAGTCAGATAATTTTAGTCACTATAAAACCAATAAATTTGATATCAAGCAAGATACAGTGATTGGGTAGTATCTTAAATGCTAAAATATCTCTCTACCACTTTACATGCCCAAATTTTCTAAAATGAAAAAATGAGCCTGGATTCCTTATTTCAAAAATGCATAGTCATTTGGAATTCCTATTATTTTTAATGATCCAGATAAAAGTTTCTAAAGTGTACGAAAATAGTTCTTTGTAAACTTATATTAGATTGTTATTCTTAAATGTGAACAATTGAGATAATCCCTTAAAATGTGTATATTCCGGATTCTTGATCATAGAGAGAGAGAAACGGCAGGAAGCTGTACTCTGTTAAATTAAGCCAAATCGTATAAAAAGCTCATGACCAATTATTTGGAACAGCTGCAACTGAGTCACTGTGCTAAATTTTAAAACCAACCTAACTTTGTCAAACAAACTCCAAAACACATTTAAGAATTTAAAGATACAGAGAACAACTTTAGTTGTTGGTTTAGAGTCAGTGGTCTTTGTTTTGTAGGGAGTTTTTGTTGTTTATTTGTGAGCAACACTACTCAAGTTGCTAAGCAATGCCTACTTAATATAAAGATCACAACGAGGATCTCAAAAGAACATACATATGGTATCTACAATTTCATTTTTCATTCAGAAATATGATAACGTTAATAAGTCTTAAGAAATTGTTTTTGAAATTTTGAACATCCTAAATCTCATGATTATGCAATATGTTCACCTCATATTTTTGGACACTCTCAAAATCCCCATTCACTTGTAGCTTTATGTATGAATACTTGAATTAATGTATGAGCTACCTTTCCATATCCCTTAAATCAAAGGATAAATGTAATAAAATGTAATCTCATTATCAGCAACATTCAAGACCTTACTCTCAAAGTGTATGTTTTTCTAACAATTTTTATGTAAAGTCGCATGCTTGTCAGTTTCTAATTTTTTTTAAAGATTTATTTATTTATGCATACAAGAATTGGGTTACAGGCCAGAGGTGGGGGGCAGAACAGGCAGATAGGCAGATACACTGAAATATACTGCTGAGGGGAGCAGCAGGCAAGACAGGAGAGGTCTGCTGTACTCTGTGGGCCCCCTCCCCGGCCAGGAATCAAACTAGTACTGCAGTGGCTGATGATAGTTTCATAAGTGCTAGGTAAGTGCTGCAACTTAACCCCTGCACCACCAGGGAGGTCCCAGTTTCTAATATTTTAATGAATAAAAACAGATAAGATGAAACATAAATTTATTCTTTTCTTTTTGTAGTATCTTTTTTTTTTTTTTAATTGAGGTAACATTGGTTTACAAAGCTGTGTATGATTTAGCTAAGGATTCCCTTTTCAGGTCTTACCACACCTACCACTGGAACACCCAAAATCCTCCACCAGGTCACTGTGCTCCTCCTAGTAACTTAGTAGAGTTCTACAATCAGATTTCTTGGGCTTGGAATTGGTTTGGCTTTATCTGATACTTGCTTTTGTTTCTCTATATTCACATATAAATGACACCATCTAGTTTTTGTCTTTCTCCTTCTGACTTATTTCGTTGACATAATTCCCCCCAGTTGCATCCCTATATCAAAAAGACCAGAAACAAGTGTTAGTGAGATGTGGAGAAAAAGTAACCCTCAAACACTTTTGGTGGGACTGGTCCAGCCCCAGTGGGTAAGCAGTATGGATATTTCTCAAAATATTAAAAATGGATCTAGCAATTAAAATATTAAAAATGGACCCAGCAATTTCATTTCTAAGTATCTACCCAAAGAATACAAACACACTAATTTGAAGGGATATATGCATTGCTCTATTTACAATAGCCACACTATGGAACCAACTTTTAAGTATCCAAAGGAAGATGTGGTAGAATGCACAAGCACTAATACTCAACTGTAAAAGAATTTTTAAAAAAGATGAACTCTTGCCATTTGCAACATTATAAATGTGCCCTTTCTACATTTTAATATAATACATTTAATAAAGACTATGCTAGGAAACAAGTATCCACAGGTCTCTTGTTTTGGTAAGTCTTGTGAAGACAGGCACTGAATTTTCATTTTCTACTATTTTCTCAAAGATGTTTGTAAAAAGAAGAGACTTATAGAGTAAGATCAGCCTCCAAAGCCATGGACAGATCTACTTACACTCCTGGCAGATATTTTTTTTCCAGAGCAAAGGTCAGGCATGTTTACTGCATGTTATAAAAGACTTGACACCCCTAGACTCAAATTCCTCTCTTATAACTCAACCAATCATTTGTACAGGGAGAATCTCTCTTCATACCACCCTATGGAAATATATCATTTCTACCTCTTTATATCACAAAATCTCTCTTCATATCACTCCCAGGAAACAGGAGTTCAGAGAACTGGCATAGATAATGCTATTCTAGCTACAGCTTTTGCTGGAAGTAATCCACTGTCCTTGTTCTCTGCCCCAGAGTCTCATGACTTCTATAAGTACCCCTCAAACCAATGCAGGCTAACTTCTAAGCAGAGTAAAATCTCAGATTTTTTTTTTTAAAGATTTATTTATTTGTGCATACAGAACTGGGGTACAGGCCAGAGGCTCAGGGGTAGCGAGAGGCTTCACCAGAGGCAGAGTGGGGAGCAGAACACGCAGATCAACGAAGTACACGGCTGAGGGGAGCAGTGGGCGGGTCAGGAGAGGTCTGCCACGCCATGTGGTCACCTTCGGGGCAGGCAGGAATCGAACTCATGCTGAAGCGGCTTTAGATTCTCAGTGCTGTGCTTCTATTCTCAGTGCTGTGCTTTAGCCCGCTGCACCACCAGGGAGGGCCAAAATCTCAGATTTTTAAAGTTCATGACAACCTAATTAATCAATATAGTTCAAAAATATTTACTGAATACCTCTTATGTGCTCACTGATGCTAGGTGACACTATTTTAATTTAAAAAGAATATGGATCCTCAATGAACTGACATCATCAATAGGAAAATAATATATACTCTAGAAAAGTTCTCTATTTTAAAAAAAAATTAGAATCATAGAAATATTTTAGAGCTGAAGGAATCTTAGAAACAATTCAATCTTACATTTTAATTTCACACATTGTTGGAAGAATGTATGAAAGTGATTCACAAATAGAGTTAAAACTAGAGCACATACTACCCAGTTTGCATTCTCTTTCTATAAGACCTAAACATAATACACAAACATTTATGTACATTTCAAAACTGTGACTTATTGAACCTGAAATTAATTGAAGTGTTGAAAAAAACAAAAATGTATGTAGTCAGAACACTGTTACAGTCAATACCTAGGGATACAGAATGATATAAAATGTAAACACCACAAAATACTAGAAATTATCAATGAGTTTATTTTGATGGATTCACTGTTCTGTCCCAAATTTCTACAGCCAACATTGTAGGTAATAATAGTTGGTTCAATGACCTATACATCACAGTGTGTTAAAATATCACAATATCTAACAATAATATGTAACTATGTTTATTCTTTTTGCTTTACCTAAATGCAGGAACCAACAGAAAATCAGAGGGAGCACACACAGACATTTTTTCCTGCCTGGGGATGCCAAGAAAGACAAGAACATAAAAAAACCTCAGGAATTAATAGTCTAATTCAAAGGGAATGTATTACTTGACACAGACAAGGTAATAAGAGTAGTAAAAGGCCTTTGCCAACAGATTGGCTAGCAGTTTGGTGTTACGGTAAAGTTTTTCTATCTTAGTCAGGAGACAGAATGAATATTAGATGCAGTAATGCTGGAAATCATTAAGGATCTATTAATATGCGGGAAAGGAAGAGAGATATCAATTATTATTTGAGAATCTAATAGCAATTCTTGAGGTGGGCATTGTGTTGGATACTTTATACATATTATTTCATTTATTCCTATCAATCCTTTATGAGCTGATAAGATTTCTATCTTGATTTATATCTCCTGCACCATTGATCCAAACTGTCTTCAATTTCCAAAAGGATAATATTTCAAAATTATCTTTCTTAATTGATTGCTTCTAATTGACATTGCATATTCCCACAGACGTATATTTAGGTTCCCAGGTTAACCTGTTTAACTAAAAAGTAGCTGAAATACTATAATTTTGCAATGACTGAAAAAAGTAGTAGAGAACTCTGCCTTAAAAGTTAATAGCTAAAAGAAAAAAGAAAAAAAAAGTTAGTAGCTAAGTAAAATGCATTTTTTAGTTCAACATAGAAACCTAAGCATTATCAATATTTTCCTACAGAAATACATATAATAGGGTATATGAAGGAATCATAAAAATATTGAGAACATGTCCAACTGCCTGGTACTGGCATGTCAACAACATAAAGGAAATAAGATAACTTGAAGAATATTCCCTGCATAACTTGATCTAGGCATAGCATATACTGACTTAGTATATAAGATTAAACTTAATTTACAATAAACTCAGAAAACCTAGATCAAGTACTGGCTCTCCGATTATGTCCCCTAACTTATTTAAGTCTCAATTACTTCACCTATAAAAAAATAATCATATTATTTTCCCTGCTTCAGAGAAATACAATTAAATCTAACTCCACACACAATCTCTATAAAACAAAAAGTGGCCAAGTTGGCTATAATCATACTCAACTAGATGAGCACGGGGCTACTTGTTCTTACTAAACAACTCCATGCCAACATGTGAGAGAAAAAAGAAGTCATGGAAAACTAACCTTAGCGTTTTCCCATTTTTAAAAGGTTAAAGAAAGGGAAGACTGTGGCAATGACTGTAATTCAGTGGCAATCAGGGACAGAAAGTCAGTAATAAATGTAAAGCATGTAGCAAAGTATCTGCTGCTTTATCAGTTTTAGTCTCTTCCTAAACTTTGCTCCTTAAGTTTTTCCAGTCCTACCTTCACTCTAAGCTTACAGCATTCAGCAGAAGATTGTTAATGTCAGGCCCTCCTCATCTTGTCATGTTTAACTACCTGGAAGTCTAACTTCTCACCCATTGCTAAACCCATCATTAATCAAAATGCACCAAATTGTTCCCTCACTGTTTGGCAAGAACTGAAAATGCGGAAGAGGACCAGATGGCCAAAGTTTACCACTGGCTCCTGGAGCCTAGTCAAAAGCTAATGTTGAAGTCTGGCAAAGCTCTGCAGTTACTCAAAGCAGTTCTTTTGGCTATGATCACTTCAATGATGGGGTTAACATTATAATATTAAAAGCCTAGCACTATATTTGAGCCTGATATGCCACTGATGGAATGAATATATTCTCATTTATGAACAGAGTTCTTGATAGTTTGTAATCTCAGAATCAAACGTTTAGAATTTGGTATAGTAGATAAGGCTGTTCTAGCAATACAGCTCATTGCTAGTCTATTTAGAAGTAATTAAGGATGAACTGATAAATTGCACAGCAAGGGCAGAGGAAGTATTTAAATGACCCCTGCATACCAACTCTACACCTACTAGCCAAATATCAACTAGAGCTAACTATCACAATTTTAGGATAAAATTTCACTGGGCAAAAGGATCTTTGACATCTACAGCTGACAATGAATAGTTATTCCAGTCTGTCAACAGTTTTCAGTTTGCTTCTGGCTGGTCCACACTTTTCAAAGGATGTGCTGATGCTGAGACCAACCAAATATAATTGTGTTCTCAAGCAGTAAATAACAATTTGTATTCAAAAGTTCCTCAAGAAAACATTCTTTACAAATTCTACTTTATTATTCAAAAAGAAGCCCAATACAATAACAGATTTCAAATTAAAATCTACTGGCATTTCTTGGTCTAAATCAATTGAAGAAATGATTCCTAAAAGTAGTTTTCTTTGCCTAAATCAAGTCAATAAACTCCATAGAGGGACACATAAATATCTTAGGTTTTATAGATCAAAAGGCAAAATTTAAGGTAATATATATTACTAACAAGAGAGAAAATGTATTCCCACAAATACTTCTAGTCACAAAATTCAAATAGCTCTGTGCAATAAAATTACCTATTAATAAGAGTTTAATGGAATTCTTTGGGAGAGGAGGAAAATAACACTGTTTAATGTTGGGATTCAAAGTTAAAACTCCAAATCAATTGCTAATATTCTTCTGTTAATGCTGATAAGAATATGATTTTATCTGTACTTCACCTTAAACATGTTACTTCAGATAAAAAAATAACAAGTGTTAACATCAATCCATGAGAATATGATTTTAATTAATCATGTTAATCACTTAGAGGACACAGAGAACTGAACTAGATTCTTCTCTTGGTTTTCCATTTTAGCATGTCATTTAGCAGATTAATAGTGAGCAGGAGCTCTTCAACTCCACAGTTAAATGAATTTTTAAACATGTAAAATGTCTTGCACTTGCATCAAAGTCTGAAAATACTATTTAAGCTGAGACAATATATCCACTGAAAATCTCTATGGGAATGGACAGCTTGCAACTTGTTTTACTTTTGAAAGCAGAGGAAGTACATAAGGCAACGGAAATTATTTGTATAAGTACTTATCATTGAAGTAACTTTACCACAGTATAATAACTTCTACATATTGGCATAGTTTTCCCTTGTGATGATGAGTCAAACTCAGAAAAAGCTTTTTCCAAAGCCATCCAGTCAGTGTTTATTAACTATGGTCAATAATGTTTTTCTTTGACGATAAAGTTCAAATGTCAGCCCTTATTTTAAAACAGTGCAGTAAAATTTATTTTTGCAATAAATGTTTAGTACTTAGAGGCCATCAAACTTCTGTGATAGAGCAAGTCATAATATTCAATTTATATTCCTGACAAAAATATACAGAAATGACAGGAATGACATTCACTGACACATTACTGATTCAGTAATTCATGTTTCAAATATTTTCTGCAATAAATAACACAATAAATAAACACAGCTTTAAATCTCGTATATTTTCACAAACTTTGCAAGTTTGTCCAACTTAGCCTTTATCTAAACATATTATAATCATCAGTTAAATTTTAAATACACCAGGCACATCTTAGCAGATTCCACTTCGGCTTGTACTAAATTATTTTTTTCTTAAATTCTTAGAAAAGGCTCTTTCCTCTTCTCCTACCCCAAAGTTTTCATGGGCTTATTCTTCAACCATTTCAAAGTCAGTACTGAATCCGCAAACAAAGAAGGGTATCAATGTCTGCTAACTCAGCAAAAGCAAAGGAAAATCACTCAAAATTATTGTTTTTCCCCATTTTTTCCAACACCATTTATATAATTATTTGGAGTGATAATTGACATGTTATATGATATTAGTTTTAGTTGTATAACATAATGATTCTATATTTACGCATATAATACTGAGAAATGACCAACACAATAAATCATGTTAACATCCATCACTGAAATTACAAATTTTTTTCTTGTGATTAGAAATTTTAAGAACAACTCGTTTAGCAACTTTCAAATAACGCAATAGGTATCATGGTGTACGTTACATTCCCATGACTTACATAATTAGACTTTTGTATATTTGACTCCCTTTGCCCATTTCACTCAGCTCTAGTTTCTTGCCTCTGGCAATCACCAATCCAGTCTACATACCTATGGGCTTGGTTTTGTTTTGTTGTTTTACATAGAATGCACATGTAACTGAGATCATACAATAGTTGTCTTTCTACATCTGACTTGAATAAGTACATAGTAGTGGAATTTCTGAATCATTTGTTCCATAGTAGCATTACCAATTTATTTTTCACCAGCAAGCAGCCCAACACAATTTATAGCAAAGATAACTATTTCTTTACCGAAACATCTATGTAGCTTTGTGATAAATCAGTTGATGACATGTGTATGGGTCAATATCTGAACTCTTTTTTTCCCACTTTCCCCTTTTTCTCTCACTGTCAATATCATAGTCTTGATGGCTGTAGCTTTATACTTAGTCTGAAATTCAGTATAAATATTTTGGGATTTAAGTGTTTTAGACTCCTTGCATTTCCATATGGATTTTAGAATCAACCTGGCAGCATGTGCACGTGCTCTCTCTGTGTGTCTCACTCACTCATACACTCACACTCACACGCTCACGCACACACACACAAACACACACCTGGGTTTTTCATAGTGAGTTGGTTCCGCATCAATTTGCAAAGAACTCACATGTAAACAATGTTGTTTTCTAAGGCATGAGTGGTCTATCTCTCCATTATAGGAGACTCCTTTTTTCTCATCAGTTCTGTAGTTTATAGTACTCAGGACCAGCCTGCGTGGACTTCTTTGACTCTTACACCATCGTTGCTGCTGTGCTCCACCTCTCTCGCAAGCAGCCTCTCTGACATCAGGGGGCCAAGTTTAAACTATCATGCTTCATTGCCAGAGTGTCCCATCCAGCTTGGGGAGCTGCCTGTAGGTTACAGGGTAGAGATGGACCATGACGCTGGGCTATCCATCCTGAGACCTGGGTAAGCAGCTCGGGGTGGCTTAGGAGACTGCGCTGGCCAGTCTGGTGGCCGAACTGAGGCTCACAGCTCCCAGATCCATGCTGCCTAGAGGCAGGTGCAACTAGGAATTTGGGGCTCAGCAGGGTCACACCTCCATATTGATAAAAGTAACAAGAAAGCCATTGCACCAGGCCCCTCCCTCCTTGTCATGTTCTGTAATTGACTACATAGGCCTCCATTCTGAGAAACTATTCTCATCAAAAGACATAAATGTCTTAACCAAGTTTATTTTCTCAGGACACAATTTTTCTGCTGCAGCCATCAAATGTGACTTGATTAGCTCACCACAGCAAATGGACTGGCTAACAAATGAGTCACTCAGAAATTCTCTGAGCCATTTTAATTTGTAAAGAAATTCTGCTATAAAGAAATATTTCATTTTGAGTTTTCTAACTTTCCCTTCATAAGGATGTCATGATGTTTGCTTAACAATAGCAGTTTCAATGTACATTGTATTCCTTTAGCACAAGTATAGTGTCCGTACATAGAAACACAATTATCAACTGATTTGATTACAAAAAAAAAAAAAATCATCCAGACCCCACTGTGCTTTAAAAGCATATTTGACACAATAGGTATGCACTGGTAAACAAAAAAGTGAACACGACCACATGGTATTACAGGCCAGTATGCATGGCGCTCAAAACGGTGTTGAGCTTAACTGCCTCACTACATTCTGCAGCGAAGCAAGCCACAGTGCAGTGAAGCGAGTGTCATACAGGAGCTCTACCCAGCTACTCCACTCTGCCATGTGACTACAAAAGCAGCCATAGTCAAGACTGGGTATGACTGTGCTCCAGTGGAACTTTATTTATAAACACTGGAATTTGAATTTCA
>NW_004567110.1:24315709-24325502 GCF_000260355.1 Condylura cristata
AAAAAAAAAAAAGTTACTTCCTTTACCTACACCTAGTTATGAACTTCACCCTAACATAATGATGAGTAATTAGAAATTAACATTAGACCTACACAATAGTTATAACTGGATATTACTGTACATTGCTATATGTATTTATGCCTAAATTAACCTAATTGATTGGAAAAATGCATAATATGTCTTTTCTAATCCCTTGTTTTTACGTAGCCTCAGGTAGAGTCCTATGGAATCTGATTAAAGAGAAAATAATTAGTAACTGCAAATACTATGGCGATTCATTGATTAGTTTCTTCATATGTTTTCTCACTTAATTCTCATAGCTCTACAAAGCACAATAGATGTGAATACCTTAAATTACAGTCCTCAGAGTAAATATGTTAAAGGCTTAACTAATAGATGACAGAAGAAATACCCCAAACCAGCTTTTTCTGCTGTTCAAAGTGCAACTGATATTTAGAACTTAGAGTTTTAAACAACTTCAAGTATTGATCTGAAATATATCGTCATAGCAGACTCAACCTTAAAGTCATAACTGCAGAAAAGAATGTTACATTAATTAGCAGAAACTGGATACACACTGTTGGAATTCTTAAAAGCTGTTTATTTCAATAATGAAAAATCTAAAACTTACTTTCTTCAGAATATAACACAAGTGTGGAAAATGAAATATTCTTTGAATTAGAATTATAGCATAACAATCTGTTCCAGTCTTCATTTTACAAATAAATATATGAAGTTCAGAGATAACAGAACTAACTGGTAGTGGAGGTAGGACAAGAGCCCATATGACCTGACTCCAAGCACAGCATTCTGTTCTTCATTTATCATCAGACACTATTCAGGGAAGACTGGGGGAACTTGTTACTATTTTCTAGAACATATACTTAGTATATTTTAGTATTCAAATTTTGTTATGAATTACTTTATGATTCAAGATATGGTCAATTTTGGTATTAACATGCACAGCTGAAAAAATATATACTTTGAAATTTGGGGTGAAGTGTTCCATATTTATAATAAAGTCCAGCATATTAATCATTTTGTTCATTTACTCTATATTATTACTTTTTCTGCTTGATCTATTAATAACCTCGTTTTGCTTATATGTTAAAATTGTTCACAGTAATGTGTATATACCTTTAATTTGTCACTTTTTAAAACAAGCTTTTTACTAGAATATACATAGGAAAAAATGTATACAAATTGGCTTATGAATTCTCATATTTCATCCATGTTCAAGAAAACAGAATTAGCTCCTCCTCTAATTAGTATCATTTTGATTTCTAACACCACAGATTGTCAATTTATTCTAAGTTGACATTGTTGTAAAATTTTGCTTGCTTGATTGCTTGATTTTAGCCTATATTATTGTGCATACAAATTAGAGCAACTATGAATTCTGGTGAATTAAAACTTACTGTAATGCAATACTGGTCTTACTTCAAAGAAAGTAGTAGCCTTAAATTCTTCTTTGTCTGATAATCATTTAGGTTCACCGGTTTTTGTTTGTTTGGTTGGTTGGTTGGTTGGTTAGTGCTTCCAAAATATTCTTTTAATATCATCTTATTTTCAATTACTTAATAACGATATACTCATTTCTAATAAACAGCATTATGTGGGAGTCTTCTTTGAATCTGACAGTGTTTGTCTTTTATCAGAATACTCAGGTGCATGCACTTACTTTAATATTTAAGTATATTTTTAGTCAGATCTACAATTTTACCACATGTTGTCATTTTGCTTTACCACCTACACTGTGTTTGTCTCTCCCTACTTGACTGACCATATTCATATTCCATATTCCTCTTTATTAGTCTGAAAGTTATCTAATATGTTACTATCATTCTAAAATACCCTAGTGATTACAACATGCCTAACTGACTCATCAAACTCTAATATATAGTAAATACTTCTCTCTTCCTGCCAATGTTATCCAAAACCATTTAAATCCTTTTATCCTGCCTCAACTTATATATTATCATAAATTTTTAATTGTCAATATATATTTTAAAATCCATAGTCCATCATTTTATTTATTTTATAGTCAATATTAATTTAGATTTACCCATTTCACCATTTTTCACTCCTTCCTCCATTTCTAGATTTCCATTTGAGATCAATTTCCCTCTCTCTCAAATATTCTCTTTAGTATTTCCTTATTAGTGGGAGATGGTGACATATTCAAACTTAATATGTATGAAATGTTTAACCTTCATTTCTGAGGAATATTTTCACTGGACATAAGCTTGGAGGTATGCAGTTAGCTGTTTTTGTTTCATTTTGCTTTGTTTTTCAGCATTTTAAAGACATCGATTTTTTTGTCTTATAGTCTCCTGTTGTCTATTATTCCTGTTGAGACTCAGCTTATATCTTATTGGGGGCCCTCCCTGGTGGCGCAGCTGGTTAAAGCACAGCACTAAGAAGATAAAAGCATTTCAGCATGAGTTGGATCCCTGCCCCAGAGGTGACCCACATGGCGTGGCAGACCTCTCCTGACCCACCTGCTGCTCCCCTCAGCAGTGTACCTCATCAGTCAGCCTGTTCTGATCCCCAATGTCTCTGGTGAATCCTCTCACTGCCCCTGCACCTCTGGCCTGTACCCCAGTCCTGTAGGCATAAATAAATACATCTTTAAAAAATTTTTTTTAATCTTGTTGGGATTTTTAAAGTTACTACTTTCTTCCTCTGGATAGCTTTTTACAGTTTTGGGCAGTTTTATTATGATCTGTACAGACATGTTTTCTTTGTATTTGTCTGTCTTGAGTTCGTGGCACTTTATGAGTCTATGCTTTGGTTTGGATAGTTGGTTTCAAACAAATCACAACCATTATCTCTTCAAATTCTAGGTCTACCCTATTCCTCATCTCTTCTGAAACTAATATATTCCTCAGATCTCAAGAATTTTTCTTTTCCTTCTGGGGGAATCATCAGGAAGTTTCCCTCCCTCGTGGCTCTAACACTCAAAAACTGTTGCCTACAAGTGTGTCACTCTTCTCAGTTTCTCAGCCCTGACTGAGCCACCTCTACTGGGAACAGAAGTTTCTCCTAAGGGAAAAAAGCCTCACATGCCCAGCTCACCTCTTGGGATTTCCTTCTACTCCAGGATCTTGTCCCCATAGTCTTCACTGATGGATTAGCTCTCTGATACTTTCAAACAGATGATTTTTATATTTGTTCCAGCCTTTCTAGTTGTTCTCAGTGGGAGAGTTAATCCAAAATGCCTAATCCACCATCACCAGAGGCACCTCTCAATTTCTCTCATCTGTAAAATGAGGATAATGACAACTTCCTCAAATATATTATTAAAAGAGATCAGAGAGCCTACTACATAGTAAGTGCTCAAGAACTTTGACTATGGTTTTAATCTACCTAACTCTAATCCAAAACAAAGGGTCAATTAATAGTTTTGCCTACTGAGTATCCATTCAAAATCCCATTGACAAACCATTCCTCAATTATTAAATGATTTTGTGAAGCTATGAGTCAAGGTGCCATTGCCTTCTCTTCCAAGTGTGGCAACTAACTAAATGTAGGCCAGACTGAGAACCATAATCAGAAGAAGGGGAAGCTCATCCATATAAAGAGCAAGGAGCAAATTAAACAGAATATCCATTAGTTTCTGCACACTAGCCATCCAGAACTACCATCGTTCCTATCTTTGCCAGAAACTCGTTATTCCAGTTTTCGGAGAGCTATCCAATACCTCTGTGCTAAATATATTTTCTGCTTAAGTTAACCAGGGTTCATTTTTGTTGCCTGAAGCTAAAATACCCTAATTGATATCTTGATGCAAAATTATCAAGGTCCGTATAAGTAGCATATAAGCCAGTATATGAACCAGGAAAAAAAGTGTATAGTCTTCACATTACTTAGATAAATTACAAAAATATTCCCCTTTGCTATGATGATTAATGAATCACCTGTCTGTGTTGGTTCTTTGTTGCCTCTCAGTGGTATCACCTTCCTCATTGTACTTCAGAAGACAAAAACCATTAGACTATGTTTCTTACACAACCTTGGTTGCTGATTTGCAATTAAGTTCTGCCACTGTGAAACACTAGTGAAAGACGGCAGGAGAAGATAACCATGTTATTTTTCCTGTCTAGTTCTAGTTCCTGCAGAGGTAGCAAGTATGCCAGAAACTCTGCAAAAATGTGCAGGTGGTCTCTGGCTCCAGCACAGTAGCAGAACCAGGTAACTGTCATGCGAATGCTGGCCACTGCAACACACTAATATATCCAGTAAGGTAGCAGGGTGAAGCCAGCATCATTAACTATCCTATGGGCTTCCTATATCATTAGAAGCCCAAACTCCTGGACTTTCTGCAAGTAAGTGGCAGCAGCTCCCAGCATAGTTGCTGATCTTTAGGTAAATTCACCATATACATTTTACTTCTCCATGCCTACCAACTTTCCATAATTAATTCTCTATATTAAAAGCCCTTTGTTTGAAATATGTAGAGAGGCTTTTCTCTTCCCAATTACAGATTCAGTAACATGGGGCTCAAGCCTCTTTTGAACAAAAGAATCTCTTCCTCTTTCTCATTTATACACTCCATTTTTCTATGCTCTTCATTTCCTTTTTTCTTTCTCTTTGATCTATTTCTTAAACATAGCAATAGCATTGCATTATTACTTACTATACTGAGTGTACTTACTATACACTCAGAACAAAAGAGGTTGTAACATTTTCGATTTAAATGATCAGTGCTTCTGTAACAGGATGGTCCCCAAGGAAAGGAGAGGTTCCAGGTTCCCTGCCCCACTCAAGATAAGGTGGAGACCAACAGGGAGGAGGAGAGCTTGAGAGGAAAATGGGAAAAGTAAGGAAGAAGAATGCAGAGCAAGAAAGAACTAGAGGAGACACATGGGGCAGAAAGACGTGAAGAAGCTGTGCTTGCTTCTCAGCCTTGGACTTGTGCCAGGGATTTGGGGGCCAGGAAGAAGCCACATGAAACATACATGGGTGAGAGGCCTGTAGGAAAGCTAACAATGGCAGTATTGATCTTGACTTTGATTTTGCTCCTTTCCTTCCAGGCTTGCCTGGCCCCTCCTGCCCCTTTCCTATGGGTCCACACCAGGAGGTGCCCAGACTTGTGGCAGGTTTTTAGGCCTCCATGGCCCTGCTTTGGGCCAAGACTGTCTGGCTGGGCATTTGTCCACAAGGGGACAGGTAACTTCGGGTGCTTGTTTTGTAAACTACTTTGTCTTCTTATTTTCTCTTTATTGCACTGTCATTATATTAAAATTCCTCTCCATTAAAGATCTTACACACTAGTATATTTTGTCTTAAAGCAGTGGATGGCAAAACTTATTTAGAGTTGGCAGTTTTGGGGGGTCTGAGCTGTCACTCACCCTGCCTTGTAACAAAGCAATTATAAGAATAATTTCCTGAGAAACTATAAGTCTTTACTAAAATCTGATTTTTATTATAATTACAATTTTGTTTTTTAAGATTTATTTATGCATAGAGAATTGGGGTACAGGCCTAAGGTGCAGAGGCAGTGAGAGGATTCACCAGCAACAGAGTAGGGAGCAAAAGAGGCAGACAGATGAAGAATACTGCTGAGGGGAGCAGCAGGTGAGACACGAGAGGTCTGCTGCAGTCATGTGGGTCACCTCCAGGGAGGGGATCAAACCAGCACCAAAGCAGCTGCAGCCAGCTTGCAATGCTGTGCTTCAGCCCGTTGCACCACATTGTAAGACAATGTCAAACTATTTTAACTCCTCTGAAAACACCTGCAAATTGTGTCTTTGAGACAAAACCTCACCTGGGATCACAAACTAAATATCACATTTACTCAAAACTAAACTTTTATTTAAGTCCAAAACCTAGCACCTCTTTCGCCTTACTCTGAAACACAACCAGCACCTCCACGCACGTTCCCTTGAGTGTGACTCTTATTTTCCTTATTCAACATAGAGACAAGGAAAATAACAGTCACACTCAATCTTACCTCATTGTGCACACATGCACACACAGACACACATACACATATACACATACATGCTGTTTTCAATCCTCAAGCAAGATCCACCTATGCACTGTATGCACTCTTCACATACTTTCTTGTCTCCTAATCCCCTTCATCCTCCAGAAGTGGCACACTGGCACAAGACACACACACAGGCATATACACAACTTCATATCTGGCTAATGAATAGTTAATTCAGGTTTACCGTCAAGGTAAAGCTTTATTAGTGGCTGTTTGAAAAAGTTGAGGTGACTTTATGATTATTTACTATTTTGAAAGACATAAATGATTGAATGCTCTTTAGGTAATGTACTAGAGATTGAGAAGATCTGAAAGTAGAAGAAAACCAGTTGCCCAACGAAGTCATTCACGAGTATAGAAAATGTGTCCAGTGGGAAGCCTGAGACAACACGAGGTAGATTCCAACAAGTTCTGTTTTCTCATGACCCAATCCTTTAGCTTTAGTCTTTTCACCTGGACAGACACACAGAAACTGCATTGTCATAAAAATGGCCACAGAAAAAGACAACAACCATTTTTGCAAGACTAGTGACTTTTTTTTTACTATTTTCATTGAAGTTATTATAAAAGAGCTATGTCCTCAAAGGATTTTTTTAATCAAAGTTACCACTCTACTCCTGATAAGCCCAAGATAATTTAATTACAATGCCAACCTAGTGTTCCTAACCTTTCTATTAAGTAGATATAGTAAATTTCTTACCCAGGTTTAATATTATTCAGGTTTAAATCAACTTAGAATCTGAAGGAATTTCCTAAAGATCAACCAAATTCAACTGAATGGTTTATCAAAAAATTCTGTGCAACAGGATGGAGCAACAGTATTTTATTCAGTGATATTAGAGATGTTTTTCATTAAGAAGAAACCTTATACATAAGAAATTACCTTAGTAAGCTACTTCACAGTAGTTGTTCCTAAGGGATAAATTGAGAAGAAAAAATAGCTAACTTGGTAAGTATAGAAATTAATACAAACTGATTGGAGAAGAAATAAAGCAGAAAAGAAAAAGAGAGTAAAAGAAAGAGGGGGCTACCATCATGGCCATAAGTAGGAGTCAAAAGGAACAGAAAAGCTCAGGCGTTTTAAGAGTGTGAAGTACAATTTGATTTTGAATTATTCACTAGGTGGAGACCTAGTTATCATTATGCCTACCTCACAACAGAAATGCTATGAACGAAACTGCCTGATAAAAGTAAAATTTTAGAACCAGGAAACTGGGCTGTGTGCCATATTTGCTTGACACGAGGGCAGAGATAAAGGTAAAAAAAATGCAGTCAGAATTAATTCTGGAATGTAATCTTTTTTGTTGTTATGATTTCAATAAAATGTCCTACTACCGGCCCTCCCTGGTGGCGCAGCGGGTTAAAGCACAGCAACAAGAAGCTTAAGCCACTTCCACATGAGTTCGATTCCCGCCTGCCGCCTGCCCCGGAGGTGACCACATGGCATGGCAGACCTCTCCTGACCCACCCCCTGCTCCCCTCAGCAGTGTACTTCATCGATCTGCCTGTTCTGCTCCCCACTCTGTTCCTGGTGAATCCTCTCACCCTCCCGCATCTATGGCCTGTACCCCAGTTCTATATGAATAAACAAATAAATCTTAAAAAAAAAAATGTCCTACTACCATTTGGATGTTTCAATATGTGAAAGGCTGTATGGTGGAGGGTTGAGAAAATATATTCATGGAAAAAAAATCATGATATACTAGAAAAGTAAAATACGTTTATAAGGAAAGTACTAGCAGAATATAAAACTACACATATACCACAATTGCATCTATATAAAACATATGATGCACATAGATTAAAAACTATAAAGGGAATGTAAGCATGAACAGTTCTGTGAGTGCATACAGAACCTTGTCTTTTTTTAAATGTCTACAACTGTTACTAAGTTTTATAATAAAAACTAAGGTTTTTATTGTTTAAATTTTTTATAGTGTTTAAATTTTCTATTCTATATATCATAATCAGTACTCCAAGTGAAAGTATTTGAAAGATAATGATTTCGGTGCCTAGGACAGTCAGAAGACAACATAAATTGAATAGTACTATTACTTGAATCAATTTGAAAAAGTTATGAACAACCATGAGAATATACACTGGTCTAACTAAATAAATCCATAGCAGAGCTTAATTTAGATGAGCTATTTGCATAAAATTTAAAAAATATTTTTTCAAACACTATTATTTTTAAAATAGCTCAAAAAGAGATTTGTAAATATAATTGTCAAAGTACTACTGGTAAGAACAGTAAGCACAAAACTGAGATTCTGATTATTTTCAGCAGATTGCTTGTGTGCATTTTTTTAAAAAACCCACCTTCCATCCTCAGGAGGGCAATTTGTTATTATCAACAATTTCAAAAATCCTTTAATAAAGAAAATTTTCAAGGTCAAATACCCAGATGAATTTCACCTGTGCTTCTCACTTTCTCTCATTATAGTGTCATCTGCTAATCTCAACACTGACCTTCATATAAACAAACGATCCCTACTGCAGACAGGGATGGAGAGCACAGAGTAGTCACGGACTATGCTAACATGCATAGCATCTATTTTATCCTATTAATGATTCTTTCATATCTTGTGCACCACATGCGCTGTTTTGCAACTCACCACCACCCTAAGTGACTGGAATTACTGTGCTCAATTTAGAGATAAGGAAACAGAGTTCAAGAGATTGACTTGTTCAAGGTCTTACAACTGGTAAAAGACAAAGTAGGCTACAACCCAGAGAGGACTTTATGATGCTGCATGGCCTGGAGACTCCCTGAAACCAGCAAAGGAAATAAAGAATTAGGGGCAAAATAAGCAGAAAACGCAACATTTGTAGTCATAATGATCCAGCTACTGACATAAAAGTACCTTAACTGATTAGATTCACACTGTAGAAAGTCCCCTAAATTCTAATCAAGTAAGGCTTGTAAGAAGGAAATACTGACTGGAACATCTATCTTATAAATATACAGGAATCAGCCAGGCTGTAGATTTTATTTCTGACTCTAGTCAACATACAGAGAGGTAAAAGACAGAAACAAGCAAAATAAGTATTGAGATTAGAACCTAAACCAGGAATCGATCATTCTAAATTGAAAATTAAGCATTACTTATGTTAATCACCTAAAAATAGGGTCCAGGAAAGTGAACTGATACAGAATTGACTCTCAGCTGGAAGGCTATAACAGGGATTATTCATGAATCACAGAAATGAATGAGAATTGCGGGGTAAGAGCTGGGACAAAAACTGAGAAATGTGAACTGGAAAGGGTGGAAAAAAGGAGAGTGTTTGAAAACATTGGAAATATTGAAACATATGGTAAATTATGAGACAGTCTGAGCTATGGCATGGTTATATAAATTCCTGCTGCAAAATCTGGTGGCAGATTGGAAGCATGTGTTCCAAAACAGTTCCATAAGATTTCCTATTGAAGCTGAAGAAAATGAGTAATGAGAGTTTTATGTCCTTAGTGATATCTGGATCACTTCAAAAGGTTATTGTGGGGTAATTTTTTTTTTAAATGAAAGCACTACTGATTTGATCCTATTCTCAAACATTTCAGGTATATCCTACATATGCGATATTAATTCACTGAATTATTTCCATGCACATATTTATCCTTAGCAGAGGGTCCCCTTACCTATTTCAATGATCCAGAAACAATAAAAAATCTTATGACAGCTAATAGGAAATATCTAGAAAGTGGAGGAAGATGAAGCTGGAAAGACAGGCTGGAGAAGAGACTGTGTGCAAAAAAGAATAAAGTCTCTCAAGTTTATTGAAAGCATTTAAGAAGTCTAA
>NW_004567110.1:24325812-24338337 GCF_000260355.1 Condylura cristata
CAGCCCTACTTGGATCCCATTTCTGAGGACACTCTTTCCTTGGACTATCCTCTGTGTGGCCTAAGGAAGGACTGGACTCAGCTTTTTATAATAACCACAAAAAAATTACTTTACAACCAAATCCAGATGGTCAGAGGTGCTCACAGTAACAATGCCCAAGAATCCTCACAGCACTGGCCTCGTGTTAGGCACTGATCCTTCTGCACTTGTGAGATGGTGACACTCGGTGCCCCGGGAGCACCAGCACCAGGCCTGCTCCACCTCGAGTCCTCCTGGCTGACCCTTGATGGATGCCTAAATCTCACCACGGTCCATTTCACATTCACTTTTCATTTAGCTAACATGGCAATTTCAAAGATTCTGGCTTAAAAAAAAATTCTGGCTTTTGAAAGAAAAGGAAAATTACTGGTTTCACTCATAGGAGTATAAAGGACCAGGGGAGAAAATAATAATAATAATAATGTACTATATACCAGAGACATTTTATAGGGGTGGAGTGGGGAATGGGATCAAAAATGAGGGTGGGGGGGAGTGCACTGGACTATGGTGATGGCACACGGGTAATTTGGTGATGGGAAATCCATGGGGATTACAACTGAGATAGAAAAAGTCACAAAATAATGTAAAAATAAACTATTATATTATTTTAAAAATAAATAATAATAATAACAAAATGACAGTCATTAGTACCTATACCCAGCATCACTTTGTTGCAGCTGGAAAACAGCTGGAAATGCGGCTTGCATATCATTGTCACATAAGTATATAGATGCTAATGTTTCCCAGAAGGACACCCTCCAAAGAAAAAATCTGTACTGCAGCCAGCTCCCTGACCTCTAATAACACTGGCATATTCAGGCAGATTCTGCAATGCCAAGCACATGCCGCAATTTTGTGAAAGTGTTCCAATGTTTAAATAGTGGTACATAGCAGTTTAATATGAAAGTCACCATGCAACAGTTCTCCCTAAACTTCCCACTGGCTCATTCTTACAAAAGTCTTTTACAACTGAACCCCACCTACTAGCTTCATCTTCACTATGCAGCCCTTTTCCCCAATCTTCTATGCACCTTTCAATATAGGAATACTAGTCATTCCTCAAGGACTATGCTCTTTCACAGTCCATGCTTTGCACCCAACTAGAATACCTCATTCCTCTCAGCATACTTAATTAACATTTCCCTGAAAGCCAATCTGAATGTTAGTATCTTTGGTTATAAAGTCTTCCACCTGAATCATCCACATTTACATATTCATGCCTTTCTTTGTATCATTCAATGTCTAGTGCATAACTACTTTAAAGCATTTATCACGTATTTTAATTATTTATCCATAGGACCCTTGCCCACTAGATTGTGAGCACCTCAAGGATAGAGTCTGTTTTATTCCTTTGTACTCCCTAACTGAATGCCCTGGCTGGCACATAGCATACTTAAACTCATTAAAAGACCAAATAAAAATCTTAGCCAAAAAACAAACACTATGCTTGATTCCTAAAGATAGAACACTATACTGGAAATTTTTACATGCAAACTTAAAATATGCATAAAATGATACCTATTTCTTCTAAATTACTTTAGGAATTACAGAGTCCCTAGGATTTTGTAAATAAAGCAGTATGTAACATCTCCCTGGCCTTTCCACTGGACCATCTTAGGCAGTGTGGGATCACTTTTCCCATAACAGTCCCTTACTGGTATTCTTAGATTTATAGATATAGGTATAGCATAAGCATATATGCATAAGTGAAAAAATTTTATTGTTCTTTCAGGTGTTAAAAATCATCAGTTAACTAATAAATTATTGACAATAATAAATAATAATAAGCACATATATATTAGCTACATATAACATGTAAAAATAATTGTTTTAATTTGGCCTTATTTTCTTATTTTTCAAATATACAGAGTAAATATGATTGCTATCATTCGCCTCCTCAGCAGCATTATCTCATATTAGCTACCCCCACTGGAACATAAAATGCTTTGTCAATTCTTTTGTTACCAATTAGCAAGAAGCTCATTCATGAAAGAATATCATGATGGAAAATAAATTTAGTAAAGAGGACTACAGACAATTTTTGAAAAAAAAAAATTTTTTTTTAAGATTTAATTATTTGTGCATACAGAACTGGGGTACAGACCAGAGGCTCGGGGGCAGCGAGAGGCTTCACCAGAGACAGAGTGGGGAACAGAACAGGCAGATCGATGAAGTACACTGCTGAGGGGAGCAGCGGGCGGGTCAGGAGAGGTCTGCCACACCATGTGGTTACCTCCGGGGCAGGCGGGAATCGAACTTGTGTGGAAGTGGCTTTAGCTTCTTAGTGCTGTGCTTTAACCCGCTGCGCCACCAGGGAGGGCCTTTTGAAAATATTTTTAATCAAGCATAACTACAATTGTGAATTTTTCAAAATTTTGATTATTAAAGTAAAAGTTTAAATCACTAGCTGAGCAATAT
Source organism: Condylura cristata (assembly GCF_000260355.1). Taxonomy (NCBI): domain Eukaryota; kingdom Metazoa; phylum Chordata; class Mammalia; order Eulipotyphla; family Talpidae; genus Condylura; species Condylura cristata. The sequence continues at coordinate 24,328,270 of NW_004567110.1, forward strand.
AAGAACCTCAAATTTGAATTCCTGTACTTTATGATTTCTTTCTTCCTCAAACTAAACATCTTATTTGCATGGAAGAAGTCATATGCAAATAAGCAAGCAAATAATTCCAGCACCTTACCACAAAGCAAAAAGAGCTGACCTTTTTGATTCCAGAACTTAGAAATTGCCAATACCGTATTTTAAATCAATGACCAAGAAGAAAAAAAAGGCTGAATGAATGACACTTTCAACATTATCAGTAAATGTGTTGATGGAATGTCAGGAGGCATAGAAACAACCATCACCAAGAATGTAACTAACTAAAGCTTTCACTACAGATAATGAATATGTAGTTAGTAAGAGTATTTTGTTAATAAGTATCATTACAGCCCCTGAGAGAAATAACCAAAAAAAATTTATTTGTCCTACAGAGAAGTTCCCCAAACATTATATATTCAAACTGTTAAATTAAGATATTGAAACAAAATATACAAAAATATTGTACTGTATAAATTTGCAAAAATTTATAATTTATACAGTAAAAACACTACAACAGAGCTCCTTCTGAAAAATCTAAAATTCAATTAGTGTAGTATTTTTATTCCCAGAGCAGTTTTTGAATGCAAAATTGTGCCTGTGGATATAAATTACACATTAATATCCTCACTACGAAAAATCAAATCAATCTTAAACAACTATAATCCCAATTTCTTTTGGTTTTATACAAAGTAATGAATTCAGAATACTAGTCTCTGTTATTCCACACCTCAACATATTGTCTATTCAAAAGGTAAAATTTTATTTTAAAATTTTTTATGGGTTAAAAACATGCATTGACACTGATAAACTTAAAACTACTTCAAAAAATGGCCTGCTTACTTGACAATTTTGAAACTGAATGAACTTTAAAGAACTTCCATAAACCACATGAAAATATAATAATGACTATGACAAAGTTTATAGACTCAAACCAATAGATCGGTTTCATAAAAACAAGGATAAATTGACTTGCAATGATTGGCAGTGTTATAAACTGAATCCTAATTAAGATTATTAGAATATTGTATAAGCTTGAAGAAAAGTCTCCACATTTTAAAATAACTGATTTTTTAATTGGATTTGAAATCATTCACAGTACCAGAAGAACTCTGGAATGTACATTTGTTAAGAGAGAGCAATTAAAAAAATTACTGCCACTGAAAAATTTAAAGTGGATGAACTTTTAAAATTCAGCTAATAGCATACAAGAAGTTTTCATCAACCAGAGAAAAACAAGTTCTTTCCTGCAAATTGCTACCAATCACTTGTACAAAATTTCTTGTCTACAATTATCAACGAGAACCTGAGATCATCATGAACCAGTCTTCATCAGTAATTATGTATGTGTTTCAAAATAAGTGAATAAATATGATTTCTTATTACAGTTCCTCAGTGGCGTGGTAGGGGGTAACATACACCTGCAGAAGTGGGATCCCGCGTTTCTGAGTCACATACAGTGTTGTAAAACAATGCTACCTTAGCCAAAAGAAAAAATACACATACTCAAAACAGCAAACATAAACTAGCAAAAAACAAAAGGTAGGTTTCTCAGTTCAGAAGTTAAAAAAGGTATTATTTAAAAGTTTTCATAGGGGTCCTCCCTGGTGGCACAGGGGGTTAAAGCACAGCACTAAGAAGCTAAAGCCACTTCAGCATGAGTTCAATCCCCACCACGGAAGTGATCACATGGCGTGGCAGACCTCTCCTGACCTGCCCGCTGCTCCCCTCAGCAGTGTCCTTTGTCAGTCAGCCTGTTCTGCTCCCCACTCTGTCTCTGGTGAGTCCTTTCACCACCCCCTGCACCTCTGGCCTGTACCCCAGTTCTGTATGCATAAGTCAATCTTTTTTTTAAGTTTTTATAATTCAACATTTATGATTTTCATTTTTTCTGCTTATAATTATAGGAATAGAAGACATAATTTATATTTTTCATAAAGTACCATACTGATGCCCCCACAACTTACCCAGTTCACCCCAACATGACATATTCATATACTATCCATATGTGCAGCAAAATATGAAAAAGGTTAGGGAGTACTGGGCGTGTAACTATTTAGTTAAAATATATAGTGAGAGGGGAAAAGACCAAATTGCAAGTGGCAAATAGGGACAGATTATGAAGGGCCTTGATTACCACAGCAAGATTTACATAGTGACAGGTCAACCACAGATCTGGAAGAGAATTAAGCTCTAAAGTCCTGAAGTATCCATTATATGTAATAAATTAATTTCTCTCATACATCTAGAGTGGTACTAGTTATATACTATCCCTGGGCAACATGAGAAGATAATTACTTATCATTTTGGGTGTTCATGGTTTAGAGGAAGTACTCCAATTAAATGCTGCATGTAGCTAGTAATAAGTAGGCGCTGATATTTTAAACAAGTTACATGATCACTTTTCTTATGTGTTTTTTCACATAATGACCCAATTTTTAAATTGCTCCAAATAAAAATTCTAGTGATCTAGGATCAATAAAAACCCCAAGATTGATCTATTTAAAGGAGCCCACAGGAATAAAATCTAAGTTGTAATTCTTTCCTTTAAATATAATTTTAAAAGGCTGATGATAATGAAAACATCATTTGCCATTATGATTATGATGATTAACATGTATAGCGATGTATAGTTCATCAGGTACTTCATTTACACTTTAATCCCATGATAAAGATACCACAGGCTCATAATACTTAACCACGATTCCAAAATCCAAAAAGTGTCCAAAAAGGAACTTTTATTCCAAGTCTGGGCAAAATTCCCTATCTGAATTAACATGAGATTTTATATAGTCTTTATTTAACCCACTTGTAAATATTCATATTTCATTAGAGAAAAATGTTTTTGATTATGGGCTGCTATCCTGACCCTACTAAATGTGACATATTACATGACACATGCAGCTTTACATTTGTAAAATCCAACATAACTAAATTCTAAAACACATGTGGCACTATGAGTTATAACTAAGGGATTTTCAGTGTGTAACTTCAATGTCCATTTCATAGAGTTTGAAGAATGTATGCGACTTCTTCAAGATAACATAGTGAACTAGTGATCTAAACAGTACACTCTCTAATCCAGATCTCCAAATCTTTTTTTATACCACCTATCCAAGACAAACCATAGACAAAAATACTTTTTTCTACATAAAAATGCATTTCATATTTCATGTACTACCATACAGCATATGCTCATATAAGATTTTTTTTTTAAAGATTTATTTATTTTTGCATACAGAACTGGGGTACAGGCCAGATGCTCAGGGACGGTGAGAGGTTTCACCAGAGACAGAGTGGGGAGCAGAACAGGCAGATCGATGAAGTACACTGCTGAGGGGAGCAGTGGGCGGGCCAGGAGAGGTCTGCCACGCCATGTGGTCACCTCCGGGGCAGGCGGGAATCGAACTCATGCAGAAGCGGCTTTAGATTCTCAGTGCTGTGCCTTAACCCGCTGCGCCACCAGGGAGGGCCATATAAGATTTTTAGTGAAAATTAAATTCTATTTATATCTAACTTTCAAAAAGAATCCTGCTGCTTAACTTTGTTTTCAGCATCACTATTTTATATAATTGAATGAGCTTACTATCTTAGTTGAGGTTACTGACAAAGAAATTAAGGGTATCACCAATTTTTAGGTTGATAGTATTTTTCACTAAAATTCATAAAAACTACAAAGCTAATAAAACAAAATTTTAAAGGGAAAATTATAAACATAATAGGAGTTATAATTTTTCTATTATTTTTACTTATTTGTTTAATAAGCTTGACATGTGTCATACTTGTTTGCCAAATTTTCTAATACCAACCCTGTCAATCTTGTGGCAGTTAGATTTTCAGGAAATATTCCCAAATCTCTTTCCCTACTTATTGGGATTGCTTTAGGCATAATGTGTAACTTGCTTTGACCAACAAAACGTGAGCAAAGTTGTGTAAGAATTTATGAGAGGGGATGTAAAGAGTCAATCTGTGGTTCTCCGGTCTTTCTTTTCAGCTGCTAAAATGTTCCAATCGTTTCTCCATCAACCTGTGTCCTAGAATGAGGATGATATGAAGGCTCCAAATGATCCAGGAAAAGAAAAAAATAGCATGGAAAGAAATAAACTTTTGTTGTTTTAATCTACTGCTATTTGAGAGCAGCATCGCTGCTATCAATATATGAATGTATTACCTCCTCTGCTCCAAATCTACCCTCCTTGCCCTGCTTTGTGATAATAGATTTAGACTCCATAACAGCTTTTCCTTCGCTGTTGGTATAATGTTTAAGTTTTGTCAGTAGAGGGAGCCCAAGTGACATTAAAGAAAGAAGAGGCTTCTCCCTTGTTCTGTGCCTTGTTTTTCTAGCAAAGCTGGGCTGCAGGGAACTTAAGGACCCCCAGAGACATTCACCCTCCTGGCATGTTTCACCAACATCCCAGAGGGCACCTTTCTAGTAGTTTCAGCAGCCTTCCAGGAGGCAGTTTCCCAAAAGGTCTTACTGACACCCCCAGTAGGTAACATCAGTGAGATTTCTGAGCAGGGCAGGTCAGCTTCTCAGATGGCCCCAACAACACCCCCGACCCCCATGGATGTTTCCTGCTTGCCAGCTGGGGAGTCATAGTCACACCTTGCGAGAGGGTAGTATCTCAGCCTTAGCCAGTGTGTTTGGAGGGCTAGCGGGGGGTGATGTGTTCTTCCTCATTTTTTCTGGGGACTGGGCCTCAGCTCTCTAAAAGGTGGTGCTCCCTTCTACAGTTTAGCAGATCTTTATATTAGAATTTCCCTGTTCAAATTACTCATGTAGTTTCTGTCTTCTGACTGTACTGATAATCTAGTCTATCTTACCATACGTAACTACAGACTGCCACATGAATTTACATTAGCAGTTCTGAAGGACAATCTTGGATTTTGTTTCCACTTTATTTCATAGCTACATTTAAGGCCTTATATGCTTAAGTTAAAACAATTTAAATACTGACATAAAATTTAAGTCATAATATATGTATCTTTTCATTAAATCGGACTTCTTGACTAGTAATTATAAGAAAGAAAATCATAATACATAGATGTGCACTTATTGTTGAGTAAGAAATGACTCTTCAACCAAACAGGCCAAAGCAACCAAACTCTTACCAAAAGATTATATCCAAATCCTTATGTGCGCTTACTGCAATATAAAGTTTATGCAAGTTTCTTAAAAAACCAATCTTAAAAATACTTTAATTACTCTTGACTATGTCAGTCATAGGTAAAATTATTTACTCCTTTTTCTATAAAACTAAATTCAATTATTAACTACAATGACTACTTAAAAAGAGGACTTAGGCCCTCCCTGGTGGCGCAGCGGGTTAAAGCACAGCACTGAGAAGCTAAAGCCACTTCCGCATGAGTTGGATCCCCGCCTGCCCCGGAGGTGACCACATGGCGCGGCAGAACTCTCCTGACCCGCCCGCTGCTCCCCCCAGCAGTGTACTTCCTCGATCTGCCTATTCTGTTCCCCACTCTGTCTTTGGTGAAGCCTCTCACCGCCTCTGAGCCTCTGGCCTGTACCCCAGCTCTGTATGTACAAATAAATAAATATTTAAAAAAAGAGGACTTAATCTTAGTGCACAGACCCCAGAGCCCCCAACCCACCAATCCCACCTGGTGTTAGACAAACAATTAAATAAAAAGTGAAGAACAGATTGGCAGTGATTTAATAGAAATGAAGTATTAGACACCCATGGAAAAGGGCGTTGTAAATATTATTTCAAAGATATCAATCTGAATTGTCTCTGAATACAAAAAGCATTTTAAAAAATAAGAGTAGCATATGTCTATTTTATAAAGACCATAGATACAAACATATATCCTCTAAATCTAGCTGTGCTTACTAGAGATGTATTGGGCAAATGATGACCCAGCCCAGCAGAGATGCTTGAGCTCTGCTCACATGAAACATGTAAATATGTACCCTTACATGGCAAAAGGGATTTCAAGGCTATGATTATGATAGAATTATTATTCTGTTAATATCTGGGTCTGGGTAGCCCAATCTATAAACTTGATTACTACAAAAAAATCTTTCCCAAAGATTTTGAGTAGAAAGAAATGCAAAACAAGAGAAAGTTCAAAGATAGATGGCATCACGGGAAATATCCAATTCCAATTCCCCCATAGTAGTTCTAAGAAGAAGAAATACTGGAGAGACGCTGAGGAGGTAAGTACTGCACTCAGCTGACAGTCGACAAAGAAAGGGAGATCTCAGGTCTCTGAACATCATGGAATTGTTTCAACAACCCAAATGGGCAAGCAAATATCCTCTCATTTGGCTTCCAGAAAGAAATTCAGCACCTTCCATTATGGTTTAGGGAAACTCATGTCAGACTTCTGACTTATTGAACTATACGATAACAAATGTGTGTTGTTTAATCCACTGTTACTAATAAAAAAAAAAAGAAAAACAAAAAAAATAACTGGAAACCTGGAAAAATTAAAGCCTTTTCCTTTTTTTTTTTAAGTAGCACTGTCTTTTCAATGGATATTAAAAATAGGAAGTTCATAAAAGGGTTGATTGATGAGAAACTGGATTGATAATCTGTAATTATCAGTGCTTTCCACTCTTCCTAGCTAATGCATTTGTTTGACAAACACTTATATGGTATTTATTATGCGGTAGGAACTCTTCTAAAGACTTTACAACTATTAACTGATTCATCCTCATAACAGCTTCTGAAGTAGTTTACAGATGAACACACTAAGTAAGATAAACAACTACAAACAACAAACAACAGAGCCATATTCCAAACCTAATTTCATCCAACTTGAGCACTAGTTTCTTCACAACAATATGCTGAAAGGAGAATGGATTTTGGAGTTAGAAAGATCTACGTACAAATCTGTGTTTTTCTACTCACAATACAGCTTTGTTACCTGGATCCAAGCATACAGCAGATACTGAACAAATGTTGGCTTCCTGCTATAAGCCTACAGAAATATTCAAATTCAAACAAAACCCTATGTGAAATGAGCTTAAGATAAAAACTGAATACTAGCAGCATGCACCTGAAAGTCCACCTCTGTCCTCCAGTTCCACATGCTCTTCTCTGATCTCAGCTAAGACAATCTACAATACCACAACAAGGTGGTCTCTAGGGATCCTCTGAGCCTTCATTATTATCGCAACAAAAGCAGAGTGGAATTTTACTATAAGAACATTACTAGGAAAGTGTGTAAGGTAAAATAAATTTAAACATGAGGCCTAGATAGAACAAAGTTTATTTGATTTAAGGTAATCTTAATTATATATTACTTCGATTGAAAGTTCACTGCACTTACCTGGTTAGTTTTTTTATTGGTTCAACTTCAGTTTTTTTGACTTGTTCTTGTTAACATACTTCCAGAGCGATCACTGTCCATAAACTAACAGTCTTTATTATTTACCACCTGGAAATGAAATTCATCACTTCATCCTCTTGACATTGAGTTTAGATTTTTACAGTGTCCTCAAAGGTTCAGAGCCTCTGTATTAAGTGGCCATTTAAATGTCCATACTTAAGCTCCCTGTTTTTAAATTCTGCTTCCTTCTTTAAGCATACCTACCAGATGATCCAATTCTACATATTCTCTCTGAAGATACATTTAGTTTCTTCCCCTGCAATGCCACCAATATTATTACCCAGGAAATATTTCATTGGTAGCAGCTTCTAACATGCTAACAACTACTATGTCAAATAGAAAACTGTTGCACATGGTAGCAAAAGTGTCTACACCAACCAAAGATGATCTAATATCACATATCCTTGAATAAATGTTTATTAGATGAAAAGCTTTTAAACAGAAAAGTAGTTTTACATATACTTTATTCTCACTGATTTTAGTTTTTACTCATTGCTTCTTAGTTTAATTAATAGCTTTATTATTAATTAATGGACATTAATATCTCAAGTGTAAGAGAGGAAATGATAAAACTTTGCAAATGTGACCACTAAATCCTAGAAATAAGCATTTCTAGAGGTATTAGCAATGTGTACTGAGACACCAGACTCAATCATTCATTTAAGAAAACATTTACTACCTACTTACAAAGGTCCACCTACTAGTAACGCTCTCCCCCCCCTTCCCCTACAACTCTTTGGGGAAAAAAAAGTCAACAACTATAATATAATGAAGTATAGTTCTTAAGAGTACAAATTCTAGAATCTGTTTGAGTTGAAATCCTGATTCTTACTGAAATTTGGGGGTATATAATTGAAGTCTTTATTTTTTTCCTCTAAAAAACTAGATATATCAAATATAAAGTGCAATAGTAACTATGTTATCATGCAATATTTCAATTGTGGTTTCTCATGTTTCTTATAGTGAATTCATTAAAAGTTACCTAGTAATGGTTTCAAGTATTTTACCATCTAGAGAGTTCATTAGACGACTAAAAAATATAAAAATACCTCCAGTCACTAGTAACTCTAACATTTATGAATGAAAATTCTAGAGATTTTTGAAGGATATCTCTGATACCTTCAAACAATACCAGAGACAACAAACTATTCATTAGACTCATTATTCATTTTACTATGACCTTTTACTACTTACTATGGTTATAATGTACTAAAAAAAAATCTTTGCAGTATTTTTTCATGACACTTACATGTTCATATGAATATCATTGCCTTATATTATCTGTCCATGGAGGGCATAATTTATTTTAGAAACAGGACAGAATTATTTCTATTCAAAGAATTGTACATTTTTTAACCCTATTAAACATAATGGAAATGTGTTAATGCTTTGAAAGTGAACACTTTTAAGCAAAGTGTTCCTTAATTTCCAATAATCCTGAAATAAAAATCAATATACCATAATATTTTTGGCTTCTTGTAAGTTTGAGTCCAGAAAATTAAGCAAAATAAATACTTAAAAATTACATTTGAGGCCCTCCCTGGTGGTGCAGCAGGTTAAAGCACAGCACTGAGAAGCTAAAGCCACTTCCGCATGAGTTCGATTCCCGCCTGCCCCGGAGGTGACCACATGGCGTGGCAGACCTCTCCTGACCAGCCCGTTGCTCCCCTCAGCAGTGTACTTTGTCAGTCTGCCTGTTCTGCTCCCCGCTTTGTCTCTGGTGAAGCCTCTCACTGACCCTGAGCCTCTGGCCTGTACCCCAGCTCTGTATGCACAAACAAATAAATCTAAAAAAAAAAAAATTACATTTGATTTCAAACTAAGGGTACTACTATCCAAACAAACCCCTTTCTTTTAGATTATGAATTTTACCATGAAAGCAAGCACCTGCTAAAAAAACAAAGTATTTCATTCCCAATGTTTTATCCATGCACCCAACTAAAATTTTTAATTACATTATGTGTAAGGAATTGAGTTAAATCAGTTGAGGCTGCAACAGTGAACAAGACAGACATGGTTGTTTACTCTCTGGGAGTTTATAATCCAGCAGGGTAAAAAGATATAAAGAAATTGTTGTAAATTTCTCAAGAATAATTAAAGAAATATTAAAGATGCTGTGATAGATAAGTGGAGAGAACCTACTTAAGAAAGCATTGTTAGGTAAGAGTTCTTGACAGTGGCAATTTGAAGCAAAAGCCAGAAAAATGAGAAAGAGGCAATTATACAAAGATTATATGTATGGGGGGGGACAATGGAAGAGAAATGAGCATTCTAAACCCTCAGAATCATGTTTCAGCATTAGATTAATCTGGTAAGAACCTCCAGATACAATAGGAAAATGACAGATAAATACACATGTTGATGTATTAGAGTAAAAAATTAATCTTTAGGCAAACCTAAGGATAATCAAGAATAATTTCCATAAGTCATTTCCCTCAAATTCACCTATAGTAATCAGTATCTTGCAGTAACCAATAAGGTGGCATTATTGCTACACTTTATCACATTCCCTACTTTTAAGTTATTTTTCAAAACTGAAGTAACATTGCATTATAACATTGTATAAGTTTTGGTGAGCAACATTAAAAATAAGCATTTGTAAAAGGGACAAAATGATATAAAAATAAACTATTATGTTATTTTTTTTTAAATAAGCATTTCTAAATCCTAGAAATAAGCATTTCTAGAGGTATTAGC
>NW_004567110.1:24338815-24345302 GCF_000260355.1 Condylura cristata
AAAAAAAAATAAGTAAATAAATAAAAAGCATGTGGATGTTTACTACAACTTAACTTCACTCCCCAAGAATGGGTTTTGCTAAGGAAACTGCTTCCAATTCACCACCTTACCACTCCCCACCCCTAATATTCTAAATAAATAAATAAATAAATATACTCACTTAAGAGTCCTCAGAGCATATTTTGATTTTCCAGTAGACAAAAACAAACAAACAAAAAAAACCTCTTAATTTAAAAAAATGCAAGATTTCACCTAGGAATGCTATGATAAAAAGGGTCAGAAACTGTTGTTTATAATCCGTTAACAACAGCAACTATTTTTTTACACAACTATTTGTGCCAGGACTCTTAAGTAGTCTATATTGATCACAACCATCCTTCAAGGTGAGTTTTATTATTCAAATGAGACAAAGGAAGAGACACCAATTTAACAAGTTCTTAATTAGCAAACAAAGACTTCAAGCAAAATCCATCTGGTCCATTATACTTGCCTCTACCACTTCTGGCTTCATCACATAATGTAATCAATTCTTCATCAACTAGTATAATAAACATGAAGGAATTATTCAACAGTCCTACTTTCTTTAAAGTATAGAATATATATAGATACAAGGAATTCATTAGCTACCTTCTCATAGATACAAATCAACTTTCTAGAATGTATTTTCAATCTTTTAAAACTACATGTTTTCAACTTTTGGCAATAGACATGGTTATTTATATAAAACACAATATTTTATTTAAGTCTTCGTGACTAATTGCATCATTTAACTAATATTTCATATTCTTAAAGTTTCATTTAGCTATAAAAAAAAACTGTATGAGTTAAAAAGAGGAGGATCCTTACAAGCCCTAAGGTCATAAAACAAAAATAAATTTAATTAAACTTTTAAAAAATCTTGAACAGAAAATAAAGGGTTCATAAATCAAATGACATAAGGTGTCTACAAATCACTAAAATTTATCAACAAGAAGATATACAAAAGGCCCTAAACAAATTTAAGACTCTCACTCCACTGCTAATATGAAAACTGCAATTAAATCTACAATGATATATTATTCACCAAAATACTAGCAAAGACATCACATAGTCACTTGACAAGGATATGAAAAAGTCTCCCTAGTTCATGTCATTTATACACGCTTGCCCTATGGAAATAAGTTTGGCAATATTATATCTTAAAATATACTAACCTTTTGACCAAACAATCCCATTTCTGAAAGCTTATCCCAGAGACACACACACATGAGAAATGATACATGCATACATACAGGGATTACAGTATTATTTCTAATGATAAAATAATTAGAATGGACTAACCAATCCCAAAATATGGCACAAATTAAAGAAATTACAGAACACTCATAAAATGAGATATTATGCAGTCCCAAAAATGAAAGAAGTACCTACACATTCTACACATTAGTTAATGTGGGCAGGTGTCCTAAAAATGAAACTACAGGATATATTTGTTTTTTCAGATTTATACATATATCTCTATTCAAGTATGTGCACACACATATGCACATATGCTTATGCAACATTTGATATATACATATATCTACATTTGATATATACATATATCTACTCTTATATGTAGAATGTTTCTAGAAGAGTACACAGAAAAGTGGTAACAGTAGTTGTCTCAAGGCAAGAGAAATAGGTAGCTAAGCTTATGTTAATGCTAAACTACCACCTTAATTTATCATGAAAAGTTTTGCTTGTTTTACTTTATTGGGCAAATATCCTTTTGACATTAATAGAAAATCTAAACCAAAAATGAAAAATTAATTTATGCATCAAAAAACCCCATACTTTCTAATTTTCTGTAAAATACCTCATCTGAAAGACTGTGATGTGCACATAGTAGAAACTCAATAAATACTTTCTGATCTCAGTAGGTTTGCAGACTTTTTTTTTATAATACCACCCCCCAAAAAATACCCCACTGGAAAAAAACAAACTTAATAAATTATGCTTTTCCTTCAAAAAAAAATTCTCAATTTTCCCAGCAAAACTAGTAAGCTACCTCATTAACATTTCCACAAGCCAAATCTACATTATTTATTAAGCACCTACTATGTGCAGACATTAAGGATGCTATAGAACACAAATTCCAAAGAAAGGTACATTTCTATCCTTATCTGCAAGAAGTTTAAAGTTTAGAAAGTAGGCTTAAAAAGTAAATCAGTAAAAAGACAACATATATTTTACTGCTAGACTGCTTTAGCTAAGCAAAGTCTGTTAAAAAAAAATGATGTAACAATTTTTTAAAAAGTAATTACTGATCCTCTATATTGAGATATAAATATACTTCCAAAATCCTAGTACCTCACATGTAAAACTGTTATTCGATAGTGACAGAAGACTTCCTGAATATGTAAATGCCCAGTCAGACTTTGAAGAAATTACTAAAAACTGAGTTGAGTTTTTAATTATTCAGGTTCTTAAGCAGAGAGATTGCCATAGTGGTCTCAAACTGCTTTGATCACTAATCTCTCTTGTTAAAAATAGCTCAGCCAGGTACCTCATAATACATGCATATTTACTTGTAAATTATATGTATTGAAAATTTCAATCTACATTAAATGTTAGTAAACTTTAATTTCTTTCTTTGTTAAATAAAAATAGAAATATAAAGATATATTTAATACCTCCTTCCTGTACTCCAATATATCATCTTGTAATGCCCTTGAGTATGCATGCCCTGCTTTTAATGAATACTTAATATGAATATGAAAGTCACAAATCATACAAAGATATTTTCATCCAATAGTTTCAATTTTTTCACATACCAACCTTATTTTTTAAATATTTGTTGAAAAGCAGCAGGCATGAATTTGAATTTCAACTTTTTTCTCTTTAGGCCCTGGCATCTCAGAATAGATAATAAAACATGTAATTACATTGATATCACTAAAGAGAAACAAAGGATAGCATAGTAATGACCAAACAAATGGCCCCTAAAACTTAATGAAAATAGTAGTCATTGAAGAATATTAATGTTTTATTATGTATTATAGCTGTAACTTAATACTCACTATTGATAAATTACTTAATTGTCAAATTGTTCAAAACAATTCATCTCATTATAATAATTCTACTATTTTCCTTGCTAATTTGTATTTTATTTCAGAAGCTAAAAGCATTTTTAAAAAATGTTTAATTCTACACTTCAAACACATTAAGCTTTAACCTCCAAATAACTTCCTGTTGAAATGAATATAGAAATAATTTTGAAACTTTGTAAGCAATTTTGAAGTATGACCCTTCCATAACTAAAGTAGAAATGCAACTAGACATTTAAAATAAATTTTAATAGGTTTTTCACCAATGTAATTTCATAGACTATCTGAAATTTCATAGACTATCTATATGCTTAGCGAATGCCTGTTTCTATCTAATGTATTTCTAACCCATGCAAATATGAATGCAAACATTTTTGCAGCCTTAATACATATACATGAAGCCACAAGGAAACCCCTTTCACATTTTACTAACATATTACTCATTTTAAATAATTTTTCACTAAGTACTCAAAAGATTCATTGGAATTTTTATGCAATAAAACAATAGTACTCTAATGAACTAGTCATATATACTATTATTTGTCATACTATAAAGAAATAAAAACTATTATTTGAACATAATTTTGGCAGTGATTTTATAGAATTATAATAAAAGTATAAATTGGTGTATCTAAATATTAAACTGTAAGCCATCAAAAGCTTGGCATTGCTAGTATATACAGTAAAAAGTTAAACAAAGATAGGAATATGCTCAGAAAGCTTTTTAAAATAACATGTAGTTAAGAATTCTTTACTAAGAATGAAATCTGGCTATTTGGGATAACATGGATGAAACCTGAGGGCATTCTGCTAAATAACAAGCCAGAGAGAAAGATAAATGTCTTATGGTTTCACTTATCTATGGAATATAAATAAATAAATAAATAAATAAATAAATAAATAAATAAATAAATAAATAAATAAATAAAACCTCAAACTCACAGACACAGAGAACAGAGTGGTAGTAGCCAGAGGTGGGCAGTGGAGGAGAGAACAAAACAGGCGAAGGGGGTCAAAGAACCCCCACTTCCACTTATAACATAAGTTGGCCACAGAAATATAATGTACAACATGAGAACTATAGCTAATAATAGTGTATTGCATATTTGAAATTAAAATACTGTATTGCATATCTGAAAGTCATTAAAGTATATCTTAAAAGTTCTCATCACAAGAAAAAAATTGTAACTATGTATTATGACATGTTAACTAGGCTTATTGTCAGGATCATTTTGCAATATATTTAAATATTAAGTCATTATGTCGTACAACTGAAACTAATATCATGTCAAGTATAGCTCAATGAAAAGAAAATGCTTTGTTACTTCATTAGTTGAAATGAGCAACTTAAGTCTCTTACTTTTTTTTTCATTTCCCAAGCTTATTAAATCACATTCCCAAACAAGTATTAAAACCCAGAAATTAGCTTTGAAAAAGCAATTCTTAATTCCAGTTAATATGTCAGGAAATTCATTTGCTCTTAGTCCTTCAATTTATTTTGGAAACAGTGTTTTTCTTGAACATATATAGATACATGATATGCTTGTTACCATAAATTATTTAAAGTAATATTTTTTATTAAAATGTGAAAACACATATAGGGAGAGGATTGTGTTTTTATAAATACATTAAAGAATGCTGAATCAACAACCTGCCTTAAATTTTACATAGTTAGAAATCAGTGTGTTAGTACCCTCAGACAGGAATACTACGCTTACAATTGTGTGTTTCTGAAGGAAATATTGGGAAAGTATATTTGACAATACACAAAAGAGTGTACAGTTACCCTCCTAGTGACTGATTCAAACAAAAAGTTGGCAAAACATAAAAGGTAATTCGTCGTCTGCAAAATCTCTTTCACATAGTAAGTGAGCAGTCAAGTAACTATAAAGCAGTTAAAAGCAAACTTATATAAATAAATTACCACACTAACAAGAAAAGGAGTTTCAAAGCCATCGAGAACCCTGTATGGACAGTTCCCTGGTGCTGAAGTTACACGCACACTAAGCCGAAGCCTGAGTGCTGCTTTCACTCTCACTCTCGGCAAAAAACCCAGGCTGCCTAGACTATGAGCACGAATAGTATAACTTCACAGGGTAGGAAGCGTCCCAAACTGCAGTCATGATAGGAACTGGAGTCTCTTCGGAGTCTCTTCAGGATTAAACAGATTTACTAGTGGCAAACAGGAAGAGCAGCAGAGTGCAGGGTGTTAGAACCCGCCGAGGGGGAGGGGCTGGAAGATGGCGGCGGCCGCACACCCACCCGAGACGCTAGGGCTTAGGCCCCTCGCCCGCAACGCCGCCCTCCCGCCCGTGTCGACTTCGGCCAGCTCCGGTCTTCCCCGCGTTGGAAGCAGAACAGCCCTGTCGAGGCGCGGGACGAGGGGCACCCGGCGGCGCCCACATCACCGGGTCCAGCGCGCCTTCACCCGGGTCCCGGCCAGGGAGCACCTGTGCACGGCCATATTGGATTCACTGCCCCAGTCACTGCCTCCGCGCGGGGGCGACGGGAAAGAAGAAGGGGCGCGCGGAGCCCGGGTTCAGCCCCAGCCCCGCCGAGGTCCCGGAGCCGAACTGACCCGCGGACAAAGCCGGAAGGGCGCCCGGGGAAATTACATCGCCTAAGGGCTCGCCGCCGTCACCTCAGCCGGCCTTGGCGCGCTCCCTCCCGACACACACCCCCGTGCTCTGACACCCAGAAAGCGGTGCCGGTGACGGGCGCCAGCCGCAGCCCTCGTGGCCCGGGCGCCGCCGGCGGGAGGGAGGGCGGCGATCCCGGGCGCGCAGGCGGCCGCAGAGTAGCGGCCGAGGGGGCGGAGGGCAGGGAGGGAGGCGGGAAGATGGAGCTGGGTCCTTACTTGAGCACCGACTGCTCCTTCTCCTCTTCTTTCTTCTGCCGGTCCATGACGGCCAGGATGATTTTTCTCTCCTCCTCCGTGAGGTGGCTGAGGTCGGGCATCTCGGGCTGCATAGGCGGCTGAGACGCCGCCGGGGTGGGAGCCGGGCGGCCCCGCGGCCCGATAGGAGCCGACATGTTTGGCGGAGCCTCACCACCTCAGCGAAGCAGGGAGGCAACTCCACTGGCGGCGGCGGCGGCGGCGGCACCCGCGCGGGCGGCTGGGGCAGCCTCCGGCGCTGGGACAAATACATACAAATCAATGGCCTTCAGTCCGAGGCGACAGCCCCCCTCCCCCAGAAAGAAAGAGAGGGGGAGGGGAGGGCGAGGGTGGCGGGGAGACTGAGAAGTGCGCTCCGGGAAATGTTTCTTCCTCCCGGGGCGAAGCTGGCTAGTGAGCGGGCTGGGAGAAAGGCGCGCGAGGCCCGGCCGGGACGCGGAGTGCGCCGAGCGGCGGGGAGGTGGTGGGGTAGGGCGGCCGGCTCGGCTAAGGGTGGGGTGACTGGGGAGCGGGCGGGAGGGCG
>NW_004567110.1:24346050-24443821 GCF_000260355.1 Condylura cristata
GCAGTGGGCTGGGGCCGGGCGGGGAGACGCAGGGAGGGGTGCAGAGTGTGAGCCGAGGGTTGGGGGGAGGGCGGCGAGTTTTCAAGGGCGGAGTTGTGGAGAATGTGAGCGTGGGAGGGGGCGCCTGAGGAGTCGGGAGCGGGTGGGGGAAGTGTGTGAGCGGAGTGGATGGACCCTGTGGGTCGGGTCGGGCGGTAAAGGAGCGTGAGCCTCGGGACGCGGGGGCGAGAGGGGGTTCGGTCTGGAGATGGAGTTGGGACACCAAGGTTTTGAAAAGGAGGGACTGGGGAAAGAGGGAGTGCCTGGGTGTCAGGCCCGGAGGTGAAAGAGTGTGAGCGTGTGAAGGGGCTCCGGAGGTGTCGGGGCGTATTTTCTGGAACGCGAATGAGTTTTGGGTGGAAGGATGGATGTCCCCTGGGGTCCCGGAGCTAGGGAGTGGTCTGCTTGCGAATTACTAAGGGGAAGGAGGTATTAGCGACTGGAAAGCACAGGTGTAGTGGACCTGGCACCAGGCTCGGGGAGAGGCAGAGGGTGAAGAAGTTCTGGAAAACTGAAGGCTGGTGGCAGAGTGCTTGGAAAAGTAGACCGGAGGACAGAGTAGAGCATGGAGACGTGGGGAGGTGAGACCCAGGAGTGGGAGAGGCTGAGGACCAGGTAACGTTGTGAGAGTGAAAGGACTAAAGAGTATCCTGAGGGTGAAGGTGAGCTGGCGTTCTGTTTGGCTCATTTTTTGGCGGCCTGGTCTAGAGAGAAGAGGCAGAGAAGCTAGGTGATGGGAGATGGGGTTAGAACTGAGAGTCTGGTTTTCAAATCCGAGGCTGGGTTCTGTCAAAGACTAGAATGAAAACAGGCTCCGAGGAATAAGGCAGCCGCCATGGCCTTCTACTCTTGGTGGGACTGACCACCCACTGGCTGGAGAGGTAGCTGGGCAGCCTCTTAACTTGGGAGAGAACTGGGCGGATCTCACTGGAGCAGTGGGGTCGCCTCAGATTATCCCCTCTACTGGGAGATCTCTCAGCAAGCACAGTAGAAGACTGTGTGTGTGTGTGTGTGTGTGTGTGTGTGTTCATAAGTATAGATGTACATCCCTACCCCACCACCCACATACTACTTGGCACCAGGCTAGACTGTATCCTGGTGAGTATTGTAAAGCCTTTGGGGTTGTATCATATTTACCTTCTTGGTATGTAGTAAGTCCCTCCTCCTTCTATTCCCCAGGTACCCTCTGACTAGCTCCCAATTTAAGAGGGCTGGGAATACTGAGAGCAGCCATAGAAATCTCTTGTGATATCTAAGCTTAAATTTGTTTCTTTTCTCCCATGCTTTGTAATCTGGAAGAAGGAAACAAACTTAAGTCTGTCTTTTTTAATTATTCACCTATTTCAAACCAAACCCTCAAATTCCAAATAACTATATTTATTTTATCTCCTTGGAGCTGAACAAACAATCCCAATTTCTTCAATTCTTCAATTATATTTTAGAGTTAGAGAATATTGATAAATGTCTAATCCAAACTCATCAAACTCTGGAAAGTGAGGACTGAGGTCAACCAGCCAGTGCTGGAACTAGAACCCAGGTATTTATACTCCAGCTGAAACCATGCAGCTTCTAACACTGGCTGTATGCTAAAATTACCTGGATCTCTTTTTTTGAAATGCCACCATCATCCAACCCCAAATAAATGATTCCATCTCTAAGGTGCGGATCCTGGCCATAGGTATATTTTGAAAGCTCCCCCAAGTGACAGATGTGCGACCAAGGTTGAAAACTATATTGCATTGCAAAAGAATAGGGGAGAAAGTGGGAAGTGGAAAAAGAACATTTCTAGAGAAACTGGATGTTTTTTTTCCTAAGATTGAAATGCTGAACTTTCTAGTAATGTCCACCTATTCTTTCAGAGGCAGTGACAATACCAGCAAATCCAAGTGTGACGTTAGCCTACTACTAAAATACACTAAAGCTCTTTCTAGAACATGAGAGTTAGTGTGCACGCTCAGATCTAAATATAATCCAAAAGGATGGGTGGAACATTCTACCTTAATCAACTATTTCTGAGCCAAATTTGAAGTAACACCACTCCCACTCCACAGCCAACTATCAACCCAAGCAGAAACGAGCCAGAATACACAAGCCACTCTAAAGCTAAAACTCTGAGGTTAAAATAGCTTGGCTATTTTGAGTACTTTAAATGTAAACTTAATAGTGATTATTCAAACTGGACCATTTTGGTCACATCTTAAGTCCTGTACTGTTTTCTACTAGCCACAAAGCTAGCACTCTGGATATTCTGCAGCTATGCCTGCCTTGATATTGATGAATGCCTTGATAAGCACTCTGGATATTCTGCAGCCATGCCTGCCCCTCACCTGCCTAGGACAGTGCCAGCTTATGAAATGCCATGTGCATGAGTGTTACCACTGGACACTTGACTTTCTACACAAAGTGGAAGTTAATGACACTGTGTTTCCTTTTTACATTTCTTTTCTACAACTACATGTTTTTCTCCTATTCAAGGAAATCCTTAGTGTGCAAATTCTCTTAAAATCATCTTCCAACTTGGACATACACCTTTTAAAAATAAAAATTGTTAGAGTGTTGATATAATATAGATTATGTGCCACACAGAATTGTAAGTGGGCCAATAGTTGCCCCAAAAAGATCTCTAAGTTTTCATCTTACTATATAATGTGGACCTTAGAGGTGTTTGCTTTCCTAGTTCTGGCTTAAACATTTTCCTTTAAATGTGTATCACATCTCAGTGTATACCATATAGGGCTATATTCTACATGAGCACATTCCTCAACTGTTTGAACACATATGAACTTCGGTTGAAACTACAGTGTTTTTATTTAACTTCAGAAGGAAACAACTATCTTCATCATTGAATTCTCAAGGTCTTCTGAGAATTTAAAAATATAAACCCTGTCTTCATTTCCTGTATTGTGAAGTTGTGAGACTGGAGACTATGGACTTTCATTTTTACATAAGAGAAAGGAAACTGATTTGTATCCTACTATATACATTATTAAAAGCATAAACTAAAATCATCACACCACTAGAATTTACTGAAAGCCTAGTAGTCTGCAAAGATATCTAGTTGCCTCACAATGCTTAGATCATTACTGCTCTCAAGCACACACAAAATATATTTAAATGATTCACATTTCCATAGTTTTCCTAACTGTTCTCTGTGCTTCTGTCCTCTTGGCTGCAAAGTCTTGTTAACTCAACTCCACAAAAAAACATTAGTCAGCTCATAATATTCCACTGGTCACAATCCTATGCTGGCTGCCCATTTTACTCAGTCAGAGCTAAACTTAAAAAACCTACCATCTGGGAATGCAAACTAGTACAACCACTATGGAAAACTGGAGGTTCCTCAAACTGCTAACCATGGAGAGTCCCTACGACCCAGAAATCCCACTCCTAGGTATCTACCCAAAAGACACAAAAACACGGATTCCAAATGATACCTGCACCTCCATGTTTATTGCTGCTTTATTTACAATTGGAAACACATAGAAACAGCCCAAATGCCCAAAAGTGGATGACTGGATTAAAAAGATGTGGTACATTACACAATGGAATATTACTCAGCAAGCAAAAAATAATAAGTAAACACATGCCTTTTGCAGCAACCTGGATGGAGCTAGAAAAGATCATGTTTAGAGAAATAAGCCAGAAAGAAAAGGAAAAATACTGGATGGTTTCACTCATAGCAGGAGTATAATGGACCAGGGAAGAATATAATGAAGATGATAAAAAGCTACATACCAGAGCCATTTTATGGGGGTGGTGTGGGGAATGGGATCAAAAACAGTGGGAGTAGGGAAATGCACTGGACTATGGTGATGGCACATGGATGGTTTGGTGATGGGAAGCCCAAGGGGATTACCACTGAGATGGAAAAATGCACAAAATGATATAAAAGTAAACCATTATATATATGTATATATATGTGTATGTATATATATACATATATAATAGTATAACCTTTTATATATTTGTACATATATAATAGTATAACCTTTTATATATTTGTATATAATAGTTTATTTTTATTTTATATAGATGTATATTTATTTTATATACTACATATATATTTTTATTTTATATATATATATATATATATATATATATAAAATCATCCAAGGAAAATGTCTTCCCCTACAATTCTGTTATTTTGAAAATATACTTTTTTAATGAAAAAAAAAAAACTACCATCCTATGTGATCTCCTGACTTCATTATCTATTACTTGCTTGAGCCTTTTTCTAGTTGTTCCCCCTACCTAGAACACTCTTCACTCAGATGTTTATTTAGCTAACATCTTTTCCTTGAAACATTTGCCCAGATATTGATTTTATTGGAGACTCCAGCCCATCCCCACCAGCTCCTGGGTCATGCCAATCTCCTTCACCTGGCCCTACTTTTCCCTTTGCACTTGCCACTCCTGGATAATATTCTCACTTACTATATGGGTTGTTAGTCCTTAGCTTCCCCCATCAGAGTATATGTACGTGAACAGTATATGTACGTGAATTTTTACCAAACATCCCAAGCAGCTAGAGAAGAACATAGCACATAAGTATTCCAACTAATACTTTAATGAATTTCTCCTGAGGGGAGGAACAGCCTTATCTCCAATCCAGCCTACCAACACATCTCCCTTTTCGCCATGACAACCTACTTGGATTTTTTAAGTATGTGTGCAATTTCTCATCTCTGTGACTTTTTTTTTTTGACGATTTATTCATTTATGCATACAGAACTGAGGTACAAACCAGAGGTGCCCGAGCTGTGAGAGGATTCACCAGAGACAGAGCAGGGAGCCGAACAGGCAGATGAACCCCAGACTCTTGCACTTCACCTATGTTAACTATACTTGTCACACAGTATTGCAGCCATTTGTTTCCTTGTCTACCTCCTGCACTAGACCATGAATATTTTAAGGTCAAGGAATGTGCCTGTCACTCCATTTTCCCCAGGGCCTATAAGAATGATATTATAGGGACTCAATAAGTATGTTGTACACAATTACATGACCAGCCATACAACAGAAAATTTTCTTATTGGAATATGAACAGAAAAAGGCAGGGAGTTGCAAGAAATAAAGCTGGAGAAATAAGCTGTGATAAAATTATTCTACAACATTATATGTTATGTTGAAGAATTTGACCTTGCCTGTAATCATTGATCAAACACTGGAGAATTTGGAGGTTTCTTTTGTTGTCTTTTTGTTGTTTTCAATGAGAAATTACATGATCAACTATCCTTCCTCCCGAACTTCATCCATATCCAAAGCACCTGCTAGTAGAATTACTGAAAGGGCACAGATGTGCAGAGGTTTAAGCTGGAGACACAAATAGCAAATTTTTTTACTTCTTGTCTTCAAAAATTATTGTTCTGGATATTTTGCTCAGTAGATTGTAGCAACACGATAATAAGGCCAAGGTCACAGTTTAAATCCCTGGGTGAGTCAGTCAACACAGTGGCCACGGCTGACTATTAATCTTTGCCAGTTGCCAAACGACAGCATGTTACTCTTGACTAGGAACTGGAGGAAGAATATGGATGGCTAATCAATGTTACTGGAAAAGTAACTTAAAGTGTTAAGTTGTCAAGTAAAATTAAAATAATAGTATTGTATTAGTGATAACAAAAGAACACAACACCAATGAAAGAATACTTTGTTTATTCCTAGAAAACAAGCTACGGTTACTGCAATATGAAGCCAAAAACTAATGAAAAATAGATATTAATTTAGATAAGTTTTAATAATTTTTGTGTATTTAGCAATATGAAGGCCATTTCTTCATTGTTGTATTAGAAAGCCAATTCTATTTTAATAGATCTGGAAAGGGGGCCTCCCTGGTGATGCAAGGGTTAAGTCTCAGTGCTATCAAGCTCTCACCAGCCAATGCAGCAGACCTCTCCTTGTCTCAACCACTGCTCCGCCAGCAGTGTATTAGTGTATTTCATTATATTATATTTTGCTCCCCACTATCTCTGATAAATCCTCTCACCCCTCACACCTCTGACCTACATCCCAGTTCTGGTTTGCATAAATAAATAAAATAAAGATATGTGTGTGTGTGTGTGTATATATATATATATATATATATATATATATATATATAAGGTCTGGAAAAGTCATGTTCTAATCATCTTTCATTTATAGCATTACAAAGTTATTTCTATTATTGTTTCCTCCTACTAATCAATGAATACATTTTTAAGAGTTTAATAGGATAACAGAGGTTGGCACATCTAGGCATAACTGATGCAACTATATACTTAATTACATCTTCATCTTAATTGCAACTATGAGGTAAGAAAAAAAAGTTATTTTGTGACATCAGAAAATAAAATGGACCTAGGCATTACATATCTATTAAATAGCAATAGCTGCTAATATCATAAAACAGTCAACCAGGCATTATGTGTTTCCCAATGGAAGAACACAACACATCCTGTGAGCTTGTCTTGACACATGAATAAAGTAAAACTTGAATTTGAACATCTCTACACTCAACTACCAATTTATAGGAACTAATGTGAAAAAATAAAGACATTAAAGTGTACCATGAGATTACAATCTGTAGAACACTCTACAGAACATTGATCAGCACAAATCCCAGTTTTTAATAGCAAATATATTGCTATTGCTTGATTTGAAGAAAAAAAAAACTAGAAGAAACTTTCATAAGAGAACTAGAAACTTAGTATTCAAGTATAAAAACTTGATATTTCATTATCACAGGGAATTTGGGGCTTTTTAATAATGACATCAAAAAATAAGAACCTTTAGTGAAACATACTTACCTATGGTTGAAATTATGTGTTATCTGAGATTGAGTAAAGATGGGCTGTGAATGAAACAACATGATGCTAGTTTTAAAAATCATAGTAAAAGCTTTTAGAAAGAGTAAAAGTCACGAACTTCCACTCTGACTGTTTTCTTTAAACTAGGAAATCTAGGGCCCTCCCTGGTGGCGCAGCGGGTTAAAGCACAGCATTGAGAATCTAAAGCCGCTTCCGCATGAGTTCGATTCCTGCCTGCCCTGGAGGAGATCCACATGGTGAGGCAGACCTCTCCTGACCTGCCCGCTGCTCCCCTCAGCAGTGTACTTCGTCGATCTGCCTGTTCTGTTCCCCACTCTGTCACTGGTGAAGCCTCTCACCCTCTACATCTCTCTGGCCTGTACCCCAGTTCTGTATGAATAAATAAATAAATATTAAAAAAAAAAAACTAGGAAATCTAGCTTAAACAAACTCAGATAACCCTTTAGCAAGTATTCATTATTATATTAACTATTTCACTTTTTTACTCATACTATCTTTTGAAAAAACTAGTCATTCCATTTTACAAGTTAAAAGAAAAAGAGCCTGAAAGGTTAAGTGAGTTGACCATGGGAATAGACTGAATTTCATGTAAAATTTTCAACCTAGGTTTCTGACTCCCTGTCTAGTTTGAATACCACAACACAAATGGTTTAATATGCTGTTTTATATGTCGTGCCTCCCTGACTAAAATCTGAGCACACTTTTACTAAAGTGCCTGGCATATTAAAGGTATCATAAAAAAGTTAAATTTAACCCAACTTGCTCCCTAGTAACAATCATACCTAAAATGTGAGAAAACAATATAATAGAACTAATGTTTAGTTAAGGTGACCATATGTTCCAGTTTGCCTGACACTATCCCAGCTTAGACAGGACAGTTCTTGTTTTAATCTTTTGATCAGGTGTAATTATTAATTGCAACTCTTTCACTCACAAAGTATCCCAGTTTTCACCTCAAGTTTTATGGCCATGCTACATTTAGTGTAATAAGAAACAGGCTCAGATATACAATAGATAATGGATATAGAAAAATCTATAAAATTCAGGCAGTATGTTTCTAGAACAAAGGCATATGTCAAAACCATCCTGAAAGTATCAGACTAGATGCTAGATGTGCAATAAATCTGGTGGAGATAGTTAATTAATTCTCCTTTAGAAAAAAGTAAACTACTCTTACTGGGTTACATTATCCCATAGGACAAGATTTTGACCCCAGCTGAAATCCTGAAATAACTAATAGAAATACCATGACAAAAGTAGGTCAAACACCCTAGGACTTATAAGACAACAATAATCTAACAGTTATCAACATAAGCTGAAATAACAGTTGTTTATTTGAAAGCATGCAGAAAGTAACTGTAAATGTCTTGGCCAAAATCTAATCACTGATGAATAGTTAGCAACACAAGATTTTTCACAAAATTGTGACTTAATGACACATAGAGTGGGTTTACATTCTGCAATGTGACTGGTTGTTGTATACTTGAAATGTCTCCCTCAGCCTATGAAGGTTGCTTAAGTCTTATCTAGATGGTGCCTGATCCAACTGCTTTCGTCCAAGCACCATGAAATTCAAGAAACCATATCCTAGATCTGCTGAAAGGAAATGCAAAGCTTACTATCAGCTGTGCACTGATGGTGCTGCATCCCTAATTACTTCACTATCTTTCTGATTAAGAGTCCTATAACATGAAACTGAAAAGGAGATAGAAAAAAAAGTCCTTTTTCACAAGGGTGTGGTGAAGAAGAAAAGATTCGCAGAAGAGCTCAAGAACAATCCAGCTTTTAGTCTTTACCTGACTAGTTAAGAAAAATTTACTTCATACAATACCACAGCAAAATAAGTTTATCTTATTTGTTGGTTAAATATTTTATGAAGCATCTGGTGTATGCAGAGAAAATATCTCCATATTTGGAGACAGTTATTCAGCTTTTGGGGTTTGGTTTTCTTTCCTCTTTAAAAGAAACAATTTCTAAGTTGATCACTAAGTTTCTTTCTATCCTTCAAATGCATTGGCTCTATGAAATATTGTCATTATCTAATACTCATTTCTAAATCACCTCATTCAATTAACAAGAATGTATGGGAAACTACTGAGAATATAACTGTCTAAGAAAATTCAGTCTAGTATGAGAAACATGTAAACACTGATTAATAGCATGGTGCATGCTATTAAGAGAGGCTATACTTAACTCTTATAAGAAGCCATAGAAAGAAAACTTTCTATTGGGTTTTGAAGACAGGGGGAAATGGTCATTTAAACAGAGAAACAAATATGAATACATGGAATTGCAAATTTATTTTGTGAGAACTGGAGTGCTGGAGTTAGGAAAGGGCAGTTGCTAGAGATGAGACTGGAAATTGAGTTCTACCAGAACATCTCAGCATTGCTAAGAAATTTGAACTTCATCCTGCAACTATGCTTTTCATACTTGAAAGTGCTGAAAAATCACCTTTGTAGAATTTATTAAATTGCAAATTCTGATTCTGTGGGTTTGAGATGGAGTCTGAGATGTTGTATTTCTGATGGGCTCCAAGTGATACCTATATGCTGATCCCTGCATAGTATTTTGAGCATTAAGTATATTCTAAAGCAAGGAAGTGACATGAAATGGTTGTTTTTAGGTCAAGTTACTCTGCAAACGTGTAGGAAATAAAATGGAGAGAAGCAAAAGTGGTAGTAGAGAGCTATTAAAATAATAACAAATAAAGTCATAAAGGTCAGACGGGATCAACAGTAGCAATGGACAAGGAAAGGCAGTGATATCATTAAGATATTTTTAAGATAGATGATGAATAGGACTTGGTGACCAATTAGATGTGATAAATAAGGAAGAAGAGTTCACGCAAGAATCAAAAAATTTCAATTTGATTTCAACGAACAAAATTTCATGGGATAAATGATGAACTTCACACTATAAACAGAAAAAGACAGTAAGTATGTAATAAAAATGTACTTACCTAAAGCAATCTTTTGTCATTGTTCTTTTTGTCCCTGTAATACCTGAGG
Organism: Condylura cristata; assembly: GCF_000260355.1. Taxonomy (NCBI): domain Eukaryota; kingdom Metazoa; phylum Chordata; class Mammalia; order Eulipotyphla; family Talpidae; genus Condylura; species Condylura cristata. The sequence goes on from NW_004567110.1 coordinate 24,355,907, forward strand.
TTGATTTAGAGCTATGCATTCCAACATGATAGCCACTAACCATATCCACACTAGCTACAAGTGACTTTAAATTTCTCTTTTTTCAAAGATTTATTTATTTATTCAACAGAACTAGGGTACCAGCCAGAGGTGCAGGGGCAGTGAGAGGCTTCACCAGAGACAGAGCAGGGAACAGAACAGGCAGAAAGACAAAGTACACTGCTGAGGGGAGCAGCGGGCAGGTCAGGAGAGGTCTGCCGCACCATGTGGGTCAACCCCCGAGCAGGGGATTGAACTTGCACTGACATGGCTGCAGCTTGCTTGCAGTGCTGCCTCCTAACCTACCACCATTGCACCACCAAGGAGGGCCCTGATTTTAAATTTCTTATATTAAAGTTGATTAACATTAATCATTCAGTTCTTAAGTTATACTAATCACCTTTCAAATGCACAATAGCTTTATGTGACTAGTGGCTAATGCTTTTTGCACAATGTCAACATAGAACATTTCTAGTTTGAAGAAACTTCTGTTGGACAGTACGTCAAGGATCAGTTGGGCATCTGTATTGCAGGCAGTTACATTGTGAAATACATCCCATTGTCTTTATTCTTTGTTTCTTTTAATGTGTACCCTTTTCGTGTAAGATATTATAAGAGTTTTCAAAAACTCGACAGCCAAGAAATTAAGAAATGGGAACATCTGAAAACCATAATGAAGGTGAGGAAATCTTGGCAGACTTAACAACATTTTCCTTTGAGAAACACCAGTGTTTAGAAATCCCAGAAGACATCTCAAGATCATAACACCCTTGAAAAAATGAGCTCATTTATAAGTAAGTCCTTGAGAATATAACACACATTCCCCATATGTAAGCAGTAGATAAATAAGTCTCAATTTTAAAGCCTTAGGCAATTGTGATGAGTAGTTTAATCAAGAAGGCAAAACTAAGTATAGAAATTTAAAGATAGAGTTGATGCCAAGACTTTCCCCCATAACAACAGTCAGCTTGCCAGTAGAGATAGAATGTTTTACCTTTTAGGATGCATTCAGTGATATATAAAGGAGAATTCAACACAAACAAAAAACTGTAAGAATACATATTAGTTCATAGAACTATAAGCTCTAGATACATTTTCAAAATTAGTGATCCAGCAATCTAGTTATGTTTTCTCAGGGTCTGTTTCATTCTGGATCTGTACTTCACTACCCATGGTATTGACTTTATTTTAACAGTGAGTCCATGCTATGGTTGACAAAAAAACAATCAGGACCTTCTCCTACTTGAGCTCATCTGCTCCCATAGCCATTCAACATAAATTTGAAACTGTGCACTAAGTACAGCATCTCTCTGTGCACTAAGTACAGCATCTCTCAGCCATCCCTGGGGCCAGGACAGGCCATGTTATGATAATTTAATCTGAACCCATCATTAAATCAAGGATACCTGATAGACTTAAACCAACCAACGCTGGTAGTTATATCACAGTGAAAGAGTAAAATATGCATAATATTTGCTATACCAGCAGAAAAAGAATTTGACAATTTTTGTTTCCATTTATATGAACTTATTTTTCAAATCTTTACAATGCAAGTGATTTTTTTTTCATGGTAAGAAAATACACTGTGAAATATGAAAAGCAAGCAAATGCTGTTTCAGGTTCAAAGATGAAATCACATTAGAGAGAGCATAAGGAAGAAAACAGCACAATGGTGGTGGACTACAGGGAGAAGACTCAAATAGAATTGATATTGTAAGGATGGTTAAGATATATCCAGATAGTACCCCAAAACTATAGATGAGAATCTTTGATAAAATGGGAGTTACATCATGGCCTCCCTGGTGGTACAGAGGTCAAAGTCTCAGCAATATCAAGTCATCGCCAGCCACTACAGCATGAGTTCAATCCTAGCCAGGGAGCTGACCCACATGGCACAGCAGACCTCTCCTGTCTCACCCCTGCTCCCCTCAGCAGTGAATTCCAGTGATGTGCCTATTCTGTTCCCCACTTTTTCTCTGGTGAGTCTCCTCATTTACCTGCACCTTTGGCCTATGCCCCGGTTTTTGTATGCATAAATAAATAAAAGTAAATTTTTAAAAAAATGGAAGTTGCATCAAAAGTGAAGTAGAAGGATACTGGCCGCCTCCCCTAAAATATGAATGACTTATCAATAGAGCTTCTGGTGTACAGTTGTGCATTGAATGGATGACCATGATGAGGTACAACCTTCAGTACTGGTGTTGCTTATCTTTCTTCATGTGTTGACTGAAGCATTTTTTATTTTAATACAAGTCCACAGAAGTATTATAGAAGTTCTTTTTTAAGCAACTGAAAATTTATTCTCCTAAATTTTCAGTTAACTGAAAGATCCTCAAGTAAATACAGATTGAGGATGATGATGCCTTCACTTTTACTCTCACTTTATGATAAATGATAAAATTATGGTTTCAATTGCTCTCTCAATGAAACCACTGTCTAAAACTGTATCTCACGTTTCAGTCCTTTTTTCTCAGCTATCTATGTAACATTTATACACAAGGGTTCTGCAACAAATTCAAACTTAATATGCCCATAACAAAATGTATTCATTATCTACTTCCCCAACAAGAACAAAAAACCAGTTCTTTTTGGACTTCCCTTTTTCTGTCATTGGAGTCATTCTCCCAATCTTTCCCAGTCTTCTACAGCAGGAATGCTCAAACTTATGTAATTATCTGTTTTTCTTATAGCTAATCTGTCCCTAAACACTACTAAATATTTCTTCATAGTAACTCAGAGACAGCCACTAAATAATTCTCACTGCCATCACTCTGACCTAGTCTAATATCACTAAAAAAGTTGGAATGTGCTAGCATAATGTAGGAGAAAAAAAAATTAACTGGACTTTCAGCCAGGATACCATTCACTATGTAAGTCATTTTAGGTGTCCCAATCTTTAAGCCCCAAATTCCTCCATAAAATGAATAGGACTAGACAAGATTATCATTATGTTCTCTTCAGTTCTCAAATTTCACGCTAGAACTGTTTTCCCAAGCTACAGTCCCTTCTACTCTTCCTTTCCAAATCACTCCATAGCTACCAGACTAACTTTTTTAATAATGCCATTTGGATTGTAACACGTAGAAGGAAGACTAAAGCGATAGTAGGAATACCACCTCTAAGGTCAAATGCCTAGGTTCTATAGCTCTGCCACTCACTAGCCATTCTACTAAGCATGCCCTTAATCTGCCAAACAGAAAAAAACATAGTTCCTCAAACATTTCAATAACTAAAGGGTGTAACATGTATAATGTCTGGCACATTATAAGTGCTCAGTATATGTTTGCTTTTCTTACATTTCCCAATCAAAATCCATTGGCCCAAGTCTTAAATATTTCTGCATCTACCTCTGAACCATTTTATTTTAATTCTGTCCTTACTATTACATTTTATAAACCCTTCACCTCACCTTCAAAGGTTCCTAACTCTTTGCATCTCTTCAGTATCTCATAAGTTTGGAACACTCCAGTCACTTTACTTATTTGAAAGATACCCATGGAAATCACAAGGCTTTCAATGCATGAAACAACAATTAAAAAAAAAAACCCACAAACTAGGGATCTATTGGTCCAGTGGTGGGACAGGTTCCAGAATGCCTTGATCCAGTGAGTCTGCCTCTATTTCTTTGCATTTCTCTTGGCAGTGCCCTCCACTGTATATTTCATCAGCCCTCAGGCTGACTTGCAACAGAAAATAGTTCCAGCAGTTCCAGGCTTCATAGCTGTGTGTCCTCTTATTGGAGGAAGATTCTTCCAGGCATTCCAAACAACAGTCCTGAAATTCATTTTGATTGGGCCATATGCTCCTCTTCACATCCCTCACCCCCAAGCCCTATCCAAATAATGATATGAACAGGGGAAACAACATCCCAATGACTGAATTAAACTAATCGTAGTTCTTCTTAAAGCTTCAGGTAAGATCAACTTCTCCCAAACCACTTGATCTGTGGTCGAGGGTATTATTCAATGTAAAATCTGAATTACACTAGTGATGGGAAAGTAATGAATGTTGGTTATCAAGTCCAGAATGTCTATACCAGTATCCCTAAGGCCTAATTAATCTTTGTCAGTGTCAGTTTCAATTAACAGTGTCTTAACTTCCCCTATAATGTGTTCTTGCGCATCTACAATTTGCCTCCTTCAGTAGATATAAGTTCCTTGAGGTCAGGGACATTCCATTCCTATTCAGCATTGAGCTACAAAAAAAGCACTGAATAAAGGATAAAATAGTTGTGTAGTGGAGTCAGTGCTATATATTTGAAAGTGGAAGTAGGTGGTTGAAAGAAGAGGGATAGATGGAACAGTATTGCAGTGGTTAGAACTGCCCTTCAGAGAGAGGAACAAGTTAGCAATAGTTCTCTGGGTAAAATAACTCAGGAAATTTCACTTACCAAAACAGGAGCCCACAGAACCCCATTTCTACTTTCTGAATGAGTTTGAGGCAAACAGGATTTTCTAATAGCTGTGTTTGATTATATTTATGCCACCACAAGTGGCTTTCTTAGCCTTGACAATCTCAATTTAAGTTTCTTATTTCCTCTGGATCTTCCAAAGTGCTTCTTCTCAAGTGGTAGCTGGGAAATCATTCTATTCATTTATTTCAAAACTGCTCCTTTGACCTCTTTATTTCTTCCCTATTAGCCCAAGATGCTCTTGCAAACAGGACTTATTATTGATGCTTTTTATTCTTTGCAAATGGAAGTGATGACAGACCCACTACTTTGTATTAAAATACTTTGCTACTTCTATACAAAATGTTTTATTAATGAAAATCACATGTGTATTTTACTGAAATGTTACGACTTGAAATTTGGGTACCTAATATGTCTCAAATAATGAAGGCTCTACAGTGAAACCGTTACTTGTAGATGTGTAGTTGGTTGGCATTTTAAAAAATATTTTTAAAGATTTGTTTATTTATGCATACAAGAACTGGTACCCCCCAGAGGTGTGGAGGGTGAGAGGATTCACTAGAGACAGGGCGGAGCAGAATAGGTGGAATGACTGAAATACACTGCTGAGGGGAGCAGCCTGCGGGACAGAGAAGTCTGGGGAGCCACGTGGGTTACCTCCCTGGCGGCACAAGGAGGTAAAGCCAGCATTGTGAAGCTAGCCAGAGCCACTTCAGCATGAGTTCCATCCCCAGCCAGGGAGGTGATCCACATGGCATGGCAGACTTCTCCTGATCCACCCGCTGCTCCCCTCAGCACTGTATTTCATCAATCTGTCTGTCCTGCTCCCCACTCTGTCTCGGGTAAAACCTGTCACCGCCCCTGCACCTCTGGCCTGTGCCCCAGCTCTTTATGCATAAATAAATAAATCTTAAAAAAAATATGTCTCCTTATTAAAGCATTGCACCTCAAATAAAGAAAGTGAAATAGCTGTCTAGTTTTGATGCAATCTTTTATTTATAAATTGAAATCATTAGCACTCACTCAATGCTTTTTTTCACTTTACTAAATGTACTCCTAACAACGCTAAATGAAATGAGAGAGTTTTACAAAATTAAATTCACCAGAGCAACATAGTGAAGTGTAGAGGTGAGAATTATTAACACATTCATGGGGGGAAAAAAACCCTCATTTCTAAAAAATATATTTAATAAAAAATAAGCATGCAAATAATCACGGCAGTTTCTCTTTCCAAAACTTAAAAAAAAAAATGCATTCCAAGGTAATATTACAGTTATAATGGACTTAGTTAGCCTGAGGTATTTAAACCAAGCTGCTAAATCTTGGCCAAAGAATGAGTAAATATGTCAAGAAAATGAACTCTCTATAATGGTGACTGAGATACCCTGTCATATGGAGGCAAGGAGATGAGGGAGGGAACTAAGCTTGTAAAACTGAACTAATCTGGGCTCTCCCTTGTGAGGTAACGGGTTTAAGCACTGCCTTATGAGGCTCTCAGAAGCCACTGCAGAGTAGATTCCCAGTCAGGGGGCTGATCCACATGGCGCTGCAGACCTTTTCTGGCCTCCCCCTTCCCCTGTCGCCCCTGCTGCTCCCCTCAGCAGTGTACTTTGTCCATCTGCCTGTTCTGCTTCCCAACTCTGTCTCTGATGAATCCTCTCACCCACCACACCTTTGGCCTGTACCCCAGTTCTGAAAGCATAAATAAATCTTAAAAAAGAAACAAACTAATTCTTGAAGGTTGCTGTATGGTTATAATTATCTCATCATCAAAAAACACATCTTTAATATTGATTTTGGGCTCTTTAATTTTTTTTAAGATTTATTTATGCATACAGAACTGGGGTACAGGCCAGAGGTGCAGGGGCAGTGAGAGGATACACCAGAGACAGAGTGGGGAGCAGAATAGGTGTATTGACTGAAATACACTGCTGAGGGGAGCAGCGGGCTAGTCAGGAGAGGTCTGCCACACCATATGGGCCACCTCTGGGGTGGAGATAGAACTTGTGCTGAAGTGGCTTTAGCTTCTCAATGCTGTGCTTTAAGCCCCCGAGCCACCAGGGAGGGCCCCTCTTTAATCTTATTCTAGTTTTTGTTTCAAAATAACTACCTTTTTCTATGGGGAATTGAAAAAGGACTTACTGCTCACATTTAACCAACATTTAGAACTCAGCACAACTCAAAGTGTATAGGACAAATCTTCACAGAGGAAAATGAAAGTGGAGGAGAAAGAGGTAAGTTTAGTTTAGCTGGCTTCTCCATCTAGAGACATCCCTCACTCCTTCCAGAATTTTCACTGAATGAACTTCAAAAGGCTTTTTGTTTTCACTTTTATTGGAAAAGATCATTGTAATGTAGCAGAGATATAATATTTTTAGAAAGTTTATAGGATAATTCTTAAGCATGTCAATTCAGGTGGCTTCCCCAAAAGAAGCTGCTACCAAGAATAGTGAGGAACATCTCATCCAAACAAGACGAAAGACGTGGGGACATCTTTTACTTTTAACCACTACCATCCACTTAATTATAGAACCCCCCTGGTGTCTGATGATTACCTTCTCCTCCACATGATGCTGGGCTGGGCTGGTACAAAGATAACTCCCTAATGGTGTCAAGTGTTTAGTAATAATTGGGAGCATGAGATTTAACAGAGTTGAAATAATACTGTGAGATAGAAAAAGAAAACATAAAAATTCAGTTAGAAGAAAGTTTAGCAAAGTTAAAAGTAATAGGATTGACATCAGAGGAAAATTATGGACTAGATTTACAAATGTAATTAAGGGAAAATGGCAACAAATAACTAGAGGAGGGGGCAGGGGGACCTTTTAAAAAATGAGTAGCAGCATGATAAAAATAATTATTAAAATCTATTTACATTTATTATTATTGACCTATTTTTAAATTTTTAAATATTTTTTACATCATCTTCATTTTTGTACAATGTGTGCTTTTTCATCTCAGTTGTAGTCCCCATAGAATTCCCACTATCAATTCACCCGTGTGCCATCACCAAAGTCCCCGTGCTCACCCCTCCCCTGCTTTGACTCTACTTCCCTCTTCCCCCAGCAGGGGGTATCCCACATAAAATGTTCCTGAATTTGAAGGGCTATACATGACTAGTATATCAAAAATGGAGAAGTATGGTTCTCATTAACTTCCAATTAGCAGTGTCTCCTAGAGCATATTTTAGTCGATTCTTTTAAGTCTGTAGGCTAGAAAAGATGAGAGCTACCTCTGACTCTCCTCCACTGTGTATTCTACATCTATGCTATCACTAAATCCTTCTATTTTACTTTTCTCTTCTTTTACTTTTTTTCCTACTTCCATTACCCCCAGTATCACTCATCTTGTTCCCATCTATCTTGTATATGGCTACCAGGTTAATATTTCTTATTTATAAAAGATTTATACATACAAGAATGGGGTACAGGCCAGAGGTGCAGGAGTTTGAGAGGATTCACTGGAGACAAAGTGGAGAACAGAAAAGGTAGATCTACTGAAATACACTGCTGAAGGGAGCAGTGTGCAGAACAGGAGAGGTCTGCTGTGCCATGTGGGTCACCTCCCTGGCTGGGGATCAAACTTATGCCGCAGTGGCTGTGGATAACTTCATAGTGCTGCACTTTAACCCACTGTGCCACCATGGAGGACGCCAGATTAATATTTCTTTCTTCTTCTTCTTCTTTTTTTTTTTTAAGATTTATTTATTTATTCATACAGAACTGGGGTACAGGCCAGAGGCTCAGGGGCGGTGAGAGAATTCACCAGGGACAGAGTGGGGGAGCAGAACAGGCAGATCTACGAAGTACACTGCTGAGGGGAGCAGCGGGCGGGCCAGGAGAGGTCTGCCGCGCCATGTGGTCACCTCGGGGCAGGCGGGGATCGAACTCATGCGGAAGTGGCTTAAGCTTCTTAGTGCAGTGCTTTAACCCGCTGCGCCACCAGGGAGGGCCCCAGATTAATATTTCTAATAATTATTTTTATAATGTCAATACTCATTCTTCTCATAAACCTATATTGTTTAGAGTATCACCACCAAGAAATGAGAGATCTCTACAATCCATCTCCACACTACTTGTAAATATTTTATTCCCCAGCACTGCCAAAAGCATATACTCATTTTAGGCACTAGTCTTTAAAACATCAGTATATTGTAATCATATTAGCCAGAAATATGCCCTTGTTGATTCTTTAGGAAACTTAAATATACTAAACAACTATTTAATGCTAGATTTGCATATGAAGTTTTACAAACAGTAATACCTTTTTCTAAATGATAGCCTGGGATGAGATCCTATATTAATTATTCAGAAGTCTCAAGAGAATAGAACCAATAAGATCTTGATATTTCCTCTCTCTCTATGTATATCTGAGATATACATATTCAATCACTCATATATTCAACAAATACTGATGAAGTATCTATTACATCCAAGTTACTATGTTAGGCTCATTCTGGACTCCAGAATAAAAGCTTGCCTTCAAAGAATTCTCCATTATCTTTAGGATAGTCTGAGTAAATTCACATTAATAATAACCACAACTATCCAGAGAAATTTCTAGCCTTATGCCATTTCTTATTTTTTTAAATAATTCACTAATATCTCTAAAAATATTATGCATTTATAATTATAAATCATAAGATATAATCTATTATATACAGAAATTGCAGTATATAAACTGTGTGCGAATTTGAGAAATATGTTATTCAACTCTGTACCATCAAGTAGGAAACAAGCAAATTGCATGATTATGTAAAGCCCCAGGAAAATTTTTTATAGGGGGAAACCAAAGGTTTCTTAGACTCTTTTCTTCTCATGAGAAGCAGAGAGCACTGGCAAACCATGACTATTGCCTACTGTTACTTAGCAAAGTACATTAAATTTCTCTATGCCCTTCCAAACAAAGAATAAGCTGTATATATGCACTGAGGAAGAACACACAAGACCAGACCTACAAATCCCCTAAATCTCCTTTGTTTATAAATCCTGTGAGGTGGTCTACACACAAGCCTTTGTGGTTTTTTTTTTTTAACCTATATCTTTGATGTAGTACATATTATATAGAATATATAGAAAAGTGTAATACATTATAAAGATATATATAAGTACACTGGAAGTACACTGGAAGAAATTAATCTAGTAGCATTCCAAATAAAGTAGCCACAAAGTTGTCATTGGTGCCAGTTTTCACTAACAATTCCTACCCTGGAAAAGAGACTTAAAGACAGAAAAAGGAAATAAAGACCACCACCACTGCTTTACTCATTCTACACAGGTTGGCTGAGGGTACAAGAAGATACCACTACCCACCTTGTTGCCAAGAAAGCCCATATGGATACAGAACTTTTGTTCAGACTCTCCCCTTAGGAAAAGGGCTGCAAGTGTTATAAGAAGAAGAATCAAAATGTAATTGAACAGAGAGAGATGGTGGCATGCTTGAGCTCTTGGGAGGACTCCACAACAATTATAGAAAACATAACCTAAAATTATAATCTTATAATTCATAAAAGTTTATAAATTTTATTTTAAAAATACCTGCCTTGTATTTTTAAATTATATATTTCTTTTTTTTCTTTCCTCCAAAAAAAAAAAAAAATACAAGCAAAAATCAGTAACAGAGAAGAGTGTTAAAGCTGGAGGAAAGTGAGAGCTTGGATTCTGGAGCCAACTAGGTTCAAATCCCAACTCTGCCACTGACTGACTACATGGTCTTGGACCTGGACCTGGACCTCAGTTTCCACGTTTCTAAACAGGTAGAGTAATACCATTCATCTTATAGGGTTTTTCTTAGAAATACATAAACTATATACACTTTAAAAAGTACATAAACTAATATATATACACTTTAAAAAGTACTAGTATATATACACTTTAAAAATACATAAACTAATATATATACACTTTAAAAAGCACAAAATAAGGCTTATAAAAAAGCCCCTATCATAAATGCCTTAGCTTCAGCTGAGGCTAATTTTCTCTCAATTAAGACAGAGTAGAATCCTATCAAATTTTAAAACTCTCAGAGAGCTTCTCTTTCCCTGCAATTTTTCTGGTAACCAATCACCTTCTATGCTGCCATTGCGTGATGCACTAAGTACAGGGATTACAAGGATTCTCCAACAAGACTCTTCCTCTGAGGAAGAGCAAGCAAGATAGCAAGAATGTTGTATTTCAGGCAGTGTTCCATACATTCCTACTTTGCCCACCTCATTTGGGTTGCTACTCAAGCTCTTAGGAAACCACAAACCACCAGAGGATAATCAACAACAATAATCATAACACTATCTGATTATGTGCCAAGCACTGGCTAAGCACATTAAATACTGCATCTCATTTACTTCTTGTGGCGTAGGTTCTGCTACTGAGGAGGACGACAACATGGTGATTGTGACTTGGAGCTTCAGAATTAGACCAGTCTGGCAATGAACCCTGGCTCAAACTTTAGGTAGCTAAGCGGTTTGGGGCAAATTTCCTAATTCCTCTCTCTTTCACTGAGTAGTGATAGTACTATTTCATCTCGTTTTTATATGTCTGAGAATATTTAATGAGTGAATTCATGTCAAAGCTTCAGAACAGGACCAGGTTCGAATGAGGACCGTGATGCCACACAGCCTGGGTTTCCATCCCAGCTTCACTGGTATGAGCTGTGTGGCCATGGGTAGGTTACTTAGCATCAGTGCCTTGGTTTCCTTGACTGCCAAAATAGTATGGCAAGAGAAGTAACTCCTTCATAAAGTTTTGATGAGGGTTAATGAAATTATATACATAAAAAGCTTACAGCAGTGCCTGGCAACTAATAACTTTCTCCTCATTTTCTATCATCTCCTGGGACCCCAACTACATGGGTTACCCACTCAGTGTCCCATTTTTCTTTCACTCTCTTTTTTTGTGTTTTCCACCTGATTGTTTAAGTCTGAAGGTTTTCTTCTGATCCTTCTAGTTTGTTAAACCCAAAACAAATAAGTGAACAAAAACACCACACATGGCATATGCTTGACAAATGTTAGCTATGAGCTAACCCTTATATAACATTTGAGGAAACTGAAATTTAGAGACACCAAATAACTTTTCAAGGTCACATATCTAGAGGCTGATGCAGCAGGGATTTCAGCTCAGAGTCCGTAGCTTTAATTACCTTAATTCTCATACTACACTGCTATTGCTAGAAAACTAGTAGGACACTGCAGATGTCTCGGGATTTGTCTTTTTCTTGAGGGTAAATACTGGTGCTGGCTTTGGTGTCTAGTGTGTGTGTCTATGGATGTGTTTTAAGGGTTTTGTCAGAGGGGGGCTTCTTTTTTCAATCTACTGCGCCCTACCCCTCTATCATCCTTAATTTTGCTCAAAATACCCAATTCTCAAATAGAAAGCTTAATTCTCGTCATTCATTCTGTATGTGTAATCAGTGGGAGCTCCCCACTCAGCAGAGATGAGCAGGCAACTCACAGTTCTTGAGCAAGCAGCCTGCATTTCCAGAATTAACCTCATGCTGCTGCCATTCTAAACCCTTGGACTGAAACGTGGCTCTGGCAGAGGAAATGAATGAATCACCATTTGGTTTTATAAATTAGTCGTTAGCTATTTGGAGCAACACCACTTTAAATAATTAAAGGAATTTTAAGGAAAGAATAAAAGAAATAGTGATTTCTTTCTTTGCTGATAATACCAGAACATGTCAATATTAACTAAGTGAAAAAGAGACAGAGGAAGAACTTTCAGACGATTCTCTAGGAACAGTTTTACTTAACTAATAAATAGCAGGAAATTGGATATAGTCCACTGGGATGACAGTGGACTAAAAAAAATAGTAATTATTATTTTGCTCAACCACTGTTTACTTTCTATCAAACCACAGAAAGACAAACATTATCCTTACTTGACTAAGTTCAATGATTTCATTCTGTGTCTCCAACCATCAGCTCTTCTTTCCCAGTTTACTTTTCCTCTCGACTTGGATGATCACATCTCTTTTCCTCTCAACTTGGATGATCACATCTACCAATTTTCATGTTGTGCATCTCACATGCACATGCCATGTCAGCATGAACATCCTGCCAAATATATTTGAAAATAATCATAATTCTGCTTCCACCTACCATGCAAAAACTGGAAAGAACAGTAAACATAATTATGCCTTTTCTCAAATATATCAGAGAACACATAACACAGGGCGACAAGTCCACTGATATACAAGGAAGACAGAGAGGTCCAGGGCTGAGAACACTGGCTCACTAGCGGCAGAGCAGAGGATGAAGAAACTCCACACTGGTGGGGAAAAATACAACTAATTTTAAAAATGAATTGCTAATGGCGGCATAAGGGCCAAGAGAGCATGTATTGATAGAATACTGGGAAGCTGCAGACACCAGTGGAGACCATGCCCACTGGCAGTCTCTCCTCCCAGATACTCAGAGTAAGGCTGACAGGTGCTGGGTCCACTGTAGTGATGAGTGTGCGGGGTCTGGACAGGCCGTCCCCCAGGGACAGGAAATATTTACAGGTGAGTCTCAGGGATACCTGGTGGCAAAACAAAAAGTTAAAGTCACCGAGGACACTAACAAGCCTGAATATCATAGGCTCATATGTGTTAGTGTTTGGGAAGAAGATGGAGGAGGGAGGAGGGGGACATTGAATTGTCACTTACTTTGCCTTGAAGATGAGGATTTAGGAATTAGCCAGTGTGGTTCCTTTTCAACAATTTCCTAATGTGAGTCTTGGCACTTGTGAATACCATGAGGGGGTGACAGGAAGAAGCAGCAATGTGGAATCAAGACTGAGAAACTATAGAGCAAACAGGCAAGAGCAGCGTCTTAATATGATTGACCCCTTCTCAAAAAAAAGCCTTACCTGTCCGCCTCACATACCCCACCTGCTTCCTTAAGCAAATGTCAAGTTCTGCCTATACTTCTAGTGCATGTTTATGATATTCTCATCTTATTATCTATAGCTGGGCCATCTCTTTTTTTCCTTTATACAACTGTCCCAGTTTCTGTCTCACTGCTCTACACAGGGTCAAGGGCACTAAATACAGCCCAAGGGTGTAGCTCCGGTTTGCTTCATCTGGAGGGTAGCTGTCCCTGAGCCACGCGCCAACTCTTACACACCTGACAAGGTTCTCCCACTTCTGAGCTAGAGGCCCTGTCTTTCTTTGTTCACTGACAGGTCTAACTCTCCCTCCAAGGCATTTCATTTTAATAAAGTTCCCAATCTTTTCCACATCCCAAATCAAAATGTTGTGCTGCCTATGATAACACATGGGTTCTATTAACAACTTGGTTTTAAAAAACATGCCAAATTGGCCCTCCCTGGTGGCGCAGCGGGTTAAAGCACTGCACTACTAAGCTTAAACCACTTCCACATGAGTTCGATTCCCGCCTGCCCCGGAGAAGTCCACATGGCGAGGCAGACCTCTCCTGACCCGCCCGCTGCTCCCCTCAGCAGTGTACTTCGTCGATCTGCCTGTTCTGCTCCCCACTCTGTCTCTGGTGAATCCTCTCACCCTCTGCATCTCTGGCCTGTACCCCAGTTCCAGATGAATAAATAAATAAAATCTTTTTTTTAAAAATGCCAAATTGGTGGTGGGAAGCCCATGGGGATTACAACTGAGATGGAAAAAAAATACATAAAATAAAGAATGGTACAAAAAAATTAAAAATATTTTAAAATTTAAATAAAAATAAAATTATATATAGTTGAGAAAAAAAAAACATGCCAACCAAAAAACCCATTTTGAAGTGGACTTGGTCTTTGGGGTGATGGGGATGAATGTAGAAGAAATTTTAAATAGTGTGCTTTGTGTTTTATCCATTCAAAGAAAGAAAAATAAACAATTTAAAGGTAACCTGGATCATAAGCAATCAAAAACACAACATTATATTTAAATGTTAACATTAACCTTTACTTTTAGGGAAGAATGGTAGAAAAATAGAGAATAAAGAATTTGGTCATGTGTTTCTTTGGATTAACTTCTGAACAAGTGAAAACTTGATCTGAAGGAGAATGTCTCTATATCACTTACATTTCAGTTATCCCTTGGAATTCAGTGTATACCGGGGAAAAGTACTTTTTGAATCACCTCAGTTCATTCTCAGGGCTTTAAGGGTATTAAAAAGATCTTATACCCAAAATAATCCTTTTTATATCTGGGAACAAAAATATATCAGAGTAACCCACAGAGAGACTCTTTCTAGAATCCAATGACTGTAAGTTTCTCCATCACCACCTGCTGTATTGACACTAGCTTTTTCCTTTTATTTATTTTTTGTCTCTAGCTTGTCCTCTTTTCTGGGTCTCATTATCTTAGCATAGTCCATCAGTCACTCAAGTTTCAACATGACTTTGTTTTGCAATAAAGACATTTCAGGATATAAACCATCTACAGTGACAGAAAATCAGTCTGTCTTAAACCAGCTTGATGTTTCTTAACTCATAACTCTTAATTTCAACTGATTGTTACTCAACATTCACTGTCAGGTTAGCTGGTCATTCAGCTTTGTTTTAACCACCAGGTATGTCCTTGATCCCAACTGAAGACTGCTTTCACTCTGCAACCTCCAGATACTGCTTGAGCATCTATTTGAGAATCTATTTGGATTCCATCCTAAATCTCTTAATCAAATTTCTTATCTTAAGGTTCCTTTAGTCTGTTCAGATGAAGTGATTTAAGCTGCTACTTTCTCTTTCCAGGTATGTTCTAGGAAACTAATCTAAAACTAATGTTCTTCCCCACTGGATTCTCCATGTATCCTTACACCTTCCATCCCTGCTCTAGTTTCCCAAGCTTCTGGAACTTTCCCTAAGTACCCACCCTGTAAGTAACTTCTGCTCTTCTTTTTATCCGACTTTTCCTCTCACAATTATACTCTAGTACTTCCAGAACCTTCATCTCAGCCCTCTTGATAAAGATCATTTACTAAAATAGGGAGCCATAACCTGTAGATAAAAAATATATATGTAAAAGATGCATACCAGAATAAATTTTATTTCCCTAACAACTGATTAAAAACAGACAAAAAAAGACCATTTACCTTTTAATTATTCTTGTCAGCATATAAACCCTTAGTCATGAATTTTCATCAAAGAAAAACTATGTTTGCAAAAGTGGTTTTGGGTTGATTACCTGATTAAGAGAAAGACCCTACCCAGAGAATGTACTAGATGCTGAGAAGTCACGTGGCAGAGTGCGATAATTAATTCAGACTCTGCATAGGATATAGCTCAACAATTTGGAGATGAGGTGAAGAAAAGATTAACTTCTTACATTAAAACTAACGATAGGCCTTCCCTGGTGGCTCAATAGGTTAAACCACAGTACTAAGAAGCTGTTCGCAGCCACTGCAATATGAGTTTGATCCCCAGCCACAGAGTGACTCACATGGCATGGCAGACCTCTCCTGACCAGTCCAATGCTCCCCTCAGCAGTCTATTTCAGTACATCTGCCTGTTCTGCTTCTCATTCTGTCTCTGGTGATTATTATCACATCCCCCCTCCCACCACCCCTCTGCATCTCTCGCCTGTACCCCAGTTCTTGTATGCATATATAAGTAAATCTTTTTTAAAATAAATAAATAAAACTAATGATAATTAGATACAACTATATCTGCAGAAATGACTCACTTAGTTTATAAACATGTCCTAAATGAAGCCATTTTTCTCTTAGTCCAATTAAGAAAGTACTAGGTTTCTCAATAAAAACTATAGCCTACTCAGTGGCATTGTCAAACATCTCAGATTATTGTGCTGTCATAATAGAAGGAGGGTTGGAAGTCTGCCTCAGACCTAAGAAAAGGAAGGTAAGAATATAAGGTGATGTTATTTTTTTCCAGTCTCCCAGATAGAAGGACACATTGACTTCAGAGTAACAATGTCAGTAATTTAGTTAGGATATACCTAGAATAGAGTATAGGCAAGCTACATTTAATTTTATAAAAATAGCCAGTAATTGCATTAACTATTTTTGTTGTCATTATTTTCACCAACTGATGCAGTAAGCAGAAAGAACTAGGAAAAGGAGTGGAAGGGGATGGCATGGATGAGGGATATAATGCACATTTAGTGCCAGATAGGAAAATAAATTATTATACAGAAGTTTCAAGAGAGACACAGCTCAGGAAAGGGTGACAGAAAGGAAGGAAGATGAGGAGAAAGGCAAGGCTGACCTACTGATAAGAAAAAGTTAGAATGAGTAGTAATCACAAGGGAGTGCATTTATAGATAAATGCTGAATCTGAACGTCTGGCAAAAAGGAAACTGGGAGAAGGCATCCCATGAAGAGCTTGCCGTAGTAAGCATTTTTTCCAAATGAAGTTGATACTTTGTAATGTCAAGCAATTGAGGGGTAAGCATTTATAATCAGTTAAAGTAGAAGAGAGGAGACAGGCTGTGATTAGTTGGATGTATTAATAAATCAGGTATCAAGACATCTTTCATAAATGCTATTTTTTTTAGTTAATAGAAAATAAATAAGTGTTATGATTACTAATTTTTAATCTTTGAAGACTACATTTATCACCTTTGTCATACTTTTAAGCCACCCACACTGTTGGCTTCCTGATGAAATTCTTGCTCACACTTCAGCTTCATGCTAAACAACTGTATCTATGATGCATACGTTTAATATGCTAGTTAGATCTTTTTCTAACGCACATTAACATAAATGCAAATCTTTCCCCAAAAGCCCTTCATCACCACGACAGGTGAAATCTGTGTACACCAGTGATACGTAGAGTTCACTCCAAGAAACCCTGAGATATATGTTTGTCTCCTGTGAGTAAGAACAGGAGTCCTAAATGAATTAGGACTCACTTTTTTTTTTTTTTTCCAGGCTCCTTCTTGCCTTTTGAAAGAAAAAAAAGTCAGGAGAAAATAAAACACTATTAACTTCCTCAGGCTACTTTGCATGGCTCAGAGACTTATTTTCAAATTACTGAAACTACTAGTTTACTCAAAGTGCAAGAGGGGTAGTATTTGGCAAGAAGACTTTAGATTAATAGAAGCACAAACTCTCCCCTGGTCTGGAACTACAGATGTAGGAGGTCAGCATTCCTAGACACTCTGAGTACACTTTTATCCAGATTACAACTCAGCAAGGAGAAAAGCTATATATGGAAATGAACAGTGTACCTGTTGAGAGAGACCCTCTTTGGGGAAAACTGACTGATAATTATATGTAAATCCTCTCATTGTGTGAGTGGACAGGTAGGTGAAGATCCATACTATCAGGAATCATCTCACTTATATTCAATTTCTATCAAAATGTGGCACCAACAAAGTGTTTTCCCAAGTAGATTTACAACAGATAGAAAAGTTGAAACAAATAATTGACACTGACATATGGGCAGATGGAAATTCTGTCTACTGTAAATGAGGAAACCTTTTAAAACAGCCTCTTGTGAGTTAAGTTAGAGTGAACGTTTCTCCTAAACAAAAGCATTTGATGCTATAAAACTCTTAGAAGTTTTATACACAGTGAAAACAGTGAAAACACAGTGATAAATTCCCATGAACTGAATTCAGCAATAAATTCTTAGATTTGACACCAAAAGCCTGAGCAACAAAAGAAAAAATACATAAATTGGGCTTCAGCAAATTTAAATGCTTCCTGCACCCCAAGGAACATTACCAAAAAACTGAAAAGAAAACCCACATGACTAGAGACAATATTGGCAAACCACATATGTGAGAGAGATCCAAGGTCCACATAGATCCAAAATCCAAAATCTATAAAGAATTCTTACAGAAAGACAACCCAATTTAAAATTGGGCAAAGAACTTGTATTATTTCTCCATAGAAGGAGGCTAATGGTCAACAACCAAATGATAAGATGCTAAACTCCATTAAATCATTAGAGAAATGAAAGTCAAAACCATAACAATAGGGCCCTGCCTGGTGGGGCAGTGGGTTAGAGCACAGCACTATAAAGCTGTCCACAGCCCCTACAGCACGAGTTCAATCCCTGGCCAGAGACATGACCCACATGGCGCGGCAGACCTCTCCTGTCTCACCCACTGCTCCCCTCAGCAGTGTACTTCAGTAGATCCACTTGTTCTGCTCTCCACCGTGTCTCTGTGAATCCGCTCACCTTCCTGCACCCCTGGCCTGTACCTCAGTTCTTGTATGCATAAATAAATAAATCATAAAAAACACAGACAACATTCAAGTTCACCTCATTTTCCTCACTCAGCTGGCTAGAATTAACAAGAAAAAGGAAAACAATAAGTAAGGATACAAACAACTGGAACTCTTACGCTTAGTGGTGCCCAAACAGCACTACTGCTGTGGAAAGCAATGTGGTGGTTCCTCAAAAAGTTTTTGTGGCCAGCCAGGACAGCAGTTTGGGTAGCAAAGAGTTGCAGGCAGAGCCCTGGCCATCTGCACCATGGCTCTGGAGTACCCTGAGGTGAAGGTTCCCCACCAGGACAGCTGGCCGAAATGGGCAGCTCTACTGCAGTATCCACTGGGCGAAGGTGCTAAGACCAGATGTCCCAGGCTAATGTGGCCTGGAAACAGAGGTTCTAAAAGCATTGAAAGTTGAAGGAAAGATGCCTCATCACTACTATTTGAAAGGTACTTTCAAAAATATCTTTTTTTTTTTAAGATTTATTTATGCGTACAGAAGTGGGGTACAGGCCAGAGGTGCAGGGGCAGTGAGAGGATTCACCAGAGACAGAGTGGGGTGCAGAACAGGCCAAGTGATGAAGTACACTGCTGAGGGGAGCAGCGGGTGGGTCAGGAGAGGTCTGCCGCCCATGTGGATCACCCCAGGGGCAGGGATGCTGAAGTGGCTTTCGCTTATTACTGCTGTGCTTTAACACGCTGCGCCACCATGGAGGGTCCTCAAGTATATCTCAATCTTATATATAATTAATCAAATATATCTTGTATCTTAAAAACAAAACAAAAAAAGGGCTATTTAGCTGGTGACAGTTTTTCCATGCTGGAAAAATTAATTAAAATGGTCTTACTTGCTAAGCCTTTAGGTGCTGGGGCTGGCAATCTGTGGTTTTCTGATGAAACAATCATGCTAGTAAAACTCAAAAGTTAGCCAAGGTTGTGCCACACCCTTGGCACTCTTCTGTGATGATGGAGAAGTGATGTTTGTTCTGGATTCTGATTTTTTGGAAGGTGAACATGAAAAGGTATGCTTTCATCCAATGTCCAATGCTGCAGCCAGGGGGTGAGCCCTGAAGACTTTGTCACGTTCGTGGAGAAGTCAAGACATGATTACGTAATACTAAAATTTATTAAAAAAAACAACTGGCTAATGTTTAGAATAAAGTTATTTCTAAAAACATTTTCCTATTTGTAATTTACAAATAATAGTAAAATTGTTAAGGGGAAAAAAGAAATATTAAATTACCATATGACCCAGAAATTCCACACCAAGGTACATAGCTAGACTATTAAGGAGATACTTCAACAAATACTGGCACATAAATGTCAACAGCACCACTATTCACAATGGCCTAAAGGTGGAAACAACCCAAGTGTTCATTACTGTATGAATCAACAAACAAAACATAGTTTATGAATACAATGGATTTTTATTCAAACATATAAAACAATACTGATACAGAGGAATCTCAAAACATTATGTGAAATGAGAAACACAAAAGTGGTCACATATTGTATGATTCCATTTATGTGAACTATCCAGAAGAGATAAATACGTAGGGGCAAAAAGTAGGTGAGTGATTGTCTCAAGGATTATCCCAGAAGAATGGTGAGTGCTTAATTGGTATGGAGTTTTCTCTGGGGGTGATGAGGATGCTTTGGAATTTGATAGTAGTGGTGAATATATTAGTATACATTTAGTATACTGGAAATACACTAAAGTGATTGTCACTTTAAATGGGTCAATTTTGTGTTATATGAATTTAACCTCAAATTTTAAAAGCCATTATTATTTTGTTATTTAGTGGTCTGACTATATAAATTTGAAATCAGAATCAACAAAATGCAACAAAACACAACTTTTGATAATGTATGGGACCAATTGAATTGAAATAGTTTTTTCCAAAGAAACATAAAGAGCTAACATCTCAGGGAACTCTTTATAAGTGTGTTATGTTCAGAGTTTAATTTTCAGTTAAATAGAGGATAAATTATTTAGTCTGTTTCTCCATAATTGGTTCAGAACAAGTGCCGTTAACCTGAACATGAAAGCTATCTGAAGCGACTGGGAGATTATGGGGAACCTGATATTGTCACACGATGAAGCTGATCAGTACATGTCATTACAGCTGACAGCTCAGAAACCATAGGAGTACACGCACCATTCTGTGGAGTACTGATTAGGACCCAGAGGATTCAACATCACCCTGCTAAAAAGGGAAGTGTTTGCCAAGAAAGCATGTTCTATCCCCAGAGATACAGATTTGGCGTAGAAAAACTAAGAATCTTTACAAGGAAAATGTTTTTTCTACCTTACAGAAATTAATTTCATTAACTTCTACAGAAAAGTCCTTGATACAGGCCACCTAAACCCTGACTAAAGGAGATCAGTTTTAAACTTGCTCACTCTGGGTCTGTAATTGGCCTCATTTCTCACCCTAGTTGCAAGTTATTATTATCCTAAGAATAATTCCTGCACTTTACTACATGCGTAGCTTGATAACATGCTAATGCTTACCTAACACCAAACTATCCCTTTTCTTCCACCCTCTGGAAAGGCCTAGCTTACTTATTGAATTTTAAAAGAGCTGATAAATGATTACTACATATCAAACAACCTCACTAAAATAGATGAGAAATAAAATTGAGAGCATTAATTATCCTTTGGGTTGGGAGTTACTCTTGGATTGAAACCGAAACCAACTGGTAACAGTGAGAGCATTCTTTGCCTGTTAGTATTCACACAATCAAAGGAACAGTGACTTAAACAATAGAAACATCTCTGTTTCATCTATCAGAAGTCAGGACACAACCCTCCACTCAAACGGTACTATCAAAGACATTGGTCTTTTCTTACTTTTCATCTCACCATCTTTATCCTCAAACTTTGAACTCATGGTTACAGTAAGACACCATAGGACCAGACAGCACATCCACATTTGAAGCATAAAGAAGGCCCAGGAAAGCAGGAGGAGGGGGAGGTGGGAGGAGGGAGAGGTGACATCAACCACTTTTGTTCCTTTATCAGGAAAGGTGTGCCCAGAAACCTCATAGTGGATCTCTACTGGTGCCATATTGACAACAGGTTCATAGGACCACTGCTAACTCTTAAGGGATGAAGAAAAAATACATTTCCAACCTCCCTAGTGGAGGTTAGGAGGTAGAGAATGGGCCTTAGTGGCTGGAATTGGATTTTAGGCTAGTCTAACTGCACTGTTGCCTGAGTGTGTGTGTGTGTGTGTAGAACTGAGATGTAGGCCAGAGGCCGGGGAGGTAAGAGTATTCAGCAGAGACAGAGTGGGGAGCAGAATGATGAACTCAGGCCATAGCAGTAAAGCACTGAGATTTAACCCCTGGGCCACCAGGGAAATCTCCTGTTGTCACATTTTTTTCTTGTACCAACATAAGATTTTTAGATAAAGAAATAACTGATTTTATACACTATGAGCAAGATTGTGGAGCATGTATGACTCTTCTTTCAACTCTCTGAAGTTGTGATGGGTTGTGCTGAAGTTTTCACTTTACCTCAGAAAAAAGAAAATGATATTCTACCTTAAATGAATTTGTGGCCTTTCTTTTTAGGTCCTAAAAGATATTAATTTATATTGACTTATCTGGTTGGTTTTATTATATTTAAAAGAAAGACTTGAAGGTTTGGGGATGGGGCAGGGGATGGAAAACCAGCTATATGATTACTGTCTCACTCACACTGGTGTGGAATTCAGGATTTTTAGCAAAGTACCTTTTCTCTGCTATTCTTCCTCCTTTTAAGTGCCCAATTAAACATATACGAGTACCACACACACACAAACAAATACATACACAATGATAAAAATAGTTACCTCCTGTATAGGGGAAGGATGCAATTTTCTAAACCTTGGGCAAAGGAAAGTCGTGACTGAATCCCCAATACCAGAAAAAAAGGAAACTATTATTTCTCACGGGAATACAAATCTCTTTTGTTATCACACCTGAAACATAGATTTATGCAGCAATATTTCAGGGAACAGTGGTCAGATTTATGATGACATAAAATTCATTCAATTTACAAAAAAAGAAAAAAATCCTGCTTCCTCTGTTATCCACCAAACCTATCTTAGCCAACCAGGCAAAATAAGCTTAACCTTGAGAAATTTTCTCCCTGCAGCAAATGCTTGCATCAACTGGCAGATTTTTCTGGCGGTGGATTGGTAATTACTTTCTGAATTTTGAAGAACAGATTAGACTACATAAGGATCTGAATATTACCATCCACAAATCTTTCTAACTGATTACTATGAGTTATTAAATGTGCTTTCCATGTTTCACGAGCATTTCCTGTGCTGGTGCTTCCTTTACAATACTATATATTGCTTCTAACAAATGATTCCAAAATAAAATATGAGCTTCAAAGAAAATGAAGTCAGCTCTGTGGTACAACAGATTTCAAGGAAGACCTTATAATATCTTAGGGAAGAACTTTAAAATCCATTTCCCAAAGCAAAAAAGACGGTAGCTTTTCAGGTTTGCACATAAATGTTAAAATACATTTTACCAAAAGGTGAATAAAGTGGTCATAAGTGCAATCCAATTTGTATAGGTTTAACATCAGAGTTTTGATAGTTGGATTGGGACTGTGATAGAACAATCTGGAACTATCAATTAATATCAAATAAAGGCAAAGTTCAGTCTCTTCTCAGAGGTTGAACCAAACTTCTAATTTGCAAGAGAAAGGGCGTAGTTTTGACTATCTCTATGGGTCTCTGTGGTAACCTTTTTTTCTTTCACTTATCTCAGCATCTGAAGAAAGAATATACTGTGTATAAGCATGTGATTTGTTTGTCCCAGACTTTAATAAATTTGCTTTATGTATAATTTACAGACTTCTAACATATCTAAAATCTTAGTCATTAAGGTTGAGATACACAAAGGTCTTCATAAAATTCTTCTACAGATATCTAGTTATATGAATGCCCTTTGGAAACTCCTATAGTACAATGTTTAATATTTGGGTTCTAATCATTTCTGTTTATCTCCTCAATATCCGTAAGGATGGAGTAAGCACTGGACAGGGAAAGTGTTGACTAATATTGAAGGCAGAGGAGTCTGCAAGCCTTTCTTAGAGGTGTTATAACAATTATCAGAGGTTGAGAAGACAGACCTTAAAAGGGACAGCCAAAGAGGCAGAAATGAGAACATAGTATTGGATTCTAGAAAAAGTTAGTCCTACTCTACTATCTTCCAAATTTGAAGAGTAGACCTACTATCATTGGTGTGTTTATATGCTGGACATTGATATAATTATTTGATATGCTTTGTCAGTTATCACTGACATCTCAAAATAACCTAAAGGAATAGATATCGTTACTACCACTTTCAGATCGGAGAGATAGTTCATGGAAATTGCTCAGTAAAAATTAGATCTACTACACTATGATGACCTCAAATAATGACTGATCATTCATTCATCCTTTTGTCTCATACTGCAAGTATTTAACATATTACACTTAGTGCTAGGGACTGTGTTACGCACTGGACAAACCAAAATAAACAAATCCAACATAAGTACTACCCTCATATTGTTAACTTTGCAGTCTAATGAGGCAGTCTGTGTTCAAAAACTGGCAATAACAAATCTTAAGCAGCTGCCATATATTAATCCATTTAATTGTCCCTACAGTCCTATAAGGTATTACTACCATTTTACATACAAGGAAACTCAGTCAAAGCTAGATATTGAGCAATTCACCCAAGTTACACTCCTCACGATTGGCTTTGAGTCCAAGCAGTCTAACTTGAGTGGCCATAATCTTCACCACTCTACCATTATTTCTCTCTAAAACTGCTTATTGAAAGAGATTGGTTAGAGAGCTCTCTCATTGAGTCCCACACCTGTAGGGTGTTACATAGAGTCTTGGGGGTATGACAAGGCAGAGATGTTAGGGAGTTGAGGATATAGCTGAAAACAAGACAAGAACTGTCATGCCTGCTTAGAACTCTACATACTTAAGAATTATTAATAAGGGACTTACTTGCCCTGTGAAGTCAGAAAAGTTTTCTCTGAAAACGTTGAGAAGACCTGAAGAATGGGGAGCAAGCCCCAAGGACACAGAGGACAAGTGTCCTTGAAGCAGGAAAAAACAGTGTGATCAAAGGCCAGAGAGAAGTTGACAGCTGGCTCCACAGAGTATGGCATGGAATGGAGACATGCTGCTGATGGAGAGAGCATGCGCTCCCATGTTAATAACATGGGACCTTATCTTAATGGCAATAATAAGCTATTGAAAGGAGAGTCACGATGAAATTAGCTTTTTAAAAAAAAAACAAAACGATTTATTATTTATTTATTTATACAGAATTGGGGTACAGGCCAGAGGTGCAGGGGCAGTGAGAGGCTTCACCAGAGACAGAGTGGGGAGCAGAACAGGCAGATCAATGAAGTACGCTGCTGAGGGGAGCAGTGGGGCATCAGGGGAGGTCTGCCACACCATGTGGATCACCTGGGGGTAGGCTGGGAGGGGGAGTGGGGAGGGGATCGAATTTGGACTGAAGCGGCTGCAGACCACTTGCAGTGCTACTTCCTTAACCATGCACCACCAGGGAGGGCCTGAAATTAGCGTTCTAAAAAGATTGTTCTGGCCAAAGAATACAAAACAAATTAAAAGAGGGAAATAAAGGTAAAAGGGACCATAAAAAGGCTAGAGTCTGAGGCAGTTGCTAGAGTCTGAGTGAGGCCTGATGTTGGATTGGGGTGCTGGCAGTAGGAATGTAGTAGAGGGAAGATTCAAAGTCGATGGTATTTTGGATTTGATGACTCATGGATAGACAGGGAGGAACCAAGGACATTTGAAGGTGGAAGTCTCCTGTCTTGGCAATTATCACACTAACTGGCAGAGCAAAGCTAGCATGTTGCAGGACAGACAGTGGGAATGGAGGGGTGGAAAGAAGGGTGACAGAATGCAAACTGGAGGAGCAGGAGGGGCTGGTGTTCTAGGGTGATGGAGGGTTCTAGGGTGGTGGGTATGCTGGTGGCTGTGGGCGGGCTTTACGTGGGCATAGGGCAAGAGGGTTTCTGAAATGCCTTTGGATTATTCAAAAATATTTCTTAAAAATTTACTAAAATTCACTTTAGCTATCTGGTGCAGATTCACTGTTGAAGACAGATTTTGAGCAAAGTCAACTTTGAGCTGAGGTATCCTGACACAGTAACACTCTTCGTGGGAAGGGAAAGCCCTACCTGACCTGATTACCTTACAGATGTTTCATTTTAAAACCAATGCTTGACTTTTGGAATATAATTTTTAATAGAAAAAGTTACAAGTTCTATTGTAAGAATTAATATAAACCATATTAATTTAAACTAAATCTATTGCATTTATTCAACTAATTACATTGAACATCTACAACAGGGTGTGTGTGTGTGTGTGCGCGTGTAACATATATATATATGTTATGTGCTAAGAAAGCAACAAAAGACAACCCAAAATCCCAAAATCCCTTGCAGTCTAGTTGGAAATAAGAGGCTAAGAAAATGAAGTTGCAATAAGATATCCTTCTCTTTCCTACCTTTACCTCTTTTTCATTCGTCTAACCCAGGAATAGAAAGTAAACCTGTTTAGGGAATGTAGAAGGCTGATAATTTCTAAAGTAGAAATGTGATAGGAGGAAACCACCATTTTTCCTTTCTTTGTGTTCTTTCTCCCTTTGGAATAACCTTCCCTATGATCTGGGGCTAGTCTGGGGTCAGTGGCAGGAATGTGGGAGTAAGTAGGGTAAATGAGATGGGAAAAAATTACCTCGCAAAGAGCCAGACAGGTCACAAAGGAAAATGTATGCCCCCCAAGAGGTCAAAAAATTCTCCATGGAAACCAGAAGACGAAGCAGGTCACAACAAGATAGCCAGATCGTGAGATTGTACAGAACACACCTTTTTTCATAGGATTACTACCCAACTATTTTTTAAAGAAAAATAATTTTTACAAATACAAGATTTGCTTAAGTTAATAAATTAGAGTTGTTTTTTTTTTAAAGATTTATTTATTCATACAGAACTGGGGTACAGGCCAGAGATGCGGAGGGTGAGAGGCTTCACCAGAGACAGAGTGGGGAGCAGAACAGGTAGATCGACGAAGTACACTGCTGAGGGGAGCAGCGGGCGGGCAGGAGAGGTCTGCCATGCCATGTGGATCTCCTCCGAGGCAGGCGGGAATCGAACTCATGTAGAAGTGGCTTAAGCTTCTTAATGCAGTGCTTTAACCCGCTGCGCCACCAGGGAGGGCCAAATTAGAGTTCTTTTTAATGTAACTATGAAAGTTAATTTTCCTAATGAATTAATTGGCCAAGAGCTACATCCTTATTCCCCAAAACTAACAAACTCACTGGAGCTAACTTCAGCAGAAAAGGAATTTGTAGAAAAGTCATAGGATAAAACATAGATTGCATGAGAAAGGCTGGACTCCAAAGCTGGAAATATGGTGGAAGCCAGGGAAGGGTAGGGGCAGGAACCAAACCCAAGTACTACAGCAGGAATGGTAGTTGGGATGTCTCCATGGGTGTGAATAGCCTTTGTTGCCCTTGGGGGCAATAGGTGATCACTATGTGCCAATTCAAAATTGCAGTTTACCAACTGCAGATTCAAAACACTGAACAGAAGTATCCAATTGGTTTTGCTTGTAAGGAAATAGGGAGAGGGAATATCTATCTGGCTTGTCTCATCTAAGAATCACACTGCACATTTTCCATCAAAGGAGACACAGAGTAGTTCACAGAAAGGACGAATGCCCACTATACATTGTTCATAATAATCTACTAAGGTGATATTTTAATGAAGGCAAAGAATTTCAGCACGGGTTTTAGAAGTGCTCAGAGGGAAGCAAAACAACTCTGCAAGAGTAACCTCCACTGGTTGATTCCAATAACAAACACTACTAAAGTCTACCCTTGACTTAGATTCCTAGATCTTGAAGCAAATCTCTTTTTCAAGACTGCCATTTGCCAGTGGTGTGGCACTGACTTTTCAGAAACTGTCATCTCTGGGAAGATGTAACTACATTCATCTTAACCCATTTTACAAATGACATTACTGAGTCTCGGAGAGATTGCTTTGTCTTAGTCACAAGCTATAGTCATAATTGGCTACTGTGGAATAGAAGCAGATTAACTACCTCTACCTTGTTCACTTCCAATTAAAAAAAATTGGTAAAATAATATTAAAATCTATATTTTTATGGGAAATATTTCACATTTTTTTCCCTTGTAAAATGAATGACAGTGATTTGAAAGTCCTTGATGGATGAATAGGAAATTTCTTTGTTGCAACAGAAATTGAGTTCATTAATTATAAATCAGAATGGATGCTATTCAAAGCTTCACATTTCACCTGGAAAAGATATAATTAACAAGACTGCTTTTTATAAATTAATCTCCTGACCTATTTCCTTATAGAATCAAAACTAAACTTACACACACACAAATGTAGTTACTTATTTATTATATTTGAGTTTGAAACATTTACACTTGGGACTCTAAGTACTGATAACACATGTTAACTCTAAGTGCATTTTTTAATTAAAGTTATAAATATTGAGAACAACAGTTTTGAAGAATATGTATTACCATCACACCAAACTCAGGTTGGGGCTCATATTCTCTAACAAGTCTAATTGTTCAAGGGAATTTTTTCACAAGTCTATTGCTGTGATGTTTTGATTAAGGAATCCTTGGGGAAATAAGTTTCTTCATGAGCAAGTTCAAGGTGTTAAAACTAACAAAAAGCTTCATAAATCATGCAAAGTAAGGCTTCCTGAACGTGTTAGCAGGACAACAACACCTCTGTACAGAGCTTCTATTTTATTCCAGCTAAGATGAAGATAAAATTCCCTTTGAGGTAATTATGAAGTCTGCAAAGTTTGTGTTCTTCTTGGGTGCGAGGCACACTGGGACCCTCTGCAGCAAGAAGGAGTTCTGACTTGACAGAGTTGGTGCTGCAGATGCCGTTAGTGTAGTGCTGTTGGGGTGCTATAGTTTAGCAGGTTTGTCCAGAATTCCAGGGCTCATCAGTGCTTGGTCAGAGCACAGAAGGCGGGTTTCTGCATGGTGGTTCACTTTACGACCACTGACCCAGAAAGCGTTGATTATGCTATTGAGATGGTATGGGCTAGCAGAGTCCTGCCATGAGAAGCAGCTCTAGTTAGCAACTAGTTAAGGGTCCTCGGCACTACTCACCACAGAGGCTTAGGGTAGAGCCACATGTAGAAAAGGATGGCAACTGGGATCTACACCCAGAACCAGGAAGATACTGAGGGTCTAGAGTTTAAACCTCCCTTATACTTCCAACTGCAGTTAGAGGCAAGTGAGACAAAGCTGAACCTGGGATAGGTTTGAGGATGAGCATCAGGAACCCTGAGGAGTTGAAGAGCTAGAAAAACTAAGTTAAGGTCAACATCAGTCTCCTTTTTCTGTGCCATTTTATCAATTCAGAAGTGACCCCATTCCCTACTTTGTACTCCTCAGTCTTGCTGAAAATACTAGTTAAGATATTGCTGTTTATTTTGATGATTAACTGAAATGCACTAATCATTTTGGGGACTTGCCTGTGCAGAGCTCAGAAGATATTACATACCTCCACCTCCAGCTATGCAAGTGGTCAAAGGCAGACCTGCTGATTGAGGCTCTGACTGAACTCTGCCCTTAAATTGTTACGGCAGGATTCTGTCAAGTAACCAGGCAGCACTCAAAGAGGAGGGAAGTTCTTTATTTACACTGGCAGGTCCAGAGTAGATTTCTCTCCAAAGTATGAGCCCCAAGCAACTAGGTAATGGAGTATTTATTGCCGAAAGCAAGGGGTACATTCAGCTGGGATGCATGAATCAGGAATGTAGCCTTGACAGTGTTTATCAGTTGTTCCCTGAAATTTCAGTATACAGACTATGTCCCAACTTCAGATAATCAACAGGTCAGACTGATATTTTCCACTTCAGAATAAGCAAATAGAGTTAAGAGGTTTTCCATTTTGGGGAACTGAACCACAAAGACACAGAAGTAGCTAACTGATGAGGCATTAGAACTGAAAAGGTGTATCTAATCAGATGTTGGCAGCTGTTCTGGGATAAAGAGCAGAAACTACAGAAGAATAAAAATTATGAGCAAGGAGAAGCCAAACAGTAGAGACCTTACAGAGCAGCAGAGGTGTCTCATTTCCTTGTGACTCTTAAATTCCCAACTCAAGAGCCCGGAGTATCTGACCCAGCTGGGCGAGGGCTCCTGTCCTTGAGTCTCTGTGATTCTACTCACAAGTTTCTTGAACTGCCCTGTGGAAACTTAGGTTGCTTACAACAAAATGTCCATAATTTACAACAAAATTAATGTATTAACTCAATCAATCATCTTTTTAATCTTTGTTTAGTTGCAGTAGATATGGTTTATTAAGTGGGGGCAGAAGAGAATGAATCACAAAATCATTCAAGCCTATTTCTAAAGCTGGCCCTAGAAGTAAAACTGATTTTCTCCTTTGGTTGGATAAATTACAATAGAAAAGATGAAAAGCACTGTTTTGCTTTTTCTCTGCTGCCAGCCTTCTTTTTACTCCTTTGTATATGCATAGGCTTGTGTATGTGCCTGTTGGAAGCCTATTTTCTGTTACTGATGACTGATCTTGTTACAAGCCTGTCCACCAGGATCTTCAGCACACCCACTCTGGCTTGCTACTTCCAATTCTCACACCTGCCTTTATCTTTACCTAAAACTTGTCCTATCAGCCCTACTTCTTGTGCTGTTAGGTTCATTAATCTTTAATACCCAGTAAAACATCTTTTTTCATTTTATTACAGCTGTACTGATTTACCACACTTTATATACTGTAGGTGGAAATACATGTCATCACTCTACACCCACTACCAAACACCCATGATCCTCTACCATAGCTTACTGAGGCCCCTACCACCTTTCTTCAAACTCCCCATTCTTCCCTTCAGGTAGCTTCAGTTCTGCAGTAAAATTTCTAGAATTTGTTTTATCTGTTCCCTTCTTGGCTTTCTGTATTTCATATGAGTAAAATTATCTAGTCTTCATCTTTGTCCTTGTAGCCAATGTCATGAAGTGTTTTTGCTTCTGTATTCTATGCATTTTATAGTTTTTGGTCTTATATCCAAGTCTTTGAAACAGTTTGAATGAATTTTTTGTGTGTATGGTTTAAAGAGTAGCTTAATAAAACCACCATCTCATCACTCTCACCTTTCTGGAGAACATTAGTCCAAATCTTATCTATTATTTGACTTAGGGTAGTAAAAGTTTCTGATAATATAGTGATGTTGCAACAGTTTCTTTCATTAATAGTGATATATCTGAAAGGGGAATCAAGGTTTTGAAAACTGCCCTTCTGCATTCTACTCACCTATGGAATATGCCAGAACCAGATAGCATTTGATAGGTATCATTCACCTCTGGAGGCTTCTTCCTTCCTCAGCATAAACTTAGGCTTTTCCTGGTGGGTGCTGGTATTGTATCTCGCTAATGCATCATAATATGTCAATTATGTGTTTTCATGCCTAGTTCCTTTGAGACCCAATGCTTTCAGAATTCATTATAAATTAGGGTAGTTAGGGGCCTTCCTGGAGGCACAAGGGGTTCCAGCGCAGCACTATGAAGCTATCTGCAGCCACTGTAGCATGAGTTCAATGCCCAGCCAGGGAACTGACCCACATGACACTGCAGACCTCTCCTGCCCTGTCTGCTGCTCCCCTCACCAGTGTATTTTAATCAATCTGCCTGTTCTGTTCCCCACTCTGTCTCTGGTGAATCCCCTCACGTCCCACAAGCTGACCAATACCCCAGTTATTGCATGCATAAATAAGTAAATCTCTAAAAAAATTTTTTTCTAGATTAAATAAAGAATACAGATTTAACATGTTATAATAGAGCCTTTGGGGAGGTTATAAGAACTAAAGGCAAATTAAGTTAAATCACAGTGCTGTGCATGTTTAATAAACATAAGCAGTCATTGTTGCTATTACTAGTACTATTAATAATAAAAATTGCTTTTACCTGGGTATCTCTGTGG
Organism: Condylura cristata; assembly: GCF_000260355.1. NCBI lineage: Eukaryota > Metazoa > Chordata > Mammalia > Eulipotyphla > Talpidae > Condylura > Condylura cristata. Next base: position 24,387,488 of record NW_004567110.1, read on the forward strand.
GTGCCACTCAGAAATAAGGAATGCAAAAAGAGATGAAATTTAGGATTTGGAGCAAAATAAATGAGTTCATTTTTGGACATTAGCTTTAGTGCTTGTGAAAAGACCCAGACATGAAGTTGTTATAGCCCCTGATTTAAAAACACACAACCCAAAACCAGGACTCAATAAATGCTGACCAAATAGAAGGATCATTCAGTAAATCATTCATTCATTCATTCAAAGACATAATTCTTGCCCTAATTCAACCTTAGTTAGTCAATAACAGCAAGGGAAAGATCAAAGCAAATTTAATATTTACTTTAATATTTACCATTAGCACTGACAGAATAACAAAAAGATAAAAGAGAGAAAACACTCCTTATAACAACTTAACAAAAAGATTAAAAATATCACGAGTGCTTAGTATACTGATTTAAGCACTATTAGCTTTGTTATAGATTTGGAGTTATTTTGTTTGATTGTGACCCATTATATATTTTTAAATCCCATTTCCAACTAATTAAATACTTAATTAGTACCTTCTAAATATGGGCTCATTACTCAAACATCTAAGTGACCATGAATGTTTTTCAAAGACTAAGATGTGAGATTTTCTGATTATTCCTTCTTACTTATGACATAGTCCTTAAATCCCCTTAGAATCTAGATGTCACACCAATTTTAAAAATCTCCCTAGTCAGTTCCAGAATTATAAAAACATGCAAAAATTAAGGAAGAAGAGGTAAACAGGAAGAAGGAAAAAGAAAAGGAGGATAAAGGCAGGAAATTAAAGACGATGTCTATGTCGAATCACTAACTCGGTAACAGATAGGGAGAACTGATTGCTCTCTTCCCTTCCCTCTTTCCAAAAATAAGATGATGAGTGGGTATTATAAAAAGAAAAAAAGTTGGTTGAATAACAATGTACTTTCTCTGCTTCCATCAAAGATAAGAGTCTTAGCAATGACCAAGTAGCAAGATTTAATAACAAATAATTTGATGCTATTTTTCCCCCCATGAGACTACTAAAAATCCTTTGTATTTACTAACTAATCTTTTTCTTAAGCAACCTTTCACATCATCACCATCTGTATTTCTGTCCTCTGGGTCCTACCCTATCAATTTCACCTCTTAAAATATATCCACATTTATTCCAAAAGATTTTGAATGGTAAAGTTACATTTCAAAATGGTTCAAGTAATGTCCCCATTTCTAGATTAGTAAAATTTCAAGTTACAGGAAATTGCTCATTTCTTTAACCCCTCAGGTCCTGTTAAGGGAAACTCACTGAGATATCACTATGGGAACCACTAGCTGTAGCCTGAGGCAGTGCCAGTGACTAAGCGGTGGTACTTCTCTTCCAGTCAGTAGAACCCAAGGTCCTGACAAGATGCCAAGCAAATACCACATTCCTTTGTTACATTTCTAGGTGATATACATTGCTGTTTACTGCACTGAGGTGCAACCACCAGACTTCAGATGTGCCAAACCATGAGCAGAAAAACAGCAAAAAGGAAAGATCAGTCAAGCCGTGAAAGAGAATGAAATAAAGGTTAATTTTCATTCTACTCAAATTTTGCTTAACTTCGTGAAAATTGGCCTCAGTAACTACAGTTACTCAGGGGGCGGCTGGAGGAAAGGATGCTCTTTCCTCTCAGGCTCACTCTTTTGCCCCTAAGGGAAAGATGGATACCACTTTCCTACCTGGATTTTTTTTTTCCTTTAATGAGTTAAAGCTGCTCAAAATTTAGTGTTGAGGTATGTTTTAAAAAGAAGATCTCTGTTTCTTATTTTCTAGTGGCTTCGTTAAATGTGACTAAAGATACGGCCACTGGTATGGTGGCTGGAGAAATCTGTTGGGGGGGGGCGTTTAAGCAGCATCCTTCCCTGGCTTCTACCCCCTCTTTGCAGTGATAATTCCCTACCCACGCCTGCCATAACAATAAAAAGAAAAGAAAAGCTCCAGACATTGTCAAATGTTCCAAGGGAGACAAAACTGCCCTCAATTGAGAACCAAAATACTAAAGGTCAAAAGTCTTGCTTCAGGTAACTGGAAGCTGTTAACGCAATCTTCTTAAATATTTTTAAGGCAAAAGGACATTTTTTACTGAATTCTTAATCTTCAATGGCAGAGGAATATGACTCATTTTAGAAGTGAGTCAAATACTCTTCCTGGGTATTTGCAATATATGTGCCAAGCAATTTTTTTTACAACACTATATACTGTTTTTTTTCCCCTTAATACGAATGCTGCTGATTCATTTTTATCATTATCATTCTGTGAATTGAAATAGTAAACATTGTGACCATTTGACTTCCATCATGCTCCTCAGCACTCCCTTCAAGCAAAAATGAAAAGGGATGACTTCAGATAACTCACTTTCAAAAACAGTCAGATAGTTTTGTGGATAAGCCAAAACTCCGTAGGAGCATTTTTCACCACTGAAAACCCTTGCCTATTCCTTCAATAAGCAGAAAAGTTCCTCCTTTGTAGTTTGTAAAACTAAAGGAAAATCACATCATGGTTAAAAGAAATCAAAAGCAAAGGGGAAACCTGGGGTTTTGTTTCTTAACTACATGATCCTCTCTTCCCCAGTCTGTAAGAAGCATGGTTGGGCCCTTCACCTCTCATGGTGATGACAACAAAACAAAATTAGAAAGGTATTTTATAACTTCTATTTGGCCTGATTTAAAATATTTGACTGCATTTTTATGAATGGATATATTTTCAGTTATTTTAATCAATTATTTCAATTCATTCATTTAAATTGAGGTATGGTTTAATGATTTAAAAAATTGCTTAAATATTTTTTTTAAGATTTATTTATTTATTTATACAGAACTGGGGTACAGGCCAGAGATATGAGGGTAAGAGGATTCACCAGAGACAGACTGGGGAGCAGAACAGGCAGATTGATGAAGTACACTGCTGAGGGGAGGAATGGGCGGGTCAGGAGAGGTCTGCCACGCCATGTGGTCACCTCCGGGGCAGGCGGGGATTGAACTCATGTGGAGTGGCTTTAGCTTCTTAGTGCTGTGCTTTAACCCGCTGCGCCAACAGGGAGGGCCCTTAAATATTTTTATTGAGGTAAACTTCAATAAATGAACCATCAAAAAGCTGAGTAACATGTTTTATTTTTCAGTCATGCACTTGGACAATATTTTTTACTCTTTCAGGATAAAATATATTTATTTTAAGAAGGCATTCTCCTTAAATGGGAACATTCTACATTTCCAGACTTATGGAAAACAAAGGAGCTAGGAGAAAAAGGATTGAGTCAAGAAAATGTATATTAAAAAGGAAGTCATCAGCAAACATTCAACCAGGAACACAGTTGGGTTTCATGTCAAAAGACATTTTGTGTGGGCCTTCCCTGGCAGCGCAACAGGTTAAAGCGCAGCACTTACAAGGCTATCGGCTGCTGCTTTGACACGAGTTTGATCCCTGGCCAGGGAGGTGACCCACATGGCACAGCAGACCTCTCCTTTCTCGCCTGCTGCTCCCCTCAGCAGTGTACTTGTCAGTCTGCCTGTTCTGTTCCCCCCTGTCTCTGGTGAATCCTCTCACTGCCCCTGCACCTCTGGCTTGTACCCAGTTCTGCATGCATAAATAAATCTTTAAAAAAAACATTTTGTGAATACCCACTATATACCCAGTGCTAAGTATTGAGCTTGACATGGTTCTCTCTCATGGCTACTTCCAAGACAGTTAATATCATTTAAGACCAATAGTTAAACAACACTTTGCAAATGAAATACAATGTCACTTATGTTAAAAATAAGTAAAATCTTAAGTGTAAGCCATAATATTATCTGCAATTTCCTGTATAGAAATATAGATATTAAAGCATCTGACAACAGGCATGAAAGTGGGTGGCTGTAGCAGCCATGGAAATGTGCCACTCAGATTTCCTTCAAGAGCATGGACAGTAAGGAGAACTAAGAATCCCATAGTACCCACCCTGGATCTAGCACCAGGGAGGGTCCCACCAAAGTGACTCATTCGTTGGCCGTCCTCAGGCAAACTGAAAACAGTAAGAGTCTTAGTGCTGCACTGCAGGATTCAGAACTTCTCTAAAGGGTCACTTGGACTCAAAGAATCCCCATTTGCTTAGCTAAAACTCGTTAGAACTGAAATCCGAGGTGTTTCTTCCCTCTCTACTTAGAGTATCAAGTTATAGTAGTTAGAAGGATACCTACCAATCCTGTCTCCTCCCGTTTATCGTTCACATACGGTTCTCTCCAATAAGCTGTCACAGATGCTTTCACATCTGTTCCTAGAGAATCTAAGAGACTTGGGTGATACTAGAAGTTCAACGTAGCTTGGAGAAAGACTAACTCAAATACTTAGCTGATAAAAATGTTCCCATTCTGAGTGGCCTATTTGCTGAAGATTTCAGTGGTTATCATAGAGGGAAACGACATGATGAAGAGAACTATCCTTGTAGACAGGATTGAGCACTTGAAAGGGAGGAAGGGCATGATGATTGTAACCATCACTTAACTGGTTATGGCATTGGTGGTTCAGTGGTAGAATTCTCTCCTGCCATTTAACTGGTTACTAAGATGCAGAAAAATGAGAAACTGAAATCCATTAAAAATTAAAGGTCACATGGACAGAACTGAAGGGCATAATGCTTAGTGAACTAAAAAAGGTAGTTTTACACATACACAGACTAAAAAAACAAACAAAAAAACAGAGCAAAGGAACATCAAACCAAAACCAACCTTAGAAATCTGACTGCAGAAGGCCCTCGCTGGTGATAACAACAGGTTAAAGCACAGCACTGTGAAGCCACAGCCACTTCCACTTGAGTGGGAGTTGGATCCCTGTGCAGACAGGTGACCACAGTGCAGCAGACCTTTCCTGACCTGCCCACTGTTCCCCTCAGCAGTGTACTTCGTCCATCTGCCTGTTCTGCTCCCCACTCTATCTCTGATGAACCCTCTTTGCTCCTGTACCTCTGGCCTGTACCCCAGTTCTGTATGCATAAGTAAATAAATCGTTATAAAAAAAAAATCTGACTGTAGAATTGAGGCTACCTTAAAGGAGGATGGGGGGACCTTTGGCAACATATATCTGAAAAGGTGTGAACCAATACCCCAAAAAAGTCTTCATTAGTTTACATATAAGTCCTTACCTTCTTCAATGAACATGCAGACCAAGTTGAGCAGCAGACATAGGACTTGATAAGTGCTTCAGAACTAAGACCTTCAAGTGCTCAGCCACTCTAAGTCCATATGAGGACATTCCTCTGGAAGGGAAAACACCAGAACTGGGCTGGGAGATCTCCAAGTATGTTCCAAAGGAACTGGGCACTATACATCTCCCTAAACTCTAGAGTTTGGAAAGTTGAGAGCTAGCACGTTCCCCAAGTGAAAAGATCACATAGAGCTCTTCCTCTGCAAGGCAACTGGGTTTAGAGTTCTCCCTACCTACACTCTGGGCTGCTGGGTCAATGATGACTTAACTTGCAGCATTTCTTGACAAGGGAAATGGTAGGCTTAACAAGAGAGGAAAGCAAATACACACCAAAGGAGTTGTAAGAATTAGCTAGTGTATACTTGCACTACTGTGATTAATCAAGAGGCAGGAACATACCAATGAGAAAATGAGTAGTTCATTGAACTGGGGACACTTTCGTGTACCAAGGGATTTAGCACCCTGGCAAGGACCACAGTAGATAGGGCAAACTCACTGCTAGAGTAGTTCTTAGAAGCTTGGAGAAAGTGATGGTCAAAGTTGAGCAAAGTTGAGACACCTGTGTTGCCCTGGCAGCCTGTAGAGGAAGAAATAAAGAGCTCAAGGAAGCTGGCATGCTGAGTGGATACATTATGTAAAGTAAGACTAACATATTATGTCCTGGGACAAAACCTAGAAGACTGTGTGAGGAGCACTGATCACTATCAAAAAGTCTATTGTTATTCTCTGTAGGGTAAAACTAGTGGTAGAAGCTGTCACAGAACTAGGTTCATTAGAAACCCTGGTGATGATACCCATGCTTCTAAATGTATACCAGTTATTGGGCATAGGTGGTGGTATTTAACTGTTAGAACCCAAGAAATCATACCAAAAGTGGAGGGGCAGCCAAATACTCCACATCTATAGAAGGTGCAGAAACAGTAAAAGAATGGTGTCCTTGTGGCAAAGTAGATGGGCATCCAATGAAGGTATCCCCTGACATCACCAACCGGAGAAAGGCAGAAGCAAGGAGCAGGGGGTCAAGTATAGTTAAATAAAAAGGCACAATCTCTTGCTCAGTTACTGGGATCACTGACTGAAGAAATGGCTTGAGCTTGCAAAGGGAAAACCTTGCAAACCCACAGTAAATAAATGCTACAGTGGATTCTCAAAAGGATTTATGGCTATTTACTCAGATAACTAAATGTTCACTGGGGAGTAAGGAATACCCAGACTACAGACTGACATGACATTGATTCCCAAAGACTTGAAGTTACGTGTTCCTGTCAGAACAGCAGCTTATTGAGACCAATAAACAAATGCAGACCTATTCAAAGTTTAAATTTTAGTAGGTTCACTACATCCAGTTTTGTTTCTTCAATTCCCAGGTGCATAACTAGGAATTTATATAACTGCAATAACCACCATATTGTGTCCTTGAACTGTGGGGTTAGAGTTGTGACAGTGAGGGAAAACAAGTAGAAACTATTTCTACCTCATTCCCAAGCAAGACAGTAAGTCACAAACACTATTACTTCTGGGGTGGATAGGACAGGGGAGTTCAGTTCTACCATCACAGACCTAATTAATAGGAAGGAAGCAGGTGTGATCTCTTTCATATTTCCATTTAATTTGCCATTCTGACTTCTGTACAAACCAGATGGGTTCCTGAGAATGGCTATAATGCGGACTACTGCACGCAGTCGAGAGTCCTGATCACAGCTGGATCAGGACTGAGCACTAGCAGATGTTGCTAGCAGATGTTGCTAGCGCTCAGGTGCATAGTACGCCACTGCTGATTTGGCAAATGGCAACTCCCCCATTCTTGCTTTTCTCTGGTCAGTGATGTCAAGGGGTACAATAACTGGATGTCCATCTACTTTGGCTCAAGGACACCATGCTTTTAGTTTCTACCCCTCCCTCCAGATGAAAAGCTATTTGGCTGTCCCTCCCAGTTTGCAGATCATTGCATTTTGAAAAGAGAAGTAGAAACAAAGGTCACACAAAACTACGACTGACTGACTGAGATTGAAGAGAAATTATTTAGCAGAAATGATCAAAGATACAATGCAGAGAAAAAGGATGTTTTATTATCTTGACTATAAATTACATTATTTATAAAGATTATGTAAATGCAGGTTGATGAGCTTTAATATCTTTAAAAGTCAAATATAAATAAAGCACAGAAAATCAATTGAACAAAGTTCTGAAATAATTCTCTATATGGAAGAATGTCATATGTAGTTATAGGGAGAATCATCGCAGCGATATCCAAAATTATACTAAAGAGAACAAAAAAGATACTTGATTTTTAATGTAAATTCAATGTACAGTATCTATAACAAGAGATCACAGTGGAAGTATGTCTGCAATTTCTAACAGCAAAAAATGAGTGTTTGCAAATACTGTATTTGTCAATAAAGTAAGAAAGTAGATCAAGGACAAAATGTTGGACACTCGTTATCACCCAGGCCACCTTTAAGGATAATTTTTCAAGGTAGCAAAAATGAGCAATGATAAAGCTCTACATAGATAACTAAAATGTGTGTTGTTATATCAGAGCTAGGAGTTTTATTCATACAGTTCGCTTATCAAAGAGGAACACATAATTATACATCAGGATTTGTTGGAGTACCAAAATTATTTCACTACTGCCACTACGTGTTTCTTCTTCTCTGGCACAATTGACACAGATCCAGGCTTGCTATGTTTGAGACGATTCACTTCCCTAAAAATAAACACAACATGAAAAGTATAAGCAAATGTATGAAAAATCATCTTAACCGAAAAAGCTTTCTCAGAAAAATAAAAATTTTTACTGGAAAAAAAAAAGAAAAAAAAAGCTTTCACAATGAGGTTAGGTAAAATGTAGCTGGAAATCAACTTTTGCTAATTGTTTCTTCTCTCCTTATATAAATCCCCTCTATTAAGTTTCAAAACCTGCCTTAGTTATTAAAATGTTTAATTCATTCAATTCCAATATCTACCCAAAGAGAGGAGAATAATAATCATCTGTATAGGTCTCATTACAAAAAAAAACCCTCAATCTTAGAATTTGTCTGTTACTTTGCATGAATTCAAGGATTCCCAATAGAATATCCCATAAGGAAATGGTTGTGGTGATAATTCTGATTCCAAATGTTCTGATGACACATATTAAAGAAATGTCTAAGAAATGTTTGCCACCGGTTTTCTGTATTCTTTAAATTGGAAAAAATGTACCTCTTCATTCCAGCCACACTAGAAATCATTTTTTAAAACATCTGCCCACAACAGTTTACTTTAACATATGCATTTTCTTACTTTGAACAACAAACATTTTCACTGTGCCTTCAACATATTCTCCAAAACAAGTCATGGGAAGTGTCACAATGTCAAATGATCACTGCTCCCTCTTTTATCAAGAATAAGAGCCCAGAAAGTCTTCTAAAACATCTCTAATGCATAACAGCTCATAAACTACTTCCTCAAGGACAGGGATTTGTCTGCTTGTTTGGTGAGGAAAGAGGGTGGAGCTAGAAAGGGGTATGAGAGTCAAGTGCCCCAACACATACTTTCGTCGCTGTGCTGCCTTCATGATTCGCTGCTCCTGAATCTGTGTGTAGATAGACTTTGGCAGATGTCGGTGACGAGCTATACGCTTTATATGAGGATGATACTGAAATTTCTCTTTCAATTTCTGGTTATAATCTTTGGCTGCTTTTTCTCGTGATGTAAGCTGAAAAAAAAATGCATTTTGATATTTTAATGAATATTGTATTGCCCCCCAAAATCTTTCATGAATGCCACCAAAACTGCCAGTGTTAACTCTACATTAGACAATATTGTGTTAGTAATACAAGCTCTCTGCGCAACAAGCTGCCTTTGAGATAACATCCTCCCCATGTAGACAGATAAAAAACCAATAAAAAACAGCTGGGCTAAGGCAAGTATGTCTGTGGACCACTGAGCTGAACCTTCCTTAGGTATAAATAATAACACAGAACAAGCACTTAATCACCCAAAATTGTCTTTGTAAAAAATAACAACTGAAACAGAAAAAGAAAAGTAGTAACTTCTGCAGTAACTAGCCTCTATTTAATAAATGGATGATACAATTTAGAGGAATACATTTTTAATTTTCAAATATCCTTTTTTATTAATTTTTTTTTACATCATTCTTCATTTTGAGCATTTTTTCATCTTGGTTGTAATCCCCATAGACTTCCCACCAGCAATTCACCTGTGTGCCATCACCATAGTCCCGTGCACTCCTGCCTCCTGAGTTTTGATCCTACCCCCTCTCCAACCCCGTAAAATGTCTCTGCTTTATAGATGTGGGAGGCTTCACCAGAGAAAGAGTAGGGAGCAGAATAGGCAGATCAATGAGGTACACTGCTGAAGGAAGCAACAGGTGGGTCAGGGGAGGTCTGCCGTGCCATGTGGGTCACCCCCATGGCCAGGCCTCAAACTTGCACTGAAGTGAGGCTAGCGTGCAGTTCTGCATCCTTACCCAGTACGCCACCAGGGAGGATCCACCTTTGACTTTTTTTGAACCACTTTAGCAAATTAACTGAACCTAAGGAGGAAGTGTGTATAGCCAAATGGTCAGAGGCAAGTAACAATCTGAACTTGTGACTGGTATCTGAAGTTCAAAGAGCGGGTTGTTAGAACCACCAATCTATAGCTGGTGAGTCAAAAGCCTAGATTATTGCAACTGACATCTGAAGTATATGTGTGGGGTGTATTGTGAAGGGCGAGAGTCTTGTAGCACTGAGCTCCTAACTTGTGTAATGTGATAGTGTATCTGGGTAGACAATGTCAGAACTGAGAAGAATACTCAGACACTGAGCACTGCTTACTGATTATGTGAGGAATACCCCACTCCTAATCTAACACACACTGGAACAGGTTTTGAAAATACCCACAGACTTTGCTGTTTAAGTGCCTCATTGTGTCTCTGATATTAAAAGCCCTCATTGGGACTTGCATCTTTTAATTTGCCTTATTATGCCATTGACAGAAAAAAACAGGAATTCTAAGTTCTAAGCTTCTAGCTGCTCCATCTTCCCCAACCTCAGGAAAATATTTAAAAATCAAGAACACTCAAATAGTATCAAATATCTGAACTGACAAAGTGTCTTTGACGCGATAAATGTAAATCTCAGTGCAGCCTTGTCTGTTTTGTTGCTTACTTACTCCTTTTTATCACAATGTCAGTTTGATCAAAATATCTACAGTACTTCAAATTCTTTACAACATACAGACAATAAAATCAGAAACTAGCTTTAATGACAATGGAAAGAAAATGGGGCCTCTTACCACACCCAATTTTTCAGAAGCATTAGCTTTCCACAGGCGGATGTTCATTTCATCAGATCCACACATAATGTACTTGCTGTCGGAAGTCCATTTCACACAGATAACATGCTGCATTCTCTTTGTGTGATAGACTTCTCTGTATAAGAGGAAATTAAGTTAGGAATCTTACAATTATGGGCAGACTTTTTTTAGTCACTGCCTATTAATTAACAGGATACCACTTTTCAGACCTAATAGTATAAAGAGAAATTCAAATTCATTTTAATTTATTTTAGTGAGATTCTATGTTAAATGCTGGGGAGTTTTTTTTAAAAATACCTGCCCTCAGAGAAGTTACAATACACTGAGAAAAATAAAGTAAAAATAGATACCCAGAGCATTCACTAACTGAAGGCTATGATACAAACAAAACATGTTGAAGTTGGAGTAATTCTGTACCAACAAGCAATGGATTAATTTTAATAAGGCCCTATCTCCCACCCCCAAAATAAATGCAGACCAACATCCAAATTTTTTTCCTCTTTTACTAGAAGAAATAGTAAATGCAGTGATACTCAAAGTGCACATCCTAATACAATGATCCTAATATCTGACTTTTGTTTTGGTAGAACTGTTTAAAAAGCTTAATTAATTGAAGTGAGAGCTGATGATTTACATGTGTAGGGAAAAAGAGAGCTATAGCAGTTATCTGTGAATTGAGGTAAGGATCATTTAACAGATGGAGATGTCAAATATCATTACCTATTTGGAAAGGTTGTGAAACATGCTAAATATTCATGCTAAATCTTCACAGAAGATACTATATTGGGACGTGTAAGAAGAACGTTAAAAAGCAAATAAAAGAGAAGGTTGAGAAAAACCCACCAGATTTCTAGAGAAATAAATTTCCTCTATCTACATTAATGACTCAAAATTCAGACAACTTGTGAGAAAGGAAGCAAGTGCAGCAGAGAAAATGTATACAGAATGACCAAATCAGATGCAAATCTCTAAAAAATCTCTGAAATACACTCATAAAAACTGTTTATACTGATATATTTTGATATCCTGAATGAACCTGGATAAATCATTAGTAATTCATTTCTAAGGAGGAGGATGGTTAGAAAGATTAACCTATTACAATAAAAACTAGCTGAGACAGACTTTTTCTTAATAGTCTTCATTTTACAGATTCATTTCTTTTAATTGCTACCTATTTATAAGGCTCTTTTCCCCATAGCAACATAATGAATTTGAGTCACAGGCAATTCAGTAAGGCTTTGGTAGCCATTAAAAATAACCTGTTTGTCTCAAAACCACTCCAAGTCAACAGTTAACCAACTTAGAACCCTCTTCAGTGGAAACTGCAATTTTTTTTTCTTTTAAAGATTTACTTATATATACAAGAACCGGGGTATAGGGCAGACATGTGGGGGTGGGGAGGTGAGAGGATTCACCAGAGACAGAGTGGGGAGCAGAACAGGCAGCTACATTGAAATATACTGCTGAGGGGTACAGCTGACAGGACAGTAGAAGTCTGGCTTGTCAGGTGGTTCACCGCCTTGGCCAGAGGCTGAACTTGTGCTGCAGTGGCTACAGATAGCTTCATAGTGCTGCATTTAATCCCTTGTGCCACCAGAGAGGGCCCAACTATGCAATATTCTTAACTTCTAGATATGTTCATGCTTGCACATGATACCTTTATAAAAGCTCATTAAAAGTTAAACAATTAGGGGCCCTCCCTGGTGGCACAGCAGGATAAAGCACAGCACTAAGAAGCTAAAGCCACTTCAGCATGAGTTGGATCCCCACCCAGGAGGTGACCCACATGGTGCGGCAGACCTCTCCTGACCTGCCCGCTGCTCCCCTCACCAGTGTATTTTGTCAGTCAGCCTGTTCTGCTCCCCACTTTGTCTCTGGTGAAGCCTGTCACTGCCCCTGCACCTCTGGCCTGTACCACAGTTCTGCATGAGTAAATGATAAATCTTTTTAAAAAAAAAGTTAGAGGAGATAAATATTAATACATTTAAAATCTTAAGTTTTCTTAAAGTTAAAAATAATCAGTTGTACATGCAACTGATTTACTTGTTTACTTAATATAATGAATGAAATCTCAATAGAAGCCTATTTTTAAGTACCATCTTAACCATAAATTTAATAAAATCTACTCAAATTTGTTTTAACCATTTTAAGCTCTTTTAAAGGAAGATTATTTTTGAAATACAGATTAGTCAAAGCATTGCCTACGCTATTTGATGTTTGTTATTATAGAAAACTAGAACAGACCATAGAAACTAGTTTTTAAGCATATGAAGGCAAAGGCCTAAGGGAATGTCAGAGAGTACTCCCACAGGAAGACCTTAATGTGTGACATCAAGATTTTGATTACAACAACGCCAAATAACATCAGGAGATAACTCCCTTAATGGGACCTTAAGAGCTCCTCATTTCATGTTTAATTTTGGGATAGTTTGAACTATTTTAGCACCTGCATCTAGTTGCCCACATTAGTTTTAGAATAATGTAGCCTCAACTCAATTGCTGGGTTGTGGATCACTGGTACCTAAACATTTCCAGTACTCTTCCTCTTTGTCATTTCCCATGGCTGTTTATGCATCATGTTAGAAAAGTATTTATCATCATACTGCCTTTGGTGATTCTGGTATAAATAATGGAAGGCAACAATCCCTTGATATTATTTTATAGAGAGGTGAGATAAATGGAAGCATTCAGATTTGCACTGGACTTGAATGAATAATCCTAATAAACCATTCATGATGGTTTAGAAAATAGCTAATTAGTTGAAAAGGAAACAACAGTTATACAGGAACCAATACAAGAGTCCTATAAAGGAGATAATGGAAAAAAGATTAGTCATCAGTACAGACAACATGCTTTTGATTCAAGGACTTTTTAATCAGATGCATACAGATGATGACAATTATCTGCTGGTAGTCAATGATGATATAATGTGGTTTAGGAACTAAGGCTTCCTCAAATTAGAAGGAAGAAAGAAGTAACTATCAAAAGTGAAAACACCTAGGAATTAGACAAACAAATTGGCTATGACCAAAAGAGCTACATATAGACTGTTTTGCCCCAGAACACAAATGACGAGACTTTCAGAGTAAAATTCAAGGAAGTCCTCACTCATGAAGGATGGTATAGCTGTATGATGACTGGCACTTGCACTACACACTGAGAATGAGTAACTTCTTAAATTCTGTTTCCTGAATACCTCATCTGCCTACTCCCAGCTCTGCTGGCACAGCAAGCTGGTGACTCAGCAGTTAGGTTTTGAAATGCCATCGTTTTCTATATGATACATTTTATGATATACTATAACACAATGTATACAAACTATGTTCAGTAACGTGGTGAAGGACCAGATAAACTGTATAAAACATACCTTAAACACTGGAATCACATTCAGTGTGCTTACAGAATGAAACAAACAAGTGAGTATTCCTATTTTCTGCCTCTTCTTTCATTCCATGCTATATATCTACTATGAGGAATGGAAGGAGAATGCTCCTGATAATTTTTAAAAATTTATTTATTTTTACATACAGAACTGGGGTACAGACCAGAGGTACAGGGGGTGGTGAGAGGATCACCAGAGACAGAGTGGGGAGCAGATCAGGCAGATCGACGAAGTGCACTGCTGAGGGGAGCAGCGGGTGAGACAGGAGAGGTCTGCTCTGCCATGTGGATCACCTCCGGAGTAGGGATCGAACTCACACTGAAGTGGATGTGGCCAACTTGCAGTGCTGCATCTTAACCCATTGCACCACCAGGGAGGGCCATGTTCCTTATAATTTAAACTGCTGTTTTTCTCTTTTTTATTTCTACCTTATTGTCTAAGAGCTGCCTTTGAGTAAGAGATAGTATATATAGGGTATTGTTTGTTATCTGCTTTTAAAATATTACTAGGACAAAACTTATCTAAGTTCTTCACTATCAAATTCTTTTTTTAAATTTACTGTATTTTAGGGCAATCAAAATATTCTTTGTTACTATAATGGATATGTCATCATCGATTTGTTCAAATCCACAGAAAGTACGGCACCAAGAGTGAATCCTGAGGTGAAGTACAGCTTTGAGTGGTGATGACAGGCCCATGTAGGCTTACCCTACATGGTAACAAATGTATTGTTCTGCGAGTGATACTGACAATGGGAAATGCCATGCAGGTGTGGGGTGGAGGGTAGGTGGGAGGGAGTATCTCTCAAATTTGTTGCAAATCTTAAACTGCTATAAAAGGCCTTTATTTTTGAAAAGTTTACTTTAAATACTAAAATAACAGTGATGATATTACAATGGTACAGTGGCAGGTGGAACTTAAAGTCACAAGACCTGGGGATGAGTCTCATCACAGACACATAACCACACTATCAAATGATGATCACAACAAAGAAAATTCAAACAAAAATAAATGGTTTACTGGTAATCACCTACCTGCTTCGACCTTTGTCCACAGGAAAGATTCTAATCGATTTATCAAAACTAGCAGACACAAACTCCTTCCCAGTGGGAGAGTAATCCACGTCAAGCACGGCAGATACATGATCCATATGCACCATTAAAGGAGTGTCCAGTGAACGCATGTCAAAAGTATATAAGCTGTAAAGCATTTTAAAATTATTTCATGCAATTTCTAGAAAGAAACATTTATGATATCAAAACTCACTAGGCGACATAAAATCATTATTAGCATATCTGAAGAGCTTAATTCTTTATTCAGCAGGTAAAGGATAGGGGAAAATATCAACATATTTTACTATTTCTTTAAATTACACTTAACACATTTTTCTCCTTATAAACAGATATATCAAGCGAAAATTTATAAAAGGCATAAAACTTACCTTTAATTCCATCACCCAGTCAGTACATTGTAATTATTCCTAATCTTTTCACCATACTTTTTAAAAACTTGCTAAAAAATAGACGTCATACAAAACTCGATATTTCATATAGCCTATTATGATCACATATCTTTCAAATGGTTTTTGAAAATGTTTTAATACTCAAAATTACTTCTTTCCCTATTTTTGATATTTTTCAACTTTTATTAATATAAATAATTCTTAAACAAAATTCTAATACTTGAACTGTTGACAATCAATCTTTAATTCAATAGGTTAGATTCCTTTTGATCTGGATAAGTAGAATTATTATTTAGTCCAAAGGCATGAGTATCATTTCAATAAAAGTCACACTAATTTATAGTCCTATCAGTGATAGGAGAGTAAGCATGGTTTTTCTAAAGTTTGTACTAAAATTATAAAAATGTAAATTGGGCATAGTCCATAAAAACAAAGCCTTTATGGTTTCCCAAGATTTAAAAATTCTTAAGTCAAGAGCCAACATAACAGCTTCAAAAGAGTAAACATAACAAGTATAACTTCACAAAGTTCATAACACCAAAACTCTTTAAGATGCTAAGATTAATGATGCTAATAACAAATTATTCCAAGTATCATGAATCTTCCATTAAGAGGCAAGTGATCCTCATTTTCAATCTTCCAACATTACACAGGAATGTAAGGCCAGGGGATACTGATGTTTGAGGTTAAATTTCTGAGTTAACAACTTTAATTCCCTGCCTAGAGCACTGGTTTCATGTTTGTTTTGCAAATTCTGTTTTTTATTTAAATAAATATTTTCATTTCTATATGAGAAAAAGATTAATTTAAACCCCAAGCAAATCAACCCATTTGGATGGGAAATGTTTACATTTCAAGTTAAAGGATTCATTAGGGGCCATCTTTTCCAGTACTCTCACTCATGAAAACATGGCACAGCATTAGCTTAAACGATTTACTCAAATTTTACAGCCGTTACTCGGTTGGGTCTAAAGTTGAAGTTGGGGTTTCTAATTCAGAATGATTACTGACTATGTAAAGGGCAATAAAAGAAAATATTGAAAATACAGAAAAAGGGTGTCACGGTTAAGGTAATTTTCAAACTGTGATGCTCTGTCACGTCACAGAAGAAATGTAATGTTTCAGTTGCTATACATAATTCTTTCAAAGAAAAAAATAGAAATTCCAGGGATACTCTGAAAAATTCTAATTAGCCAAAATAGTTAATCAGAAAGATTGGTCAGCATAACTTTCTTTTAACTCCCTTTAACTGGAACAAGGCCATTTAATTTCAAAACATCAATAAAGACTAAAAAGGTTTCAATTTGGTTTGGTATTGCTAGTTAATGAGGGTACAACTGAGCTTTTAGTTACAGGAAGTCATTATAGATGTTTTTAATTGTTACTACTAAAATATTGCACAATAAATCCTATTTATGAGTTAATACTACTGTGAAAACATAAATAGTAGTAGTAGAAAGAACAGAACTTTTAAACACAGAAGACCTAAAGTTCAAACAATGACAAACTTAAACCTACTCAAAAAAAGACCACATATACATCATAGACATAGTACTAAAATAAATCTCTGCATTAAAAAAAAAGAGATGAATAAGATACTCTTTCCTCACTAGGATATTAAACTCCCTGACTCAATATCTTCATCTCTAAAAGAGAGTAACATATATGTCCTATCCACTTTACTGGGATACTGAGATAAAGTAAGATACCAATGTGAATGCTGTCAACAAGTTTTAAAGTACTATATAAGGAATTATAAAATTACCCAAGTCAAAAATTCAAGGTGGCAAAGTCATCTTCACATGAGTAACAGAATAGTATGTATGCAAATATTAAGGTAAAATTAAACTGTATTTTGAGTTAACAGTGATAGTTGATAACACATGTATACATGAGTACCAGCTACCTGTAAAGCTACAAATTCTGTAGGTGTAAATTTTAGTTTCTATTAAAACATGTATGGTTCAGTTACTATCTCTATAGTCCACATCAAATATCAACCAACTTTTTCTGTAAAGGACTAGATAATAAGCACTGTTGGCTTTGTGTGCCATAAGATCTGTTGGAACTACTCTATTTAGGTATTATATATAGTAAGAAAGTAGCCATTTTCAATACATGCATGGGTTTGACTATATCCTAATAAAACTTAATTTAAAAAATAGGTATGAGGTGTATTTTTCCCACACGGTATAGTTTACTATCCCTGGTCTGTATCATTTTGAAAATTAAAAATACTTTTCTAGTAAGTTCTCCAATTTGGTTAACTTTTTTTTTTTTAGCATAATTAACAATAGTTTTCTAATTTGTATATTAAGGAATTTATCTAGGAAAACATTTCATTAGTAAGACATAGTTATTTCTGATAGAAATATTAACGAGGGAAACTTACTTGTAATCTTCATTTGCTGCAGTAAAAATGAAAGCTTCCATAGGATTCCAACAAATTGTATTTGTTCTCATATCTAAGATGACCTGAAAAAAAAGTCTGTATTAACCCCCATGAAATTAATTACCTCTAAAGTGGATATACTTCCCAATTCATTTTGTTTCCTTCTTTTTTTTTTAAAGACTTATTTATTTAGGGCCCTCCCTGGTGGCGCAGCGGGTTAAAGCACTGCACTAAGAAGGTTAAGCCACTTCCCCATGAGTTCGATCCCCGCCTGCCCCGGAGAAGATCCACATGGCGTGGCAGACCTCTCCTGACCCGCCCGCTGCTCCCCTCAGCAGTGTACTTCGTAGATCTGCCTGTTCTGCTCCCCACTCTGTCTCTGGTGAATCCTCTCACCCTCCGCATCTCTGGCCTGTACCCCAGTTCTGTATGAATAAATAAATAAATCTTTAAAAAAGAAAAAACTTATTTATTTAGCATTTAAGAACTGGGGTATAGGCTGGAGGTGCACGAGGGCAGTGAGAGGGTTCAGCAGAGACATAGTGGGGAGCAGAGCAAGCAGATCTACTGAAATAAACTGCTGAGGGGAGCAGCAGGTGAGACAGGAGAGGTCTGCTGCACCATGAGGTCAGCTCCCTGGCCAGGGACTGAACTCATGCTGCAGTGGCTGGTAGTAGCTTGATAGTGCTCAGACTTTAACCCCTGCGCTACCAAAGAGGTCCTCGTTTCTTTCTCTTTTGACTGACTTAGCAAATATTTAGTAAAATTTATTATGTTCACAGAACTCAGTTCAATGGAATAGGGAGGAAAAAAATCAATCAGTAAGTGGTATATTCAATATAAATACTGAAAAACATAAAAATGCCTAAAACTTGGTCCTTTGTCCAAAAATAACATATAATTTAGTCAGGAAAAAAGGTATACATATAAAAGTCAAATATAAACAATGAAACAGTAAGAACCAAAATATGGGCACTTTAATGATGAGCTTAGGGTTAAAAGAAGAAAGGTTTCAAAGGTTAGTGGACATTTGGTTCAGTCCAAAATGGCCATTGAGACATCTGGTTCATATCAAAAAGTACTTGAAGTTTGATCCCATCAAAAACATCAATGAATATATTTGATCATGATTCATTAAATAATACATTTATCTTTGTTAACATTTTGTTTACTTTTGTTATAATTTATGACAAATTTTGGATTTCACATTTGTTCTTGTTTTTTCCCCCGTCATCATGTCCTGTGAGAGCTTTCAAAAATTAAGCATGGCCCTCCCTGGTGGCGCAGCGGGTTAAAGCACTGCACTGAGAAGCTAAAGCCACTTCCGCATGAGTTCGATTCCCGCCTGCTGCCTGCCCCGGAGGTGACCACATGGCGTGGCAGACCTCTCCTGACCCGCTCAATGCTCCCCTCAGCAGTGTACTTCGTCGATCTGCCTGTTCTGCTCCCCACTCTGTCTCTGGTGAAGCCTCTCACCGCCCCTGAGCCTCTGGCCTGTACCCCAGTTCTGTATGTACAAATAAATAAATCTTTAAAAAAAAAAAAAATTAAGCATGATGTGAAATGACTATAATATTATATTTAGTAACTGGAACACTACTGGCATTTTGTGTAAGACAATCTTTTATTGCATATAACTGTCCATGGTAGGGTTAGGGTATTCAATCTTTCAAGCTTCTGCCCACTAACAGCTAGGAACAGCCTCTAAAATGCCTCTCCCACATTTCAAAAAAGTTCACCTAATGAAGCAGTACAACTCCTGATTGAGAACTACTACATTTAGAAAAGAAATGATAGAAGAAACATCAATAGTTTATTAACTAGAATAGAGAAATAATAGAAAACATCTTTGTCTCCACAAAGGTGACTCATGTAATCAAAAGTGTCCTTACTGACTGAAACCAATAAATAAAAGGAAAACAAACTGGGACCAGATTTTGTAGGGTGTTAAAAGCCAAGTTATAGTTCTTTTCTTCAAGTCAAAATTAATGGAGCATATTGAGCATGGGGTCAGGACTGGAGAAGAGGGAGCATAAATTGCTATTTATATTTTCCATATTTAAACATTTTGCTAAATTCTTAAAGTATCCTGTTTTAATCACAATCATGTGCTATAAGGTAGTTACTAAAATAACCATTTCACAAGAGAAATAGTCCATAAGTTGCCTACTTAAATTCTAACACCAAAGTTTACATAGAATCTTCTTATTGTATCACATGAATGAGCGAAATGATTCAAATGGTATGTTAGACAGATTATCATATTTATCAGTTCAGCATCA
Organism: Condylura cristata; assembly: GCF_000260355.1. NCBI lineage: Eukaryota > Metazoa > Chordata > Mammalia > Eulipotyphla > Talpidae > Condylura > Condylura cristata. The sequence goes on from NW_004567110.1 coordinate 24,407,489, forward strand.
TTGAATATATTCTATATTTCTGATTTATAACATGTTATAAAAGTGATTTAGAAACAAGAAAAGCACTGAGGGCTTGCTTTTACTTGTGGACTCTCACAATGGGCTGGTAGTACAGGAACGGTATCTCCTTTCTACACTCAGAGTGCCAGTATATGAAATCAACTTTATATCCTTTTATTTATAATAGCACTCCTCTCTTCACCAACAATATTTCTCTCTTCAGTGTCACCCTAAGGTTGTATTACCTTTGATATCTCAATCCTGCAATGACTAAAACTGTTGGGAAATCTGTCACCTTGAACAGGATAGCTCTTGTCTAAACAAAACTGTCAACCACATGTAATTAAACAAAGTTGCTAAAGTCAATCAGTTACAAAACTTTCTAAATAATGTATGAATTACATAATAACCATTGGGTGTGAAGTAATAGAATGCAGTGCTTTTAAGAAATTTCAATTCAGTAAGAACTAGAGGCCTAAAAACTTACAGGAATTACAGAAGACAAAATCTAGGCTACAATAACCAGCGAGATAAGACAGTAACACTATGATCCCTTTGGTTTCTCAGAAAATGTCTACAAAATTTTTTTCTCTCAATTCTGAAAAAAACACTTGCTCCACATTTTCAACCACTCAATTTACAGAAGAATGCATTAACAAGTGTATAAAGTGAAGCTAAGATGAAACTCACCTTTTTCAGAGGAGTAGCTTGCCGCATATCATATAGTACTATATTCCTGTCAGAAGCACAACTGCCCAAGAGAAATGTCTAAAAATAACAATCACCAGTTAAAAGCCAAGCTTGGCAGTAAATGTTCATTTCAGTGAACAAATAATTTACACACAATGTTTATTTTAAGATACAAAATCATTACAGTAAAGTTTACTTTAAGAAGGTATAATAAATCATGCAATCTAAGCAACCTAAGTCAAATACTGTCATTGTTAAATTCCATGTACATATTTTTGATGCCAGTGATAAAAGTGTACAAGTAACTTTGAGTATTTCACAAAAGAACATATTACTCATTCTTCAACTTACTTGCTTCCTGTTTTTCAGTACTATAAGTATTTTCAACCCTTAGCTCTTATTTTTCTTAGCATGAAATTTCAATGGTATTAATAAATCAATGAGTATAAACAACTGTTTTACAAGGTACTATACCACCATACAATACTATGTGGGACATGCCCATTTTATTGCAACCAAGAAGCAATAGGTGGTATTATTTAGAAGCTAAAATCCATATGACAATATTTTCTAATTACAAGGACTAATGCTTTATTAGTAGTTACTTAAACATTTCCTACTGTTTTAATTCTATGTACAAATTAGGGGTGGGCTTTGTCCAACTGTTTCAAATATTAAATCTATTTTTAAGTTAGCTGCACTAAACTTAAAAGTACTAACCCTTAGCATTTAACAGAAATAATCCCTTTCCCTGCCAGTAGAACCCTGAAATCCATCCTTTGTAACACCATTCCTCCTTACTCATGGTTTCTGACACTCAACTCATGGTTTGTTCCTAGTATTATTTCCTATTGCAAATACAGAAGAAACAAGAAATTTCCCAACTGAATTGCTAGTTATTTCCTACCACCTGTATTGAAATAAAATATCATAAAGCTAATTCAATAAATCCCAATTTTTAAAAATGATTTATTTAGGTCCTCCCTGGTGGCACAGCGGGTTAAAGCACAGCATAGAGAAGCTTAAGCCACTTCCGCGTGAGTTCGATCCCAGCCTGCCCCAGAGGAGATCCACATGGCGAGGCAGACCTCTCCTGGCCCGCCCACTGCTCCCCTCAGCAGTGTGCTTCATGGATCTGCCTGTTCTGTACCCCACTCTGTCTCTGGTGAATCCTCTCACCCTCTGTATCTCTGGCCTGTACCCCAGTTCTGTAAGAATAAATAAATCTTTTTTTTAAAAAAAGACTTATTTATATATGCTTACAGAACTGGGGTACAGGCCAGAGGTGTGGTGGGTGAGAAGATTCACCAGAGACAGAGTGGGGAGCAGCGGGCGGGTCAGGAGAGGTCTGCCGCGCCATGTGGATCTCCTCTGGGGCAGGCTGGGATCGAACTCATGCGGAAGTGGCTTAAGCTTCTCTGTGCTGTGCTTAACCAGCTGTGCCACCAGGGAGGGCCTAAATAAATCATTTTTAAAAATTGGGATTTATTGAATTAGCTTTATGATATTTTATTTCAATACAGTCTCTTCTAGTTAGTGATTACACATAACCTTCTTGGTTTCTCATCATGTCACCACCAAATCTGACCAGGCTCCATTTCCAAAACTAAAGACTTTGCTCTTGCATAAGCAAAAAAAAAAAAAAAATTCTACCTAGACCGAACATCTACCTTCATATTATAAAATGAGGCAGAACTCACTTTTGGATTTAACAGAATTTAGGTTACAGTATTTTAAAAGAAAATTAATTATTAATGGTTAAAATGGATAAATATACTCTAATTGTTCACAGCAACATGCCCTTTCTATTAAGTTTATTAATATAGAGTAAGAGACCTTTATACCATTTTAACTATTAAATCGTAATGCTAATTAAAAAAAAAAGCTAAGCTGTTATACAGGCAACTTTGAAAACTTGGTCACCAGGTCACAAGTTATGATTTTATAACAGGCCATTATCTCTTCTGACCCAGGTGTTTACCAAAACAGAGAAGCAAAGATCTCAACCTTTAGAAAAGAAGTAATCAGTCTATTCTTCTGTTATTTCTTTCAATAGCATAATTTCACCATCTTAAATTTGATAGCACCTTTTAAGAATATTCACATACATCATCATATATTACACGCGTAATCAAAATGGTCCTATGAATTACCCTGTAAAGTATAATTAATATCTTAAAGAAAACAAATATAGAGAAAAATTGTCACTTATCTAAGCGATACAAAGGCATGTTAGCAGTAAATACAGTTCCAAATTAGTTTCATAGCAAGTAAGATACAAAATGTGCTTGTGTTTGCAGTCTCTTCCAGCCTAGTGTCACCTTGCCTGGCTCTGCTTGTCCTTTTATGCCATATTTCACTTCTATATCCAAAAGGAACATAAGAAAGGGAAATGAAAATGAAATGAGGAAGATATAGTAGAGATAAGATAATTTAGACCAGCAATTAGCAAACTTTTTAGGCTTTGTGGGTTCTATGGTCTCTGTATTGTTTTACTCAACTCTGCTATGGTAATGGCAGCTACAAATAATATATAAGTTAAAGTAAAGCTACTCAAACCATTAAAAAACAAAACAAAACTACTACTAAAAAATGACAGTGGCTCACAAGCCATAGTTTGCCAAACCCTGCTCTAGTCCTTCAGCCCCTCCCAGATGAAGTGATTACTGAAATTTTAGTGTAGTATGTGCTTGGATGCTACCCAACAGGCAAATGTGTTCATGGTACTTAACTTTTGGTATCTGGCTAAAAAGTGGAGAACTCTCACCAAAGGTATCAGATTTTGAATGTAATCTGGAAAAATAACCAAATATCAGAACACCATGAAAATTCCTATATATGCAAATATTTCCTAAGTAGAGCTGAAAATATTAAATAAGAAAATAATAGAAAACATTTCAAAAAGAACATTACCTCAATTGGGTTAAATTTAACACTACTTATACTGTCAAATCCCCAAGTCATTGAACATATAGGATTGGTTCTTTGTTCATCCCAAATGTCCACTTGTTGTCCACATGTGGCAAAAACAGGTTCTTTCCAGTGATGATCAATTCCTGTATACACAGTCTTGAAAAGCAAAACAGTTGTTACAGATAGGTGTTTCATTAATACTTCAAGTTTACAGAATAAATGTTTTAAACATATTAATCTACAATCTTTTTAAAGGAAAATTCCTGTTCACAAAGAAACTTCTTTGGAATCTTAAAGAAGAAAACTGAATAGCAAGGAGTAATGTTTCTTGTCATGTATCTAGGAAAAAAGAAAATGTTTTAACATGGCGTCTATTTAATGAATACATAACTACTGAAGTAACAATGTTTAATGTTTAAGTTATCATTGGGTATTGAAGGGTTTTGAAACAGACTAATGAAACAGAACCATAAATTCTAAAACTCTGTTCCACCTTAATACATGAAATACTGATTCTCAGGACAGAAACAAAGATAACCAAGAACTGCATTAAAATTTAAGAGGAGGGGGCCCTCCCTGGTGGCGCAGCGGGTTAAAGCACTGCACTGAGAATCTAAAGCCACCTCTGCATGAGTTCGATTCCCGTCTGCCCCGGAGGTGACCACATGGCGTGGCAGACCTCCCCTGACCCGCCCACTGCTCCCCTCAGCAGTGTACTTCGTCGATCTGCCTGTTCTGCTCCCCACTCTGTCTCTGGTGAAGCCTCTCACCGCCGCTGCACCTCTAGCCTGCACCCCAGTTCTGTATGTACAAATAAATAAATCTTAAAAAAAAAAAAAAAATTTAAGAGGAGGGATAAAAGTGGTGAAGGTAGATGTTAATATTTTTAAAGGCAGTTAAGACCTCATTAAATTTTATTATATTCTTGAAATATGTGCTTAATCTACTCTGGGTCACATTAGAGTCTGTTTTTGTATTATATAGTATAAAGTATTTGTAAAGCAAACTGAAGGGAAGTATTTAGCCAATTTAGGACCTGCAACTTATTTCCATCTCATGTATGTCCCCTGAGTAACATTTAGAACTTCTTGAACTCTGAAAAGCAGAATCTAAATATATTCCAACTAATGCTGAAATGACACAAGTAATTTCAAAAATGCATGTTTAAAGATTAAATCTAATTTGCAGTTTTAATATCAAAATTATAAAACATAGGTAATATCAAATATTCCAAATTATACTAAAGCTTGTAACTAAACTGTATCATTTGATCTGCAGAATAGCATTGTAAAAAATGTAAATGAGATCTATAGAAAAACATCATATGGTTACACTGCTTCATTTCCTAAGTCATTCTTTCAAGCTAGAAATTCTGAACTTATTGTAAGATCTACGATATAAATCACACAGAATCTGCCTGACCTTTTTCTTTTTGGAACTCTCTCCAGTCTTGCTGTAGCAAATGTTTTACTGTCTCCAAATCAAACCCTAAAAAGACAAATCAAACCCTACTACAATGAACAATGAAGAACTGTTCAAATTCTTTAGCTGCAGACCGTCATTGTATTAAATATTGTTCAAAACAAAACTATTAAGTCTCTGATTTCTTAACTTAAATCTTTCTGGAAATTAAAATTGTAAGAGGATTTTAATAATAAAAGCGTTAATTTATTTTTGTACCTTTCCTAATATCGTATGCAATGGTTCTTCTTCTTCTCCATAGCCCAGTCCCTCCATTTTCCACTGCTTCACAGTTTTGTCATCACCAACCTAGAAATATTTATTATGAAAATGATAATGAGTAACAGTTATAAATTATAAACTTGTCAATGCATAGATCAAATTATAAACATCTCCAGTTTTAAAAATAACACCATATTTTTCCAGTATCATATTTACTGATGCATTAATCTTCTACTATGTTAGTTCAGAAAATTGAAAATGAAATATGAATAGAACGAAAGGAAAAAAAAGCAGTAGCAAAATTAGGTCATAAATATGGCCAAAAATGCCATTATTATAAGAAATGGGCATTTCAAAGTATGGAGAAAAATGGACTGCACAAAAAGCTTGAACCAATATTATATCTGACATAAGGTATAGTTGGTATGGATAAAACCCTTCACATGACACATGCCAAAACAAATTCCTTTATTAAGTCAATAGTTTTCAACATGAACTGTAGACTTCTGAAGGATCCTGAGAATTCCTTAAGGGCCTACAAGGGAAAAACTATTTTAATGTTAATAAAGACATCCTTTGCCTTTCACCCTTTCACAGTGTTGATATTTGCACAGAATGCTGAAAAAGCAATGTTGGTAAACCTGTTGGCATTTTCACCCAAATCAAGGCAAGGCAACAAACTATGCTACCTGACATACTGTTCCAGATAGTATGTGAAATGCAAAACAGAATACATAATAACTTGGTGTGGGTTTAAAAACAAAATAATCACATGTGGTACTTACAACTGTAAATTCACCAAACTGCTAGTTTTAACTGAAAGTAAAATTACCAAGTACATTAACCTTCTGGTTTTTACAGGTCCTTATTATATATAATCTAATCTATTTTTAAGTAAAAACATTAATAAAGATATATTTATCTATTGAAGGAGTGTGAACTAAGAGCTCTTCTTGCATCAAACTCAAAAAGGGAAATAGTTCTTGTAAAGTAATTCACTGTGTCCATGAGATCAAAGTAGAAAAGTGATTAGGAGAGAAGTTACAGAAGATCAGACAGGAATTTCTTTTGTTGGGATGCTAATGAATCTTTAATAACATCTTTATAATAGCCAAATAATATTTAATAGGGCTATACCTCATTAACAATCCTGAATCTGAGCTATTGATATCATAACAAAAGTCAACTCTGGAAACCCAGTGCTACTGGGAGCCAGTAAGATGTAATGTAGGTCATGAGGTCTTGGCAGAACTGGCTTGTTCTGATGGTTTATTTTAACATTTATGGAAAACAGAGTAAGCTGTCATTGAGAATCCCCTCTCTAAAGACTGCTTCTTTCACTCAAGTTTATGATAAACAGCTCTGTAAGCTCAAGACTGAAATTTCTTATAAATAACTAGGCTGCTCTACAGTCTACTGAGTAAAATAAGCTTCAGCAGACCACCATTCCTGAGAAAGTCTTAACATTTTGTAGAAATGAGAAGCCAAGAAGGCTAAGTCAGCCGAAGGAGCATAGGTTGGTACCACAAAGTGGGATGGATACCTTAGACAATATGAAATTTAGGTAATAAAGGTTTCTCTTAAACAACACTGTAGATTAAACATTTTTTAAATGTTAAATGCTGAAATTACATGTGGCTTTTTTCTAGCTAAGTGAACATTATTTTAAAAAAGGGGGAGAAACAAATAAATACAAAACATTTTCAGTCTTTATTGATTGTGAGCATTAAAAAAAAGGTAAATTCTCTGAGTATATTAATCAATATATCCAGAAGTATAGCCAAATGAAAGACATTTGCCACAACTCCTACCAATTCCTCCTACAACATAGGACATACTGGGTCAGAGAGGGCCTCTACTCCTCTAGTGAAAAGCAACTGAATACGCTGCAAACCAAATCTTACTAACAGTAACACTTATTCCAATACAAACATAGAATGGCATATACTGAACAAGTAATTCTATTCCTTCATTTACATGACAATCTTGGAAATAGTTAAGTAGGCTGTCAGGTTTCCCAGATGTCACCTCTTCTTCCCTTATTATTCCTGTGCGATCTAAATGTTGCATTAAGAAGGCTAGTCAACCGTACCCTAAAAATTCACCACTAAGCTTTTCAAGATTGATTTTTACATGTGTATACTGTTGTATATGGAGGTTAGGACAAATGAAGTTATATACTAAACTGCTCAAGTATTAGAAGTGAGAAAAATATAACAGGAAATTTAACCTCCTTTTTTATAGATATAACATATAAGTTTCAAAAATACTTTTCTCAGTCTTTGTAGTCAGACACACAACTATCCCTTCCTCCTAGAACACTAAGCCATTCATAGGCTCTTCTAGCTCTCTGGCTTCTCCTTGAGAATCCCACCTCTATTTTTTTTTTTAAAGATTTTATTTATTTATACATACAGAACCAGGGTACAGGCCAGAGGTGCAGCGGTGGTGAGAGGATTCACCAGAGACAGAGTGGGAAGAACAGGCAGATTGATGAAGTACACTGCTGAGGGTAGCAGCAGGCGAGACACAAGAGGTCTGTTGTGCCATGTGGTCACCTCCAGGGCTGGGGATGGAACTCACACTGAAGCAGCTCACTTGCAGTGCTGCCCTTTAACCCACTGCGCCACCAGGAAGGGCCAAGATTCCCACTTCTTAAAGGTGAGCACTTCCAACACTTTCTTGATTTTCTGTGTTTCCACATTTCTACCAGACAGCCTCTCCTCACTCATGATCTCATGCCACAGCTTCAATCAAGATGACAAGTTAAGCTTTGATTTTCCTAAGCCCCAGACCTGCATCTATAAAGGTCTGATGGACATCTTCACTTGAAGAGCCACCCACTGACACTCCAGCTCATCACACCTGATCTTTCCCATTCTCACTTTTCTCTGTACTTCTGACAATCATGGCTTTCGCATCTCTGTAACAGAAACCATCATCTTTCTGAGAACCCCTTAGTTGTCAAGTGTTCCTAACCTCCAAAATGCTTCTAATCCTATTAACTACTTCCCACTATTTTCACCCCTCAGATTATTAAAATATCCTCCAAACTGAACACTGCATCTATCAAATTAATCACCTCAAATCACAACTTAGACTATCATGCCTCTTTTAAAAAGCTTTCAATGGATAAATAATTGCAATGTTCAAAAATCCAAAAAATAGAAACAACCCCAAGTGTCCAATGATAAAAGCTACAGGTAAAGAAAATGTGGTATATACGTAAAATAGAATACCATTTAGTCTTTACAAGAAGAGATGTTCTGACACATGCTATAACATGCGTGAACCTTGACAACAGTATGCTAAGTGAAATACATCAGACACAAGGGAAAATATTGTATGATTACACTTATATGAGAAACTCAGAAAGAGTAAACAGGACAGTGGCTACCATGGCTGGGGCAGAGGGAATGCAGATTTTCTGTTTAATGGGTCATGGAAAAGTTCTGGAGGCGGAGAGTGCTGATGGCTGTATAATGAGGTGAATTACTGAAATTTTATAGGTAAAGTTTAAAATGGTTAGAATGGCAAATTTTATGTTATACATATTTTGACCCCCACACAAATCTGACAAAGTACAAATTACGCATCCCTAGTACTGAAAATCTTTCAGAGTAAACCAAAGTACCTTTCTAGCCTCACCTTGCACAAATCCAACTTATTTCTCAATGTTTTACAGAATATTAGTACAATATGTTAACTATTTATTTTTTTAAATAAATACAAATATGGGGAAGGCTAGGTTACATAAAGAAAAATTACACTCTAAGCCTTTTAATAAATTATCTTGTATTGTGAAATACCAAAAAAAATGAATTTGGGAAATATTCAAATAGATCAGACTGAGAATTACTTAATTGCATTATACTTACAGTGAAAAAAGAAGTCCCACAAAAGCGAGTACATATTCCTCGAACAAAACCTTCATGTGCTTGTATTGTGCGAATACATTTTCGTTTAGTCAAATTCCAAATTCTGACCTATGAAAAAACATACAAGGAAATTACAGTGAACTATAAATATGAAACATTCAGGCACAGGGATACTACAGTCAAAGAAAATAAATTCAATACTGAAAGGTTATGAATCACTCTGTCAACTGAAAACAAAACCCCTGGATCTAAAAATTACAGTGCAGATGGATAAGTACATCAAGAAGAAAATGCTATCTGTTAAATACTCTGTTGATTCTAGTTTAGTGTTTCAAAGCTTTCTTTCTTTACCAAGTAGGAAATAGGAGTGTTGAAATCCTCCGTGGGAAAACTCATGCCTACATAGCTTTAGTATAAAAATGGTTTATTATTTACTGTCAAATTGAATCTTAAGGTACCTATTTTAAATTTCCCAACTTTCAATCAAAAACCACTAAAGTTAATTTAAGCAGAATTTAGTCTTGAGAATAACACTAAATGAAACAAAAAAGTGAAATCAGACCAATTACAACCCACAGTATCTCAAATATAATAGAATGTAGTATTTGTGATAAAACTATCATTAGTTTAAAATATTAATGTCCAGAGTGACACCTGCCTCTCCATCACATGCCCCAGAAAGGACAGTTGCAAGGCTCTTCGGATGTTTTGCCAAGCAATTGACTCCATCTCGGTGACCATCCAGGGAAGCGAGGAATGGTTTTGCGAAAACCCGTTCCAGTTTGGTAGCATTTAAAGCTCTTACATATTCTCGCGGGACTTCAAAAGGATGTAAGGTAGGATCATAGTTTCTTGGAACTGAAATAAAAACAACTTTTAGTAAAATTCTTCACATTTAATATCTCCTGCGGTCTTCAGCTAGTCCTTCAATTTATTATATTCAATAAGCCTTCAACAGACACTGATTTGTGCCTATCATTGTGAAGTACACAAAAGTTGAATGTGACATTCAGAATTTTCCCCAGATTACCAGAAAATCACAGAATGCCTTGCAAAATAATTGGAATCTCTCTGCACAAACCAACTCCTGATCTGGGTTGTAAGCGTTCATGGGCATTGCCTCCACTGTCATTCTACAAGTCCTTGTCCTAGCACCATGTCTACTTGCACAGACATGCACAGCGTGTTTTTCAAACTGAACTGGAAGCTCTTTGTGTACAGGGAATTATTATGTCTTGTGCTAATCCCTGCACTGACTACTGGTATACAATGTTGTGATTCTGATTATTTCATGTTTATTTCATGAACATGTTTATTTACTAAAGAGACAAGAGTTTACCATATGCTAGGCACTGTTTCAAATACTTTCTAGTAACTCATTTAATTTCCACAGCACCCTGTGGATTGTTTTATTATTATCTCCCACTTTACAGGTGGGGAAACTGAGGCACTGAGGTATCTGTCTATTAAATGATGGAATCCGGATTCAATCAAGGCAGTCTGGTTCCTGAATCCATGTTCTTAACTATTAAGCTACGCGACCAAGTATGTTTCAGTCAATATCTACGCTTAGGATATCATTTTAAGTTCACATGTCAAAAAAATACTCAACATCTAAAAGTAAATGTATTTTCCTATACTACAACTTCACCCCTTTGAAATATTTCTTACTCATTCTTTCCTTTTTAATTTTTCTACCTACAGTTAGTTAGTTCTGGTTATTACTACTTTACACTTGGACTGTTGTAAAATCACTATTCGATCTGAAAGCAGTTTAAACTATCATCAGATGAACCCTAAAACACAACTTTTAACATGTCAGTTGCATGTTCAGAAACTATCAAGGGTTCCCAATAACAGTGGTCTTAAAATTCTTTTGATTATGTGACTCCTTAGTAACAGTTTTTGAGATATTTGACCTCAACAGGTTTATACTTATGTAGTGAGAACAGGTGATTAGAGATTCTTGTTTAAAAAAAAAAATCCTCTGGCCCTCCCTGGTAGCAGAGTGGGTTAAAGCACAGCACTGGGAAGCTTAAGCCACTTCCGCATGAGTTCAGTTCCCGCCTGCCCCGAGGAGATCCACATGGCGGAGATCCACATGGCATGGCAGACCTCTCCTGACCAGCCCGCTGCTCCCCTCAGCAGTGTACTTCCTCGATCTGCCTGTTCTGCTCCCTGCTGTCTATGGTGAATCCTCTCACCCTCCGCATCTCTGGCCTGTACCCCAGTTCTGTATGAACAAATAAATAAATCTTAAAAAAAAAAAAAACAACCCCTCAACATTATATAGTGACTCAAAGATTTTAACTTCATTTCAATGTTTAGTTTTAACAGCTACCATAAATAAAAAAGATACAGGAAGAACTCGCTTTTGCATGGTATCCTGTCATGGGGAACACAGGAATACAGGAAACAATTCTTCAATTTGTATATTTCTGTGGTAACAGATGTGATTTCAGTCATTGGGAACCTGTCAAAGAGTGGGATTGATTCAGCTAATAGGGTACAGTGAAAACAAGGACTGCAAAAACAAGCAGTTTCAAAGAGAAGATATAGATCCAAAGCTATGCTGATTTAATTTTCAGTTCTATTCACCCATTTTGCAAAGGTTAGTTCTAAAGTGTATGCAGAAAAACTCCATCCACTCTGGGGTCAATAGTGTACCTCTAAATAATTAGCATTTTAATAATTTTAATAGCTAAAAAAGGACTCAACAAGGTGTATCACTTTGCCAACTTTTTCATGGAAGCAAAAATGAATTTTTATAGATGACACATCATCTTCAGAACAATTTATTTTTAATGTTGGAAGCATTTCCAAACATAAATTTTCAAGAGGATCTCTCTATCACATAAAATGGTAAGAAAAGTAATCACTTCCTTGCTCATGGCTAAAAATGGACCTTAGTTAAGTGTTTCCAAAATAGGAATTTCCAAAAAGAAATTCCTATTTAGTATTCATAGCCACAGAAACATTCTGCAAATTTTGAAAATGCTTAGTTTAATATTCTACAACTTTTGTAAGCACTCTGTCAGAATATAATCAAGAAACCTCTTGCAGGGAAAAAAGACAAGGTCCTCCCCAACACTTCACAAGTCATCATTAAGAGTCTATTGTTTAATATAATTGTCTAATGAATATGCTGCCATACATCATTTGACAGAAGCAAATACACCTTTACCAACCCTCCAGTCTTTTCTCTGGGTACTTGGAGTATCATATATAAGACATGAATATTTAACATACAGCTAATAAAAGGCTGCGAGTCTCAATCCAATTATATAAAGATTATTTTATTTTCTTAGGATAAGAAACATAAATTGAAGTATTGTTTTTCCCCACTTTGTAATCAATAGCTTAGTTCATTATAGTCCTCTGGTCACTGGAATGAAGTTCAAGATCCTTACTGGCCTAACACAATGTGTGCCAACGTGCTTTAAGTACTTTCATAAACTCAACTCCAGCCAAACTAGTTTATCAATTGTCACCTAAAACTGCCTTCCACTTTCTACTCTTGAGTCCCTGCCGAAGCCAACTTTTCCACCAAGAATGTATTCCAACTTTCATCCATCCAAATCTATGTAAATAAACTATGTGCATCTTTTAAATAGACTCAGCATAAATTTCCTATAATCTCTATTAGCTTTCAAATTACCATGGTCTTGCACACCTCTAAATTCATACATTCAGTCATCAATAAACATTCAACATACTTAAACCGGGAACCCAACATATACCACATGCGCTGAGAATATCACAGCTACAAACTCATAGCATGTATCTACACACACTAAATACTGCACAAAACTTAAAGAAAATGAGAATGAAAGAATAAGGAAGACTCATGTTTTCCTTATTTTGTTTTAGTTTAACACTTTTACTTTTCCATTCCACAATTAACATTTTCATCAGAAAGTGTAACAGGAAAATATAGAAAATAAAGACTTTTAATAACAATATCAGATAATCAGGTAACTAATAACTTACTAATTTTAAGATTCTATGACCAATCATTCACTGCTTCACTCAAACATTTATAAAGCTACTATGTGCAGGATGTATCTAAATACAGTGGCTACAGAAGCAAAATTCCCTTCCTCTGCAATAAGTCTAATAGGAAAGGCTGATAATTAAACTCATAATTGAAAGACAGTGAAACATTCGCATAAAACATGTGGAGGCATAAAAGGAGAGCTCTTAGAAGTGCGTGGGGGGCAAGTGGGGAGGGTTGAACAATCATACAGGATAATCAGGGAAAATTTATTGTTCAGAGAAAACTTCCCAGAGGAAGAAGCTAAATTAGGTAAGGATGTGTGCCACAGGACGTCTGAAAGATAATGCCTGAAATGCATTCAGCTGGGCCAGAGTAAATGTAAGTGACTGTAGGAAAAGTGACAGCGACGAAATTGGGGCCAGAGGTTCAAGGAGTGGGGATATGTCAAGTTCAAGTGACAGAAGGTCATTTTTGAAACACCGTTTTGTCATCTAATCTGTGAACATCCTGTGAGCAAAGATCATATTATTTACTTAGTAGCAGTATTCATATATAAGCTGATAGTCTCTACTACTCAAGTAAAATAGTAAACTATTGTTTCAGCTTCATCTACTATGGTCTGTTTTACTCAAAATCCATTACCATGGCCCTTCTCTTATTCTTAAAGTTCATTCCCGACCTAAAAACTCTAAAACGTTATTCTCTTCACTTCGAAAAGCCTGTTCACACACTGATGGCCCTTTGCCATTTCGATATCATGAGCTGTAATTCATGAGCAATCAGCATTTTAACGGATATAAATAACACTCATTTTTGTCATTCCCCCATCAAACTTCTCCACAGGAGTGGATAACGGATGACTGACTTCATCTTTCACCTTTGCCTCTCCCCACAGTCGGTAATATTAAGTGAAGTGATAAAACTATGAACATAAGTTTAAAAAGCCTGTTTAACAGTTAAATCCTTCGGACCACGAGTGTGTGACTTATTCAAATTCGACTTTTCAACGACAACCTGAGAGCAGCTGGCAGGGAGGAGGCGGAGGCATTTCCCATAAACCGACTTTCGCGCCGGGCATTTCCTGGGACAAAGAGCTGAAGAGACGTTTCTGCTACTGGGACCGCAACAGCCTTGTTCACAAAGTGAACGCGCTGAAGGGAGGCTGAAGCACCAGTCCCGCCAAAGAGACTGAAGCACTAGTCCCCCAGCTTTTCCAGGTAGTAGCCAGAGTCGCGACTAGCGTGCTCCCTCCTGAGGAGCACAAGTCTCACCTCTCTGCAGGTCTAATTTGGTTTCACGGACATAGTTGTCCGGGTTCCGGCTCAGCATCTTCACCTTCATCTTGACAGCTAGTTCTCCGCGTTCCGAGGAGTCTTTCTCTGCGAATCGCGGCTACCACCGCCTCCAACAGCACATGTTACTTCCGCCTCTTCTCGTCTACTTCCGGTCACGTGACTCCCGTCCTGGAAACTAGCGTGTTTGTTTGACCCCGCGGCGCTCCGTAGTTTTCCGGACGAGGGTTAGGCGGGGGCGGCTCCCCGGGCGCGCCAGGTGCCGGAGCGAGGCGGGGCGCGGTGTGGGCGGAGGCAGGCGCTTGGGCACTTCGCGCTCTCCGCTGCGTGAAGTGCAGCTCTCTTTGCCCGGCTGTCTCTCGCCACGGTCTGCGGGCTTCGCTCCAGCGCCTCGGCGTCTGCGTTCGGGCGCCGGTCCCGGAAGTGGGCTCGCGCCCCGCGGTTTCAGCGGTGGGACGGCGGCGGTCGCCACGGTGGCAGCCACAGCCTCTCGTCCTACCTCCGCGGCCCTAGACGCCGTGGTATCGGCGGGCCCCGAGCCTATGACAGGCCAGGGCCAGCCGGCGTCTGGGTCGCCGGCGTGGAACACGGTGTTTCGCCACGTCCGATATGAGAACCTGGTGGCGGGCGTGAGCGGTGGGGTCCTGTCCAACCTCGCGCTGCACCCGCTCGACCTCGTGAAGATCCGCTTTGCTGGTGAGAGCAGCTATTGGCCCCTGGGTTCCTTTACTTTATTCTCTCACCCAGATCGGGGTGATAAAGATGGGGAAGAGGGCCTTGATCGCCCCTTTTCCCTTACCAAGAAGCCCGGGTTGAAGATGTTTACCGGGAATAGATTTGGTGCAGGGGAGCCTGCGAATCTGGCTACTGTGGTCCCGGCTCCCCAAGACTTAAGATAGGCGGGAGCATTGGAGAGATAAGTCTGGTGTAAAATGTGGGATTCAGAACCTGGCTTGTAATATGAGCCTGGCTTGTAATACGAACGGGATTGCCACATTTTAGGACTAAGCTTTCACACTTGCAAATCTTTCACTTTTGGAGGTACTTTGATACCTCATGGTAACCACGTGTTTGGCAACTGCACCCAGAGGAAAATGCAATTGCTTGGGGTGAGATATAATCCTCCGCAGGCAGTTGGAAATACATTTGGTGTAGAATTCTCTTCAAGATTTGTTTTTTGTCATTCATAAGCGTGGAAGAAGATCCTGCGAAAAAAGAATAACTAGAATTCAAATACAATTCATTTTACTTAGGTTAAGTGTATTAAGTATATCAAAATCAACAAAATCCTTTAGTTTGTAAAGCTAACACTAAATTCTGGAAAAGGTAGCTTGAAAAAAGGTTTTGCCGACTTTATTTGTAAATTAATTTCCTGGCAGTTCAGTTTTTACTAGAAGTAAAGCTTTACTTTTAGTGAGATCTGCAGAAGTGACTTGATTCGATTCACCAGGTATATATTTTTTCTGATATTATTTGTGGATTGTGATATCCGAGCACCTAAAAAAGTTCTTGCCCTCGAGCAATTTATAGTCTTAATTGTAATTCGAGACTTAGTCATATAAAAGATAATGCTGGACAACATAAAACTAAAGGGCACATGGAATAAATCCAAATGACTAAATTATGAGTAGAGGTAGACTATTAGACTATTAAGATGATGAGTTACTGAAGACTGTATCTACATAGGTTCAGTAGGTACTTAGAAATGAACACACCTCAGCCATTTAAAAAGACAGAATACTGTTTTTTGATTTAAAAAAGTGGATGATTGTGTTAAGTGACATCAGTTAGAAAATGAAAGACGGTTTCCAGGTAATTTCACTGATTTGTAAAATATAAATAGCCAATTTCACTGATTTGTAAAATATAAATAGCCAAATAAAACAAACTAGCATGATACAACGAACATAACTGTAGATTCTGAAAAATATTGTGGATACCAGAGGGTAATATGACAGCGTATTAGCACCGGAACTTTGGGGGTGAGTGGAGCATGTGTACCTGTTGAAGTGTGAAGTTATAGTCCCAAAACTATGTAAATAAATGGCAAATACTGATTTTTTTAAATAAAAATAAAATAATTTTATTTAAGAAATGAAACTGGGGATAAGGGAAGTAGTTTAAAGCTTGGGTGACAGGTTAGAAGATAACTCCGATATAGGATATGAAAGTCAGAAGTGGGGATTGTGGCATCTCTTTCTAGTTTTAAGATATAATTTTAAATTAAGAATGATGAGAAAGAACCCCAAAAATAATAACATGAATGAGGTATAAAAATAGAAATATTCTAATATCTGATCGCCTACCAATCAGTAAGTTAATCAAGGAATCAACATGTCAAGTCTAATAACAAGAATAGCACTATCAGGTTTTATATGTACATGGTATAACAAGCTCCACAGTAGCATAAATTAACTTTATGATTGAATGTTTGCATGACCTTAAGGTCTTTATATGTATTAACTCACTTGATCCTTTATAATTTTTAGAGTTAGGTTCTATTGTCTTTTCCATTTCATAGATTAGAAAACTCAGGGACAGCAAAGTCAGGAAGTTTCCTCAGGGTTACACAGGAAATGTTGACATCAGGATTTCAAACTCAGGAAGTCTGATTGCAAAGTATATTATCCCTTTGAAACCATAGGTGCATAGCTTATTATTGTTTAAGGGTCAGATGTTAGGAGTGGAAATGAAAATAGTTCTAGAAAGTTAAGCTGCCAAATTACACAGCCTTCATTCCATGAGGAAAAAAAAAAACAACAGAAGCCAAGTCTGGATGTTAGAAATAAAATCAGTTCTTCAGAAATGCAAAAACTGTACTCAGGATTGCAGTTGAAGCTACAGGGTGATTTGAGAACCATTCCTGTTGAGTGGAAGAAGTGCCTATATAAAACTCAGCGTTTAAAAAGGATGCTGCAGAGGAAATTTGATGGCTAGAGAATCAGGAAAAGTGTAGCATATAACTAGTCCATAGAAGAGTGTTTCAGGGGGTAAAAAACATCAGATGCTACTAAAGGATTAGTAAAAAAGAGGCTCAAAAGTGCACTTGAAGGTCTCGATCTAGAGAGCACTTGGAGTAATTTGTGGAAGCCCAAACCAAATTGCAATGGATTGAGAAGCTTTGGAGCTAAGATTGTAGCTATCTGTTCTAGGAGCTTAACTGATAAGAAGATAGGATCAAAGAGGAAGCTCTCAGGAGATACTTCAGAGTGTTTATATTTGGGGGTGGAAGCACTCACTAAAAGCAAGGAAGAGATTGAGGTGGAGCAGGAAAATGAGGAGTGCAGTTTCTAGAGCAGTTAGATACAAAATCCAGGTTTCTGACAACACTTAGTGTACTTGCTGTAACATTGTCAGGTTAGAAATAGGCTTTCCTCCCTTTGTTAGCCATGGTAAATAGTGGCTCTTCTTTCCAGGCACCATTCCCCTCATAGGAGAGTAGTGACTAGTGAACTGTACATATGGGTAATGATCTATAATTTGTGGAGAGGTTCTGGGGGGCGGTTTCAGTTAGTATTTGTGATCTTAAATGTCTTTGACCCAGTTAATTCCCCTTTTAATAGCTAACTCAAAGAACTTAGGAATTGTACTAAATGTTGAATAGAATATTCTCTAGAGAACTTTTACTAGTGATTTACAGAAATGAGAACTTTTCTGTGAGGACAATAACTACAAATACAGAATATTTGATGAGCAAAACCATCAAGGTGTTTAAAACTTATTTTTTGCAGGTCTATCAAATAACTAGTAGGAATTCTCATAATATGCTCTGGAGGGGGTGGGAGAAGTATGAAAAACTGTATAGTAAAATACAAACTTAAAAATATTTAATCTAAATTATAAACTTGGCATTCTTGTTAATCCCATTTCCTTGTAGGAAACAGGAATCACACTTGATTTAAGATAATTCTGGGATGTAGTTGTTCTTAAAAGATTGTTTACAAAAATATGAGCAGATTATATGAAAATCACAATGGATACTGCAGTATTTTAGCCATAGAACTGGGCTGTTGCTCGCTGAACAGTCAAAGAACAAGGGGAGTCATTGGATGAGGGCAGTCTTGAAGGAGCGGTGACCTTCAGTAGAGGACCAAAGCTAGCCCAGGGCCACCCCATAGAAAAAGCACACGTCAGAGTGGCTCTGTTCCAGGCTCGCAGTCAAGTGAGTCACGTGAATTTTCTTATTTCCCAGTACATATAAGTTATGCTAACATATACAATAGGTACATACACTGTATTAATAAGGCAAAACATATGTTTAAAAACAAATGTTTATACCTTAACCTGAAAATATTTTATTACTAAAATATACTAGCCATCATCTGAGCCTTTAGATCATAATCTTTTTCCTGGCAGAGGTGTTTGTAAAAAACATTATCTTCAGATACTGTGAGATAAAGTGAATGTCAATAAGGTCTCTGCAAATACCTGCATCTGCTCGTACATTTCTCTGATCTCATGTCAGGGCTCCCTACTAACCCAATTCAACTAAAAGCTAGATGGCTCTGGAGCAAAGCATGGCAGAGTGGATCTAGACAGGAAACAGGAGGTGTTCAGGATATGTTAATTAAAGAAATATATACTGAGACTGCAATATACAAGCACTATGTATGAAGTAGCAGTGTTGCGCTGACGTACTAGTTCTTGCCCCATAGCATCTTCCTACTGGGAAGCCAGAATAATTGAAAAAGTGCAGTAAGAAGTGTTTTAATATAATAGAGAAAATATGGTACACTGTGGGAGCAAAGAAATGGCTTCATTTAGGGGATAGGAAAAAGCTCACCTGGTGAAATGATTAAACTGAGGCCTGAAAAAAGGAATCAAAGCTAAATGGAGGAGTAGTGAGTGAGAAGACAGAGAATGTTCAGAGCACCTATGCAAAAACCTTACAGTCATAGTTTGTATAAAGACTAAAAGTTGTTGAACATTCTAACAATTTTCACCAAATGAAAAGATGTAGATGTCAGTGAACCTGTGCAGTAATTTCAGTAAGGCAGCGTTGTGTGCAGGGAGACACTAGAGAGACTGGGGCTCTGGATAGAAATGAGTGATGGAGAGTCCTAAGTACTATGTTAAGGAGGTTATTATATGCTGCAGAATAGTTTTAATAAGTGAAGTTTTGAAGTGAGTGTTTCAAGAAGGGTTATTTAACCTACAACAAAATAAATTGGGGGTTGGGAGCAGCCAGGTCCTTTGCAGCAAACCTACAGGCAGAAAGATTCATTGAAATTGAATTGCTGTCAATAGTTAGGAAATGGAATCTTGAAGTAGGATGATGCAGTGTGACCTGAGAATCAAGTCCACGAGAGACTGATCAACCAGCACCTTAGAAGGCTTCTTAATTGATAAGAAGGTGTGGAGTGCCATCAGGTTTCTGACACAAGCATCTGCGAAGCTGGTAGTGCCATGTATTGAGTCATTGGGAACACTGGAATAAGAGCAGCTTTCTGACTGGGGAAAACCCCTAGTTCAACTTTAGATCTGTTTATGTAGAATATCTACATTCAGCTTTTGTTGGTCACATCTGTCTGCATAGATGTGAAGGTTGACGAAAGGTCTGGCTTAGAGAAAGAGAACTGACACTTCCATTCACAGACAAAAAAGGGGGGGGGAATACACCACAGAAAGGGCAGTCATATCTGAGTGGTGTCATTTTCATCTTTATTCCTTTCTATATTTTGTAAATCACTTCTTGCTTTTTTTTTTTTTAAGATTTATTTATGCTTACAGAACTGGGGTACAGACCAGAGGTGTGGTAGGTTGAGAGGGTTCACCAGAGACAGAATGGGGAGCAGAACAGGCAGATCTATGAAATAACACTGCTGAGGGGAGTAGTGGGTGGGTCAGGAGACATCTGCCACACCATATGGGGCACCTCCCTGGCTGGCCAGGATCGAACTCGTGCTACAGTAGCTTTAGAGAGCTTCATACTGCAGTGTTTTTAACCTGTTGCACCATAAGAGAGGCCCCATAAATCGCTTTCTTTTTAAAGCAATCTCATTCCCTGAAGATACCTACTATTAACTACATGAAGTGTTTCAGTTCACTCCTTTTCCTAGGATACCCAAGCATTTATAGAAATACACATGTAGTTGTAGAGAGTAGTTTTAAAGTAAACTAATGATATTCATGTATAAGGCACTCACGTATTAGAGTAGTCCAGAGTATAGGTGTATCATGATTAAACATATCCTTATCATTGTATATTGAGATTGCTTTCATTTGTGCTGTCAAAGAAACTGCTACACGAACTTCCTTCTAAGCACATTTTTGTAGATTTGGGCTGATCTTTCTCTAAGTTGTGTCTTAGAAGAGTAACTGCCAGGTCAAGGGTAACTGCATTTAACTTTTCTTAATAAAAATCTGTCTTCTATACTATTTTAAAAGGGCAGAGGGGTATGGATGTGCCTGTCTCCCTACACCCTCACCAACATTGGCCATTAACAAACCTCAAGTTCTCAATCTGGAAGGCAAAAAGAACTGTTAGTACTTTTGTGTTTTGTCAGTGAAGTTGAACCATCTAGTGCTGCTTGCCATTTTAGTCTGTGGCTTGACAGTCATATAATTTGTCCATTTTTCTTAGAGGCTGTCATTTTCTTAATGGCTTGTGACTGCTTCTCATATATTAGATACAAGGCTCTACCACAAATATTTCCTTCTTCAGTTTCTTCTATGTAGAGTCTTTTGCAAAATGGAAGTTTAAAGTTACTTCGTCAAATAAGTATTAGCTCTTAAGCTTTCAAGATTGATGTGAATTCTTGCTTTGCCCTATCATTTTATTAATTTAGAGTTCCTGAAAATAGTGGATGGAGTAGATACTTTTTCTTCTTTCTGTCCGTGTGCGTGTGTGTGTGTGTGTTGTGGTGGTGGTGGTGGTAGGAAGGGTAAAAAGAGAATTTACAGAAAAAATTTACCTCTATTCTCTGCATTTTGTTTGCTGTCACTCCTCATGTCACTGTTTTTGAGATAACATTTATTTAATACGTTTTAACTGATTTTCAAGATCTACATATACCCTTCAGATGAACGTGCCAAGCCTGTCACCAATACATCCTTAGTCCACCATTGTGCCTTCTACCTTCCCCCTCTAGTAACCTCAATTCTACAATTAGATTTCTAGATTTTGTTTGACTTTATTTGACGCTGTTTTCTCTATGGTCCACATTTAAGTGACACTATCTGGTATTTGTCTTTCTCTTAATATATTTCAACTTGGCACAATCCCCTCCAATTCCATCGATGTTGTTGCAAATGGCAAAACTTTATTTTTTTAATAG
This sequence comes from Condylura cristata, assembly GCF_000260355.1. Lineage (NCBI taxonomy): Eukaryota > Metazoa > Chordata > Mammalia > Eulipotyphla > Talpidae > Condylura > Condylura cristata. Next base: position 24,429,219 of record NW_004567110.1, read on the forward strand.
CTGTGTACTGTTTCATTGTGTGTGCATACATCTTCTGAATCTACTCAACTATCCTAAGGCAGTCAGGTTGTTTCCATAACTTGGCCTATTGTAAATGGTGTGGCAATGAATTTAGGCTTTGAATCAGTGCTTTTGTATACTTCAGGTGGATACCTAGGGGTGGAATAGCTGGATCATATGGTAGATCTATTTTTAATATTTTGAGAACCTCCATACTGTTCCCCACATCCCCACCAGTATTGTACAAGGATTCTTTTGTCTCCAGATCCTCACCACCACTTGTTCATGATCTTTCTGAGGTGGGCCATTCTCACAGGTGTGAAATTAATATCTTTTTTTTTTAATCCAAATTTTTAGTGAGGACATACTAACCACTTAAAGCTTGAATAAAATCACGAATGTGTTAATTTTAATGTACTAAATAATTTTTCTCTGCCAAAAAAGCTTTTCTTCTAAATTTACCTCCTTCGTTTGAGTGAGTGTGTGATGTTCTAATCTTTATTTGATATTCAGAGCAAGAACTTTGCTTTCACCTAACTTTTTGTGTATCCTTGACTGCAGTGAGTGATGGATTGGAAGTGAGACCGAAATACAAAGGAATTGTGCACTGTTTGACTACCATTTGGAAAATTGATGGACTACGGGGACTGTACCAAGGAGTAACTCCAAATGTGTGGGGTGCAGGTTTATCCTGGGGACTCTACTTTTTCTTGTGAGTAGATTTAGAAGATTTTACAGTATTAAATAAAATGATTTTCGTTTGTTCTCAGTGATTATTACATAATGATGAAGTAAGAAGGCTCATTCTTGACCCTGAATTGGAAGGGTCAGAAGTACAAAATGGCTTATTAGTTTCATGTTCTGTCCAGTTATTGTTTTTGTTCTCTGTCAGAGATATTTGGACTGAAGGAAAGTTAACAGGAAGAAAATGAAAGGATGGGACGGAGAAACACTCTTACAGAAGCCATTCCTGTGAGATGAATTCAGGGAGATGGCTTACTAAAATATATTTGACTCATTGTGAAGTTGGAAAAGCAGAAGGGGGACAGACTGTGGGTCCTTGAAAGAACATATATCACTAGAAGAGCCCTACTGGGAAAAACAAAACAAAACGGTTACTGGCTGAGTTTGAAACTTGTTCCTTCTTAGCTCCTAGTCAACCTGCCCATGTCGTTTGTTTCCTTAGCTCCCTTACTTGTCATATACCATAACCATTTGAAGTAATTAGTGTTGCATATTTACTGAAGAAGTCACAGCCTGCCTGTGGCAGGCGCCTGCAGCTTATTAAATGTACCAGCGCGTGAGAACACAGCATCTTGGCACTGAATGGAGGAAGGAGCAAGTGCCACTCCGCAGTGCACGAAGAGGGATGAGACTCGGGCCATGCGTGCAGATGCAGTTCTTTGTTTTAATAGATGGCATATTTAGCGAAATAGCTTTGCCCTTTCTTTGTGTTATGTATTTTGTGTGCTCCCTCAAATTTTTATGTCAGTATCCATACCAATCTTAAAATACAATTTTAAATGAGCAGACTAAAATTCAGTCTTAATATTTATTCTTAAAATTTTTAGTTCTAACACATACTTACATCAGTGGAACTGTATTTACAAAATCTATTCTGCTGTGAATTTCAGGGTGGCAGGTTCTTCAAAGAGAGTTTCTAAGGCCTGGTGAATTTAAGGATTTCTTTAAAAAGTATACACGTTTCATGTTAAAATCTTACTGGTGAAGTTTGCAAGGATTTAGTTCTAGTCCTCCAAGACCAGGTGGAATTTGTAGCCAAAATAGACTGGTTTGGCTCCGCTGCTGAGAAACAATAGTGACTATTTTCTGCCATATGAAGTCCACTTGTCAGTCTGCCACTCAAGTCAGTCTGCCACTCGAGTGTGGCTGTTTTCCTTCTCTCTCACTTACCCTGTTGGTAACTTTTGCTCACATGCCTGTTTTCCTGATTGTCCACACCAACTCAGTGCCACTTCTTCCTGCAGAGGCCTTCTGTGATCTCATAGCTTCTTACTCTCTTAGCTATTTTCTGTGTCTTTTGTTAAGGTTACTTGTGTGCTGCTTATGGCTTGTTAGTATGCTAAAGAGCAATTGAGTCTTGTATCAGAATTGCCAGCCATAGTTCTTGAACAGAGGCCTTCAGGACATATGTGTTCAATGCTCTTTGTGGTCTTTTGTCTGTTCTGTGCAGTCACTGTACCTCCCCATTACCTCCCCTCCCAATTTTCCTGTCTGTTGTTTTATTAACTGATGTGATTAAAATATTTTACAGATATATTGCTAGCCATATGCATGGTGAGGGAAGCATAGGGGTGATATAACCTCACAGTAAATAAAACATTTCCAGGAAATCAATTCTTAAAGATGATCTTATTTTGAGGTTACATTGAGCATTGACTTATTTGGGGGGTACTAGTTAAGTTACACACACTTTAAAACAGACTTCACTGCTTTAGGAAACCTATGCAGATTTTTATAAAACTATTCCTGTTTCTTTCAGCTATAATGCCATCAAGTCATATAAGACAGAAGGAAGAGCTGAACAGTTAGAAGCAACAGAATACCTTGTGTCAGCTGCTGAAGCTGGTAAGTCAGTATATGAAGTATAAAAATGCCAACTTCCAATTTGATTTTCACTTATTTGCCCTTTTTGTCTTGAACATCAGAGTGTAATTAAGCACATCTAACTATACTAATCTGGTCTCATATTAGTAGGTATTTTGATTACCTAATTATATTTAAAGGTATTTTACTTATCCAGGGAAATATAATTTATAGAAGTTATGAATCTGAAGTAGTTCAAGACAATCAGTATGTCTAAGTATAATTTCAGTTTTTGTATTGCAGTTTATTATAAGAAACTTGGTTAATTGTCTCACATATACCTAATATTCAAAAGTGAAAAAGTCAAACCCATAATCTTTATACCACCTATTTTGAAACTTTGTATACCTTGGTTTCTTAATGTTTACTGTTTGGGTTTAAGTCAATAACTGTCTTACTCCTTTTGAATACCTAGCCACTCACAGGACCAGAATCAAACAGGAATCAAAATATTCGTTCAATAAAGGACTACTTAGGAAACTTGGCATATAAGAAATGAAAGTGGATGATTATAAAATTATCACTTCTGTAAAGAATTTAACTTAGTGCTTTTTACATAGTTTTTTCATTTTTGAGGTATAAGAGCTATTTGACTGGCCTTGAGGAAGATTGTACTAAAGTTGGGGCGAATACATGTGTGCAGATTTTTCAAGTGCTAAGATTTCTGGTCCTTTAACCCTAATCTCCCACGCCTCTGGATTATGCCAGCTCTTACTCCTACATATCTGTTAATCTCCTTATCACAGTACCCTTCAGTCCCCCCCCAGTACTTCTCTACAAGAGGTCACATTATTTAGGAGCCAAGACATCTCTCTTATCTTCAGACCTCAAAGGAAAGGTTTTCACATTTCTATTACCCTGTTAATTTGCTTCACACTAATTGCATGAGAATGTTTTTATGACTACCCCTCTCTCCCCCTCAAATTTCTGTCTACCACTTACCCTAAGACTGTCTCAGAGTCTTGGGTGTACAACACTGTGCAGCCTCATTCTTTACAGGCAGTGACTGTTCTTAATTTGGGTTGTCATAATGGAATATCTGTATGCTAAGTAATCTTATTTAAATCTGATTTTAGGAGCCATGACCCTCTGCATTACAAATCCATTGTGGGTAACAAAAACTCGCCTTATGTTACAGTACAATGGTGTTGTTAACCCCCCACAGCGACAATATAAAGGAATGTTTGATACACTTGTGAAAATATATAAATATGAAGGTGTGCGTGGATTGTATAAGGTAATAAATTATTATCAATATATTTTGAATAACTGACAGTTATAAATTCCTTTAGCTCTAATGTCTGGGTTCTAAATGAACTGTAGTCCTAAAAAAGAAATCAAGCTAGGTTGTAATTTAGCTTATAATATTGCATTGTATGTTAACATGCTTATCTCATTACTGTGAGATGTGTCATGTCACAGATGGGTGTGAGGAAGATGGTCTGAACTTTGCCAATAACACTTTTCATTAAGTCACATTATTCCTTACCCTGTCCCTGAAAGCTGTGGTCTCTTGAGAACTTGGGTAGTTTAGTTTTTCTTTTTTAAATTCTTACCTTTTAGGGATTTGTTCCTGGACTGTTTGGAACATCACATGGTGCTCTTCAGTTTATGGCATATGAATTGTTGAAAGTGAAATATAACCAGCATATCAACAGAGTACCAGAAGCCAAACTGGTAAGACAGTTCTTAAAAACAGTATCATTTACTTTTATGGGCATGATTTAATAGATACACACTTCAGTAGTATTGCCGTGAAGATGCTTACTGACTCTGCTGCTGTTTATATTTTTATAGGCTAATGACATCCAGCTGTTAGAAATAGAGACCCCTAATTGCCTGTGTTTAGAAGGAAAATAGCATCTTGAATGTTTGTTTCCATATATAATTTTAACTTCTGTATTTTTAAAGGAATCCTAAGGAGAAATGTTTTGTGTTGTCTTTTTAGAACACAGTAGAATATATATCTGTTGCAGCACTATCCAAAATATTTGCTGTAGCAGCAACATACCCATATCAAGTGGTGAGAGCTCGTCTTCAGGATCAGCACATGGTATACAAGGGGGTGTTGGATGTGATCAGAAAGACATGGAGGTAAGAGCCTGTGGGGTATCAGAATTGCTTCCAAGAGATAACTCACAAGTCTTAAAATGTCTGGTTGATCCTATTTTTATAGCAAAGGCGAGTGTGCTGGGGCAAAAACTTGACTCGTTGCCTCTCCTTTCCCTTTTTTTATTTACTACATATTAGGGCCATAAACTTACTCTTTGAAGCTTTATTTCTTTGTAAAATTAGATTATCTTGACTAGTAAAGATTTATAAAAATTAAATGAGCTGTCAAATATAATATATATAAATATATTATATATATATATAAAATGTTATAAAATGCTTAAATAGCATTAAAACAAATTCAAAAGAAACATAGTTTAGTATCATTATGATGCTCCTACACCTGCTGCTGGCACCATAACTTTTATAAGATACTTCTCTTTGTATAGAAGAGACTATTGTTCTTAAGCATGGGACTAGTTAAACGTATAGGTAGACATCCCTGTATTTCTCTTCATGCTGAAAGGCCAGAACAGACTATTTAGAATTTCTAAATACATATCAAGTCAGTAAATATTTATTGAGAATAGAAATGACAAGATCCAAGGCTATCTATATTCTTGTTGTAGGCTTAAGGAAATAAAGCTATCATTTATATAAGCTGTGAGGGTTTTTTAATGCCTACATAGACTAATTAATATTGCTGCATGTTCACACATTTAAAGGTATTTGAAAGGTGGTCATCACTAAAGTGCACTATCAGTTCAGTTTGAGATGTCCCTGCCCTCTGTCCCTGAGTCAGCCCACAGGAGGAGTGTGACTCCCACAAGTGGCCCAGAACCCCATTGTTTTCATGACTTTGAAAACATGGATTTAAATCACAGTGAAGTTTGACTGCTAACCCTGTGTTGGTTTAACTTTTTGTATCTTCAAACTAGCTATGTGGAGAATTAAACTTACATCTATTTTTCGCTTTAAAGGAAAGAAGGCATCGGCGGATTTTACAAAGGAATTGCACCTAATTTGATTAGAGTGACGCCAGCCTGCTGTATCACTTTTGTGGTATATGAAAATGTCTCCCACTTTTTGCTTAACCTTAAGGAAAATAGAGAGTAAACTAAAAGGAGTTAATTCCAGTATCTCTGCCCAAGGCAGCCATGTGGCTACCTTGTGCTTAAGATGTAAAACTCAGAAGAATACTGCACAGCACCATGGCTTATCAGGATTGGTCTGTAATCATTATGTGTCGAAGAACTGCTAAGTCATTGTTATGTGTTTCTGCTTTTTGCCTTTCCCATCTGTATGGGACTTGGATATCTCTGCCAGAAATGGGAACCATCAACGCACCGTAAAGCTGACATGAAGCAGAGAATTACACCGATTTCTCCATTTCATTATTCAAGTAGAAGCTGATTTGCACCAATTGCTAAACGGTATAGATGTATGTGCATTACTTTCTGAACTCATTTGCCTGGATTGGCTGTAAAGATCTACCTTTGTGTAATACCAGGAAAACACCCTTTTATAAGAATGTTGTTGCTGTTTTCAAGGATGTAGTGGAAAAGACATTGTCCAAAAACCAGACCATTTTAGAATTGGGAAATCTGAGTGAGAGAAAAAACCCATGATAAATGAGGTTTAGTTTTAATTTAATTGAAATGCACTCATCAGAGAAATTTGGAAATTATGTACGTCCCATAATTTGAGAAATACCTGGCATCTGTTGTCACTCCCATCACTAATTTTCTTATAGAGGCTTTTCTGTAATTTAAAATATAATCCTACCATAATCCAGTTACTTTTTGGAATAGGTACCTAGTGTCTTCTAAGCTTATAAATTTGAAGGTCTAGAATCAAGCTGTGTCATATTAGCTGTGTCACATCAGCCTTATTAACATACTTGGCTTAAAGTCACTTAATGGATTTGCTAATAGGTCATATTATATACAGATACTGGAATAATCAGTATGTGTTTGTTGACAAACTATGTGGAAATAAGAAACTTTTTCCTACTTCAGTTTTTGGGTATATGGGTCTAGATTCTAAATAAATGATTCATCTAAACTGACTGCTGAAATTCAGGCATAAGTACAAATTACATTTATGGTCATTATTGATTTACTTTCATGAGTTGCAGGTAGCTATACATTTAAAGCCTGCCCCCAAAGGACTCCAGGAGAGTGAATATTTCTATCTGTCATAAACATGGCATGAATGAAGTTGCACTACCATCTATTTGTTGTAAATAAAACCGTGGTTTCAAAGCCATATTGAAATGGTTCTTTGAAAAGAGGTCTATTTTTTATATATTGAAAATGGCATTGTTTTAAAAATAAAGAGGAAATGCTGCGAATCTAATTGTATTTACTATAATCTCTGTAATATGCACAGGAATGCGTTATAAATTAAACGTAATATATTTTTTCATATTTCTGGATTAAACTATAATTTGTATAATGTCCTAAAGTTAGTTCCTGTATGAAAAGACATGGCGTTTGGTGCCTCAGTGGTAGCACCATGATGTAAGTGACTCCTATATGCCCCCCAAATTAATAAAATACAACTTAACTGCTGTTTGAGCATACAAACCTGCACAATAAAAACATAAAGCACTAAATAACTGCATTTCTAGATTAAGAATGTCCAAGGAGATTTCTACAAAGTGTAAAAATTCTGAGAAAAGAATTCTGCTCACTTGACTATAAATGTTGAACTTTGTTCTGTACAAGGTTTGTTACCAAGCATTGAGGATACAGCAGGATATAAACCAGACAGCATTCTGCCCACAGGAATTGTCATTTCAGTGTGAGTGCAGAAAATAGGCAAGCGTGAATAACAATTTCAAGGTTTTAAAAATTATAAGTATCACTAAAGCAGAGTTGAGGAGAGTGTTGCTGGTAGAGAGAGTGAGGTGGTTGGGGTCAGGAGAGATCTCTTGAGTAATCCTTGAAACATTTTGTCAGAAATTAGGAGCAGGCCACAATGGGGTAGAGGAAACACAATCTAGGCAGAGGACTAGGAAACTGGAAGATTCTGAGATAGGAATTACTTGGCTTGAGGCTTGAGAGTGAGGCTAGGATGCCTGGAGAGTTAGTTGGAGAAGTGGCCTTGGCAGTGTGATGGAAAAGAATGCACCCTAGGAAGCTGCTAATCCTATTTTCTGTTTGGCCTTATGCTAATACTTCACCTTTCTGAGTCAAGTTCTCTCATCTGTAAAATGCTACCTTAGATCGTTTCATTTGCAGGGATAATGCTTGAGATGGGGGTTCTTAGGCAAATGATTTATTGAAGGTGTGCTCTTGGGAGAACTCTATAGTGGAGTAAAGAAAACAGGAGAGGCAGGGGAAGGGGAGGTTCCAGAAATTCAACCTCCTTCTGGCCCCTCAGAGACTGCAGTGCAGTTGAACCACAAAGTGTTTTGCCCAGAGATGAGAGCTTGAGCTGCTTTGCTTCCACCTTTGGTAGTCTTTGACTAACTGCCCTTGGTGGAGAAGGGCTGGTGGGCTGGCCAGGTGAGTCTCAAACAAGGGCAGTCCTCCACATCCAGGTGGAGGAGTAAACACAAGATTTAGACAGGATTCAATGGATGGATCAAAGTAAGGTGCTTAGGCATAGAGAGGTATGGCTACATCTCTGGGCAGAAGAAGACGGACAGGCTCAAAAAAAGGGGAATAGGCTCAAAAAGAAGTCACCAGTCATCAATATTGGGATGTCAGAAAAGTCACGACACATTTTTCTGTTTCCTGTTTCAAAGAAAACTAGGTCATGACTTTTCAGACAACCCCTTTTTCTATAGGATAGAGATGTCAAAAATCAAGAGACTGAAGACCGATTGCAAGCAGCTAAGGAGGGGGAGCATATTGCAAATTCTGACACCACTGTCGGGTGCTTTTTTGGATTTCAGCAGCTACAGGAAAGTTAAAGAACTTTAGCTTGAAGAAAGCATTGGAAGTCTAGGAAGAAGAGTGGAGGTTGACAGGGAAAACCAAGGACAACACTGCAAAGTTAAGATGTAGGCTGCCAACAAGTGCTGGCACTGGGCAGAGCGCAGACGTGGCAGAATGTGATGGACGGCTGGGTGCCTCTCCCCGTGACAAGACGGCTGTATTTCAGAGTTTCCTGTTGTGGTCTGGCACTTTTAGAAAGTCGCGATTTTAAAACATAATGGAAACGGGAGAACAACTAAGAGGTATGTTCCTGAGCCATCCAAGTGAGGATTTTCCTTTGAATATGGACACTTTACCGAATATAAAATTATCCAAATAAGTAATATTTTAACCATCTTCATAGCAAGGTGCGTTAATGATAATAAAATTACTTCTAGAAATAAAAATACTTGTGAAATGATTTACTTAACTATGATGGCTGTCATCTAAAGACATGTTAGGTAACATCAGAAAATGTGGCATTTTAGGTTACTTAATGTCTTAAACGTCTAAAAGAGTAAATAGGAAATAGATTCTGACTTGATGGATACCTGTTGGTTCCCCAGTCACTATTCCTTTTCCTTCTGAATTTCTTTGCGGAGCTTACTTACCTTTGTGATTCAGATGCCATGGGCCTCCCTTGCTTTGATTAACAAAGCCACTGTATGTGCCCTCTCTGTCCTTAATGAAAGGTTTAGAACTGGCAGTTACCTAAACTGGTCCATGCAGAGACTCTAAAAACTTTTGAGTCCATTGACATTCTCCGCTATTTCATGAATGAGAACTCATGAAACTGAGAGTTCCTCAAAGCCAAATTAGGAGCATGAATGGGGGCAGGGTTGGGGTGGGGTGAGACAGGGAGTGAGTTTGTCCAAAGTGGATGCAATACTACAGAAATGACTACTGAAAGAAAGCAATTTGGTCTTAAGTCACAGTCTCACCTGGCAACATGTAACTCTAATTTTCAACTTGGTGAACCAATAAATATCCTTTCTTTAAAGCCTATCTCATTAAGTGTTTCTATTACTAGCTACAACTGAAAGTTTCTCAGGCAACACAGAACCTGCAATACAGACCCAAGGTCTGTACATCACTTTCCCACCGACTGTCACGGTGTTTGTGAACTCTGCTTCTATCGAATCTGATGGTACCTTTATGAACAGTGACCCGTTGTATAGATTTTTTAAACTTTTTAGTTTACATAAAAACATCGTTTTTACTATTTACAAAAAGATTATTCAGCTCACAATGAAAAGTATAAAGGAAGGAATGAGCCTGTTAGAAAACTAACTAGAAGAGAACTTCCTTATGCCAAATCCCAAAACTGTACTGACGTATTGTACGGACCAAAGAGCACTGGACCAAGACTGTTTCACTGGGTGCCCTTGTAAAACTTCTGTCTAGGAGGACTGAGGTGAACACATCATCCTCTGTAGCTTTTACATTCCCAAAGGAATACAGAAAGTGCTGTTCATGCTTGCTTCTTGTGCCAAATGCATAATCATGCCCCCTATCAATTTAGGTTCAGCCAGGAGACAACACTTGTAAATGTGACCCAGAAGCTAAAGGTTCTCAAGCCATGCTAGAGTGATGCAAACATGTTAAGAACTCTAATAAACTACCTAGGGCAAATGAGCAAGGGAGCAAGAGAAGGGCCCCCCCCCCCCACCTCCCACTCAGGTTTGTTGGAGACAGTTGCAAACCACTGGGTGCGGAGAACCTGTGCTGGGTTGCCTGGGTCAGAGCTGGTTTAGAATTTGATTAACAAGAAACCCCTGGGACACAAGGCTGGGGTGCAGGTGGCAGAAGTTAGGTTTCTGCAGGTGCAGTCAGGAGCAGATCTTGTCCATGGCAAAGGCCTCAGGAACAGCCCAGTACTGTTCTGATCAGACAGGCCCAGCCAGTCAGTGGGCTTGCCAGGGAGGCAACAGCCCTGCTGCAAGTATAAGGCTGGAGCACATGGTGTCCCTCGCAGGACTGCAGAAAGGTGCCCACCGGGCTGGGTCTGTGAGGAAGCTGAAACTATATTCTGGGTGTGCAATAGAGCAAAGCACCACCAGAGGCACACACACCACTGACCATGCAGCAGGAAGCACAAGAAAAAGCAGACCTTAGCACTCTGAAGCCAGGAACAGAAGCTGCTTTCCTCCCAAGTGTCCCGCCTGTATCCCCTACTGAAACTACTCCTGAAAGAGTCCAGGCTGTTAGCTCCGAGAGCAGGTGGTGCAGGATGAGTTTGCAGCTGAGAAGCAATAGACTGATAACTGGCTTGGGGGACCCCTTTGACCATTCATTCCCACAGGCTCCTTCTTTGCACCATTGAATTCCTGCATAGGAAGCCAAGTATACTTAGCTTACAAGACACAGTTATCTTGATAGTGAAGTTCTTGCCCCTCCAGCAAAACAGACACAAAGCCTTAATTAAGGATCACTGCATTCATTGCTGGTGCTCGAATTCAGTCATGACCTCATTAAGTATTCTGTTAGCTAAAGACTACAAGGTAAAGCCAACTCCCCCAAACTTTACTTTAAATAAAGATGGGTAGAAGAAGAAAGAAGAAAACAGCTTATATAATCAACACATGCATGTAAAAATGAAACTATGCAAAGCTACCAGAATCCTTGTTTCTTTCTGTAGTTGCTCATGAGATTAGAACTGATATCCTATAGCTTCTACCTTCAACTACCCACTCGATATTTTTCAGTCAAAATCCAGATCTCTGGGTTTCTTACCTGGTGGAGTGATCCAAACCTTCATTCCTGAAGGTCTCAATCTTTAATCATCTTGCCTTTTTCTGGTTCCGTAGTTTTCTATTAACATTTACTCTTGGCACAGGAAGTAGTAAGGGGAACCTCAGAAAAATCTTCAGGGTCTGGACAGTCCTGTATGTAGCTCTTCCTTCCAGCAAAGCAGTAACCAATTTCCCTTAGTAATTGGGATCAATCCCTACACTGAGTAGGTTAACCTGTTTTTTACCAATTGGCTCCATGCTATAAAGATGTAAAATGGCCAGGTGGTTGTCTGCATGGCTGAGAGGGATCTGTCATTCCTGCCCCTTGGTGCATACAGCCTGCGTAATTTCCCCTTGAGTGTTGTTGGTATCTGTTAATACTACTGATAGCACCTCTATGGTTATGACAGCTGGCAAAGGAGTTTTACAGTTGTAATTAAGGTCCCTTAATCCGTTAACTAGACTCCAAAGTGAGCTTATCTTGGGTGGGTCCAACCTACTTAATCAGGTCAGTATTTTAAAAGCAGGCTCTTTCCTGCTGGACTGGAAGAAAACCAGCTATATGGCAAGGACCTGAGAACAACCTCTGGGAGCTGAGAGCAATCTTGAGCTGATAGCAAGAAACCTGGGACTTGCATTTAACTATGCTGGACTTGTTTGAAACTGCTGCAGTTAGGATATTTATGGATGCTTAAATTGTATCATCTTTGCCAGTGGGAACTAATTCAAGTTGGCTCTTGGATTGTCTCTCATTGTGGCCTAGTTTTTTTCAGTATGCCAGGCAGGCTGCTCCAGGCTGATACTGTACATTTCCTGTCCCAGAGCTGAAACCACCCATTTCTTCAAGGAGCCGAAGATCCTTTTAGCAAGAAATGTTATCTAGGCCCTCCCTGGTGGCGCAGGGGTTAAGGCACAGCACTAAGAAGCAAAGGCCACTTGCGCATGAGCATGAGTTCGATCCCCACCTGGCCCGGAGGTGACCACATGGTGTGGCAGACCTCTCCTGACCCGCCCGCTGCTCCCCTCAGCAGTGTACTTCGTCGATCTGCCTGTTCTGCTCCCCACTCTGTCTCTGGTGAAGCCTCTCGCCGCCCCTGAACCTCTGACCTGCACCCCACTTCTGTATGTGCAAATAAATAAATCTTTAAAAAAAAAAGAAAAGAAAAAAGAAATGGTATCTAGAGATTACAATTGGGGCACTGTTTCCAGATCTTTCAGTAGCACTGCTAAGAGATATTAGTGGTGCTGTTTCCTAGGTTTATTTAAAATAATGTATATTATGAATTCATCCTTCTAATTCAAGCCTGGGATTTACCTGACTTCATGAGTCTTTCACCTGTGCTACCTTCACCATGAAGGTGAAGTCCCTAACATCACAACATCCTTTGTGACCATCTCAGCCAGAGATCATACCACCCTCCTTCCACAACTTCCATGGCAATCGACAATAAACCAGAGCTGAATATGCTATTGTTGCTTGGTAAATAACTTGAGGCCAAAGTTCTGTTTGTTAAATAAGGATTAAGGTTCTAAACACTAGTGTATTTCCTGATGAAACACCCCTTCCTCTTTGTATCCCTCAAAATACAGATCAATATATTATACTATATATAATGTAATATAATATACAATATGATAAAAGTAGGTAACAGTTAAATGAATATGTGTAAAATTAGATTTAGTCAACTTTTCAGACCAAATATGAAAGTCTCTAATTTTAGTGGTATTTAGGTTAAAGATATTAAAGTTATTTTGAAATAAGTTTTATTTCACAGATATAAAATAATTCTGAACATTTACAACCTGTACAAAGACTGGTACTTCTATATCTTAAAAAGTTCATCCTTTCTGAGGAAAGGAAAAAAGTAAAGACCACAATGACATTCCAAATTACAAGTTCAGAGAAAGCGAGTATGAAGAAAGCATTCTAATAAACTACAAAATCCTGAAACCCTTTTTGATTGAAGTAAATGAATAATACTGGATTTAAAAACAGTGTGAAAAAAACACTTTGGTCTGTAAACATGTTTATCTTTGTTCTTCATTCAGAAGGATATATAAAATTGTATAAAATATTAGAATGAACCATTTAAAATTATAATGAAAAGAAGGCAGGGAAAAAAATTAAAGAACTTATTTTGGTAGTTCTTCAATAATGATGCGAGACACGGAATTCCATCCAGTAGAAGCATCTCCTTTGGGATAATCTGAACAGGTCCCAACCCAGATAGCAACATCGACTAATCCGGCACCAATTCCTTCACAAAGTCCTTCCACTGCAAAACAAAGATGAACATCACATCTACAGAGCAAAAAGCAAAAACTTTTAGCCAGATTGTATTACTTTGGCACACCAGATTATGAATCAATTTAATGTACAGTGAATTAAAATTTCAAATACTTGATAAGGGCTTCATAAAGACAAATTCTTTTTCCTAGTACATAAAAAAGTTTCAAAGCTGTATACGTGTTCATCCTGTGATGTAATCATAAGCAGTGTTCTCACAAGCTTCAACCATACAAAAAAAAAAAAAAATTTGATGAAATGAAAGAAACCTACCCGTGTAGAAGCCAAGACTTTAATTTGACACGCAAGTCTCTTTTAAAAGAGTCTCTTTTCCAAAAATCACCTATATATCTAATGACATTCAAGTAGAAAAAATGGACTTTCATAACATTAAAAATTTCTAGCACAATCATTCTACCTAGCCCTTCAATACTGGAATCCCATTTTGCACAGAATTCCCTCATCATGGAAAAATAAAACAAAAAGCCCTGTGCTCATTCTTTAAGAAAACGAGTTGAGGCAGCATGCTATCATTTGGCTGGTTAGGCTCGCTCTAGGCTGAGGCTATGCATTCCAGCTGAGCTCCAGGGATGTAGATCTACAGCAATCTGCTTCCATCAGCTGTTGCATCAGAACCCAGGGACCAATCTCTGGTTCAGCCCCTTTCAAACTGAGAAACAGCAGTGTGCCCAAAACCCCATTTAGTCTATCTTAGTGCTCCTTGCGGTGAATGTCCAGAAATCTCACTTTTTCCTTGACATTCCTAGACTAGAGAATTGTTCACTTTACCCCACAGGAAGTCAGACAAGCTTGGCTCTAGTGTAGTGTAAGCTACATCAAATGGCGTAAACTACATCAAAGGGTCTTCACAGTCTTCAACAAATGAAATGTTTTTTGAACAAATCAGTATTTTTGCCACAATGATGCATTATTGTATGACAGTTTAGTAAGCACCTGGAATTTGTTACTCCAAGACCGACATAACAAAATGACATTCAC
>NW_004567110.1:24445217-24456084 GCF_000260355.1 Condylura cristata
TCTAAATGAGTGGTTCCCATCCTTGACTGTACTTTAGAATAACCAAAGTTCCTGAAGTCCCATTGAGATGCACTCAGCCCATTAAATTGGACTCCCTTGAGGGGTGGACCCAGCAAAAGTATTTTCTAAAAGTCCCCCAGGTGAGCCTGCCTGTAGCCAAGGATGAAAACCCACTATTCTGTGGCACTACTGACTGTAGTGCCATTCCATCTAATTAAGTGATTTTGCTTGGGGTTCTTTTAAAATATGCCTGTTATGGTCTTTCCTCTAGATATTCTAATTCAGCTGGATGAGACCTAGGCAACTGTGTAATTTCTTTAAAACCCACAGGAAATTCCGACATGCAACCACAGTGAAGAATTATTTGCTGAAAACTTGCTGCAGTTTTTTTTTTTGTTTTTTTTGTTTTTTGTAACAAAGTGACCCAACATGATAGTGGATTCAAAACTAAACCCTGGGTCTCTAAAGCTCTGCAGCATATTTTACAATTGCACTATTCTACTCACCAGAAGAAGTACGATGGATATTAATTGTTGAATTCAGTTCAGGGCTTCCTTGATCCAAATAAATTATGGCTTCAATGGGAAGAGGTCCTGAACATTCAGCTCCGTTGAACGTGAAATACCAACGCTGACAGCAGGCATTTCTGCATTTTAATCGAAGTGAGCCACTGAACAGAACTCTCAGAGCACTGTTCGAGCGCATCTTTGTAAACGTACACTCCTGTCACACACACAGAAAGAGTTTAATCAGCATTTTCCGCTTTCCTAAAAAGGTACTTTCAAACTGTATTGTGAATCTTGTTGAACTACCTGTTGCTCCAAACCACATTTATAAAACTTTCACAGAGGGAGTTTCTGAAAGATAGATAGGTGACTCTGATAGTAAGAGCTCTGAGAAACTCACATTATGGCTCTGTTAAAATTGTCCACTCTATAGGTTTACAAAAAAAAGGTAATCCTCAGTGTATTAGATTAAACCAATTTACATGCTTTTTTTTTTCTTCACTCAAACAATATTTCCTGAGCCCTGTGTGTGAAATGCCATAGATAAGAGATGGTAAGCTAAACAGAAACTCTGCTCTCTGGAACTTACAGTCTAGACAATCCCTGTCCATATATTTTTACTTTTGACCTGTTTCTTTTTGAGCAACATCAAATAGTACCAGAAGATAAAGCAAAGATGGGGTCTTTTGATTTACTTTTGTTTATTTATGCATATAAGAACTGGGGTATAGGCCGGAGGTAAGGGAGGGAGTGAAGAGGTGACAGGATTCACCAGAGACAGAGTGGGGAGCAGTACAGGCAGATCCAGTGAAATACACTGCTGAGGGGAGCAGTGAGTGAGACGGCAGAGGTCTGCTGCGCCTTGTGGGTCAGCATCCTGGCGGGAGAGCGAACTCACGCTGCAGTGGCTGAGGACAGCTTCATAGCTGAGACTTTAACCCGTGTACCACAGGGGGGCCTAGGTAGGATCTTTTTAGTCTTCACTTATGAGATGATTATAAAGCCCAGGTTGATTTTGGTTTATTTTTTTCAAACTGCTTTTTGCAACATACATTTTTCAGCTCATGGTCCCACTATCTTTTACTTGCTGAAAAGCTCCCAAACCCATCCTGACCACTGCTAAAAGGAACTTTGAAAACATTAATAATTCACAGTCCACAGCGATCGCTTTCCAACAGAACTCAGCAACTTTTGATAAACTAGAGACAACCAGTCCATCAATGTCAGATGCTCAATGTAGGCAACATCTTAACAAAATGCTTTCTAAGAAAGCACATATAAAAATAAAAATGTTCAATAACCAAAACTACAGAATTTAAATAAATAAAACCTCTGGTCTTTGCGTGAGCCTAGGAATGGTTGACATCAAGAAGCACTATATCCTGGATCTGGAGTGATGCTCGGCAGCAAAAAAATAAAGAGGCTTATTAATAGCTCAAGTTCTTCAGTGCTGCCTTTCCAGTGGACTTGCCAGTTCTTTTGAAAGCAAGCACTAATCACAGCAACTGAATCATTAATCAAAATGCATTACCAGGCATGCTATTTAGAGTAATTTCTCCTCCCTCCTCAAATGTTGCGGGATAATTTTAAATGGTCACTGTAGTACATCCCTGCTCCATTCCACTTTATTTTAAAGCTTACCCATTTTAGGGTGGGGCTGCCATCCTGAATAAGGATAAATATCAATGGACTTCCAACTTTCAAATAATTCCTATCATGTAGCAATATCTTGGAAAGTGTTTTCTACTCTTGGAACCACAATAGAATTGTTAAGACTAGTTTAAATTTAAATTCATTTTAGGACAAGATTGGAAAATGGCTTACTCCCTCTTGTTGGCATTAAAAAAAAAGTTGGGTTAAGATGAAATTAATCTGATGATTCATTTGTCTTCAAAATACCCTATATATTTAGCTCTGAAATGTTACTGGGGGTCACCTCTGGGGCGGGGATTGAACTGCCATGTGGATCACCTCCCCAGCTGGGGATCCAACTTGCACTGAGACAGCTGCCGCTGGCTTGCAGTGCTGCGCTTTGACCCGCTGTGCACCAGGGAGGGCCCCACTATAAAAACCTTTAAGTTTGCTTCACATTTAAAATAATTCAGATTTTACTTACCGCAATTTTCCCAAGATCTATTCCATAATTCAGTGAGTTCCACGAACACTGCTTGTAGTTAGGTGTCCAGGATTCCTCAAAACTCTCCCTCAGGCATTCTCCCTTTTCTCCTTTGAATCCATCACGACCTGGGATCCCAGGGGTCCCAGGAACACCATTGGCCCCAGGGTTCCCATCTCGGCCAGGCACTCCTGCTGGCCCTTGTAAACACATTCCATTATACTGTAGTGGAAAACAGAAAGGAGAAACCCCCCACTGAAGCATCAATTTGACTCAATCTGACTTCTAGTGCATTTACTTGGTGCCCTCAGAAAGCAGAATCGCTTCACTCTACTTGCTTGTGTTCTAGATGAATTAGTACAGAAAACTGATTTTTAAATTCCTTCTAAAAATTGAGATTTTTTGCTCTTGCACAAACTTTAAACACACACACACCATGTCAACAAAGACATAATGTTTTCATTTGCTTGCTTTTTCTATTGCTCATTAAAGGCAGATTTAATTTTTTTTTAAAGAGTTGTGTTCCAAGTAGAAATAATTTCAAACTCAGTATCCTGTAAAAGGACAAGGATTTCAAAATTCATTTTACAGTTGTATGCAAACATTGCACTATTTGGGGATAGTTAGGTTGTACCTTTTTAACCTAACATTAGTACTGTTGTAATGAAAAAAAAGTTTTTTTATCCTTAGCTTTATAGCTTTTTTCTAAGATGAATTCTTAGAAATCTATAAAATAAAATCTTACCAGGCAATAATTGTCTCACACTGGCAACATCTCTAAGTTAGACATGCACATCTGGTTCTCCTAGCTGTCTTTAGGGAGAGGAGCCATCGCTGAGATAATACTTCTGGACTTCAACAGCTCTTTTCTAGATAAGGATAGAACACCTGGCCTCGCCTTCAATAGGGTGGAAGTAATCTATCACAATTCTAAGTGCTAGCATTCTTCCTCTCTTAACTGGGAGGTGGGAGTGGTGTCATGTGAACATTAAGAACCAGGAGTCTTGAGCTAGAGTCCCTGCATTTTAACCCCGACTCCACAATTTATTAGCTATGTGAGATAGTATACCTTATGCAGCATTTCATGTCTCCTTCTCTGTAAAATGGGGGGAAATAATAAAGATTCTTATTTTGTAGGATTTGTATGAGGTCGAAGTGAGTAATCTATAAAATGTGTCGGGCGCACAATAAACACCACTTCTGTCAGTCATGATAATTCCTGTTATTCTCCCAACACCGGGTGAAGCAGGGGCCCTGGGCAATCGTACCCACATCTTGCATGGACTTCCCCAGGGTCTACCTCTGAGAATGAGAGTATTAGCAAACTGGTCAGCTAAAACCCATAACCACCACAGACACGGGTGAAGTCTGATCAGTGATAAAGGTGTTATAGGTATCTCCAGCTCCATAATTACCTAGCTCCATTAGATCGTCCAAACCCTAAACCCAATTTATTTAAACTTAAAAAAAAATTCCCCTATGAATGCAAACTATGGAAAACTGTTTGGAGGTTCCTCAAACATGGAGCTTCCCTACGACCCAGCAATCCCACTCCTACGTATCTACCCAAAGACACAAAAACACTGATTCAAAAATATACCTGCACCCCCATGTTTATTGCTGCTTTATTTACAATTGGAAAAACATGGAAGCAGCCCAAATGCCCAAAAGTAGATGAATGGATTAAAAAGATGTGGTACATATACACAATGGAATATTACTCAGCAACCAAAAAAAAGAAACACATGTCTTTTCCAGCAACTTGGATGGAGCTGGAAAAGATCATGCTTAGTGAGATAAGCCAGAAAGAGAAAGAAAAATACCGGATGGTTTCACTCATAGCAGGAGTATAATGGACCAGGCGAGAAAATAATAAGAATAATGAACAGCCATACACCAGAGACATTTTGTGGGGGTGGAGTGGGGAATGGGATAAAAAACGGGGGTGGGGGCAGGGAAGTGCACGGGACTATAGTGATGGCACAAGGGTGACTTGGTGATGGGAAACCCGCGGGGATTACAAGTGAGATGGAAAAAAAAAGTGTACAAAATGATGTAAAAATAAACTGTTATAAAAAAAAAATTCCCCTACTTGGGCAAATTTTTCAGTGGTGAGAACCAAAACATAAGATTCCACATACATGACAAGAACTTCAAAGCTTATGTTTTAATTTCACCCTCTGGAATTGAACTTGGCTGGACGGTACAATCCAGGGTACTGCCTGGGAAAGGCCCTAAGGATCCCCTTCTCATATCACCAATTTGATCTGTGTTTTGATAAATAGCTTTTGTGACTTTGACCATTGCCATTACCCTGACTGTAAGGAGAAAAAAAAAAAAAAAAGACATGGCATTTATGGACTGTGAAAAAACAGAAAAGTAACAAAACCACAGAAGTAAGACATGCTAAAGTCTAAAACATTCTAAACAGCTTATTTTAGACTTAGTTTTCATTTTAGCAATTTCATTTACTTTCACTAGTAATAACTGAAAATAGACTTCAAATATGAATGGAGAAACTGTAAAACTTCTACTATCATTTTCTTTTTTTTTAAACAGATGCTTAAAAAGATTTACTAATTTATGCATATAAGAACTGCGGTACAGGCCAGAGATGGGGGGCAGGGAGTGAGTGTGAGAGGATTCACTAGAGATAGTATATGGAGCAGAATAGGCAGAGTGACTGAGATACACTGTTGAGGGGATCAGAGAAGACAGGAAGGTCTGCTGCACCACAGGGGTCACCTCCCTGGCTGGGGATCGAACTCATGCTGCAGCTTCATGGTGCTGCGCTTCAACAAGGTAGAAGTAATCTGCATTTTAATCCCGACTCCACAATTTATTGGCTGTGTGAGATAGCACACTGAAGCAGCGTTTCATGTCACCTTCTCTGTAAAATGGAGACTGTGATTTTCTTCCCCTCACCATGATTCCCCTCCAGGTTCACAAAGTTTTCTCTTCCTGTCTATCAGTAATTATCAACTGGGGGCAGTTTTGTTCCCCAGGGGATACTTGTGTCTGGAGACTCTTGGTGGTAAGGACTTGGGACTTGGGGGGACGGGGTTGCTGTTGGCACCTAAAGGGAAATGTGCTAAATGCGTTTCAATGTACATGAGAGTCCCCACACAGAGAAAAGCCCTGCCCCCAGTGCCAAGGCTGAGGAATTTTCTTCGTTCTTTTAATCTGAAAACTTTATTTCAGAGATCACATACTTTTGGATTCGCTTCCACAGGTAGTATGCCCGATCTCTCTCACTGTAAAATGCTCATTCTGCAGGATAAATCCCTGTTTCCGTCACTGGCCAGCAGGGGGCAGCGCCGCTGGAAGCTTGAAAAGAACGCTTTTTTGCAAGGTCCTGTACAAAGAAGCTGCTTACAACTGTTGAAACCTTCTTAATGGCTATGTAGACCGCCCCCCCCCCGCCCCCAGCAAAACCAAACCTAATCTACAGGACGCACCTGAACTCAGCTGCCCAATAAATTTTTCCAAATCGGGCTACAGTTACGGGGAATCACAGGAACTGTAAATCCTTGGAGGAAAGGAGGGGAATATACCAGGTTTTACAGGGGAAATGGGGCATTCTGTGTGTCATAACCACAAATTCACAAAATGCAAACTGTACATAAACCACAACCATCTGGTACAGTTTTTAGCAATATAGACACTTAAAATAGACAGTGCCCCTGAACACAGGGTCTACTTTGTGGAGAAAATTACACAACACATGGCTAAAAAGTGCAGTGTGAAATGGCAGGAATCTTTTTTTCAGAGCTATTGAATCTGTCATAAAACTGGCAGAGGAGTTTGGCTTGTTAACTTAGCTGACACTGACAACAAATCTGAAACCATTTTTTAACATCAAAATATATACTTGTATGTCTTGCGATGCCTGTAAACTGCTTTTGTCTGCAAATAGGTTGGCTTAGGGGTTGAAGCTGATTTGGGAGGAACACTGTGGTTTGGTCGTGAATGGCTCATTCTTGCCCTGGGGTAGAGAAACTCTGCTCCTCTTGGTTGTTGACTTTTAGAGGAAACTGCTTTAAGCAAACAGGCTTTGCATAGATTAGTCCTTTCCAGAGCACTTGGGCGCTGTGGAAACTGTCTCTCTTAGCCGTTTGTGATGCTTCTACTTGATGGCCAGAGGCTGAAGATTTAGAATGCCTGCAAAGGCTGACTGCCCTCTGTCTACTGGAAGGATGAGAAGGGTCTTTGGAGGGTTAACTGGCCCCTTCATCCTTGCCCCCACCCCTATCCTTAAACCCTCTGAACCTTTCCAGGCCTCAGCTGTGGTCATCCAACAAAGTAAATTGCAGTCCATGATCCCTAGGAAGATGACCCAACATGACTCATAGTCTTGAATTACAAAGAGCTGGACGATCCTTTGTGAGGGTTATTCTCCCCTGCAGTCACTGTAGTCAGACGTGGCCACCAGCCCCAACAAAGGCCACGTTGCAAGGCCCAGACCCAGACCCACCCAGGCATCAGTGAGTCCAGGGTCTCCCAGGCAGCTCCTACGTCCTGTTGAAACCTACCCAAGTTCCTCATTCCCCTCTCACTGCACACTGGCCCTCCCCACCCTCCCAAGGTGGGGTCTCAGAGGCCAGAAATTATTAGGTGACTCCCAGTACTTTGGGGTTTCCCACCTGACCCACGTCGAAAAGTGCCTTCACAATGGCCTCTCTCATTTTGGCCTCCCTTTGGCGTTCCAGGATTCCACTACAGGCGCAGCCCAGGTCCTTCCTTACACGAGATCCCAACAAAGGGGGACACCCGGGCGCACGCAAGGCACAGGCACCCAGCTGTGCAGGCATCACCCCCTCCCCTGCCGCCCGGCGCCTAGACTGACGTCTCCAGGGTTCCTCGCGGCTCTGTCCGCTTCAAAGCACTCACCAGGTCCACCACCTCCCTCGGTCTGAGCAGCGCCTTTTGCTTCCCCTTGGGGGTCTCGGAGGCACTCGACTGCGCCCGCAGCTGCAGCAACAGGAGCAGCAGGAGGCCGAGGAGCCGCTGCGGGCAGGGGGCAGCGTGGTCCTGGGGGCGCATGGCTCGCCGCAGCCGACGAGCCGGAGGAGAAGGAGGAGGCTCGGGAGCCCGAAGGTGATCAGCGTCTAGAACCACCGTGCTCCGAGGCGGGTGCAGGCGGCATCAATGAGCCTTTCACCCGCGAGCCTCCCGCCCCATCTGGAATCCGAAGTTTCCATCCCGTCATTGGCCAGAGCCCCCCTCCCGAGGCCGGCTTGGGGCGGGCCGACCGTCGGACCCGCCCCCTCCTGCCGTTGCCGTTCAGCCCGCGGGGACCCCGCGGGTCCCGCACATCCCGGGAGGGAGCTGCTTGCTGTGAGAGCGGGGTCCCCGGCGTCGGGGAGCCACAGGTGGAGGCTTCGCGGAAGGCGGTGGCCCTTGAGAAGTGGTAATGTGGAGTGAAGGCCGTGAGAGGAAGAAACAGGTATCATCAATTCTCCCAGGGACCAATACCCCAACTGGTTAAGAACGGAAATGTTTCCTTTGACTGAGCTCCAAGAAGCACGCAGTCTTTTACAGGCACTCTCTGCAGGTGTAAGATTATCACAAGTTACTGCAATTATTAAAATGATCACAAGTTATTAACTTCCCTGAGCCTATGTTTGTTTTTATACTCTGTGGATCTGCGAAGTCACATATCTTACATATCAGCATTTACTGTCGCCGTCCAGTTGAGTTTTCTCGGTCTAAAACTTAGGTCCATTCCACCACTACAGATTTTAGCTCTAGTTAGAAATTATGGATTTGTTTAGAGTCCTGGGAGCTATTTCTAGAGTATCTTTCCTGGAGATTTTTCCAAATCGTATGCCTATTTTCTGTTCAAATATTTTTTTTCCTATTTGTTCCCATTATGAATTTCTTATCTGTCATAAAAACTCCTTTAAGATTGATATCTTTAAACATTTTATCTCCCCAATTCTCCAAATTTTCTTTTAATGCATCAGTAAAAAGTTTACAATTTTCTTTATATAGATCTCATATATTTCTTTCGGGGACCATTATGTATTTGCCACTATTTCAAATGGAATCTACACTCCCCCCCCATTGATAATACTATTTTTCTATTACTGTGTAATAGCACAAATTAGTGACTTAACACAAGTTTATTACTTCACACTGTTATGGGTCAGGAGTCCAGCACAGGTTAGCATCATACAAGGCAAAGGGGTTAGTAACGTACAAAATTGCAATCAAGCGTTCTCAGCCGGAAGTACACAAGGAAGATGCAAGGTTGCTGGCAACTTTCATTTCCTTGTCGTTGTAGGACTGTCCTGCTTTCTGGTTTATTGTCTGAGTGCTATTCTCAGCTACCAGAGGTCACTCTCAGGCCTTTGACCTGTAACCCTCTTCCTCTCATCACACTTTGAAGCCCTGGTTTGGGGAAGGATGCAGTCCTTTCAAAGGGCTTCCATGAGTAAGTCAGGCTCATCCAGGATAACCTTTGTTTTGATTAAGTCTAAGTCAGCTGGTGAGGGGTCTTAATTCATGTGCGGTTTCTTTTGCCATATGACGTGACATAATCATGACAGGGGCTCCATTGTATTCACAGGTTGGTTGATAAGCAAGGGAAAGGGGCTACACTTCAAAGGGAAGACATCGTAGGGGGCCAGCTTAGACAGTTTATGACCTAGGACAGTTTATTTTCATCATTTGCCTTTGCATAACATGAAAAACACTGCATCTGATGAGTGGCAAGGGAATCAAGGTGGTCAATAAAATTCTAATTACACAAGTGGTATGAGTCAGGCATAAAGATGTTGTTTCCGTTGCAGGAATGCACATACAAGAGTATCAAAAGTTTTACATTGTTAAGCAGTCACATATCAATCACCTTTCTATGCTAAGTGTGCCTTTCATGCATCAGTTGAAGAACATTTCAAATCATCACAGAATGAATCATTATCTGCCAATAAAATTCCATGTCAGCAGCTTTTCTGTCTTTGTAAACAGTATTTGTGCAGCTATTGATGATTTTTTTATTTGTTATTATTTTCAAAAAAGAACAAGAGGATATGAAAAGTAGTACTAATAATGGTGGTTCATAAACTTAGTATAGATGAAATAAATATAAAAATAAATGAACTGGAAAAAATAAAATGGCCATTTTTTAGAGTCACTGGGATGCTTACTGAAATTAAGTAAAAGAACCTATGCATCAGTCAAAGAAAGTTCCGTCAGATAAACATAAACCACACTTAACCTCAAGTAGAGGGGATTTAATATAGGAGGTCAGTTGCAAGATGGTGGAAAGCCAAGATGTTGAGGTAAGTCAAATGCTTACAGATACTCCCACTAGGACAGGGAAGCCAGAGAGAAGGGTGTCTCCGGGAGAAGTGTCTCCTGGAGAGGTCCTAGAAGCTAAAGTTTGCAAGAAGTTCCATCCCTTTCTCAGGGAGCACACAGTTGGTTCCTACAGTTCTGGTTGGAGCACCCAGTATAGTGTCTGGGCCACGAAAGGGATTAATGACAATTTGTGCTAAACCTCTGTGGGGTACCAAGAGAAGCCAGGGACTAAAGTTGTAGTTGTTCTCTGCTTAGTTACTAAGTGCTTTTGCCTGGTACTGATAAAATGTTCAGTATGTTTTATTGTTATATTAAAGCAGTGGAGCTCCATATAAAATGAAAGGAAGGTGATTCAACAGTCAATATTTAAGTAGCAGTAGTATTATTTAGGATTCATTAAGAAAGAGAGTCCTGGGCCCTCCCTGGTGGTTTAGTGGGTTGGAGCCTTGGAATGTGAAACTAAGGCAAGTGGTGGCCACTTCAGTGCGAGTTCAATCCCTGTCCCAGAGGTGACCCCCATGGTGTGGCAGACCTCTCCTTTCTTGCCTACTGCTCCCCTCAGCAGTGTACTTTGTGGATCTGTCTGTTCTGCTTCCTACTGTTTCTGGTGAATCCTCTCACCGTCCATGTACCTCTGACCTATACCCCATTTCTGCATGCATAAATAAAAATAAAAATCTTTGAAAAAAATTATTAACAAAAAAGAAAGAGAGTCCACTTATGAAAACAGAAGGAATGAATGTAAGAAATAGACCACTAAAGGCAGACAGTCAACAGAGCCAGCGAAGCAACCACAAACTGGCTTTAGTTTGTTTTTTTTAAAGATTTATTTATTTGTTCATACAGAACTGGGGTACAGGCCAGAGATGCGGAGGGTGAGAGGATTCACTAGGAACAGAGTGGGGAGCAGAACAGGCAGATCGACGAAGTACACTGCTGA
>NW_004567110.1:24456202-24460021 GCF_000260355.1 Condylura cristata
GCTGAGGGGAGCAGCGGGCGGGTCAGGAGAGGTCTGCCACACCATGTGGATCTCCTCCGGGGCAGGTGGGGATCGAACTCATGCAGAATTGGCTTAAGCTTCTTAGTGCAGTGCTTTAACCTGCTGCACCATCAGGGAGGGCCGTGGCTTTAGTTTTAAGATGCTATGACCCCTAAGCTAGAGAGATATAAGATGACCAGTCATGCTAGAATTGAACAATGGCAGGTGGGGCCATGAAGATGATGACATCACTGCCAGAAACAGATGACATCACTGTAGAAGAGCAATACCTTGTCTTTTCTGTTCTTCCCACCCTCCAATCTTTAACTGGCCACGCCCACCTACTAGATCCCAAAACTTGAGTCTGGAAAACAGCCTGCAGGAGTCAGCCATCTGCAATACAGAGCAGTGTTTGGGACGCACAAACAATGAATCTGATAGCAAATAGCACTGATGAGTCCAGAAAGGGGGTACTAACTCCTCCCTCCACCGGTTCACGTTCATGTGTGTGTGTGAACATGAACACGACCTGCAATAAAATCCAGCAACGTGGCTTCATACATGCCTAAATACTTCAATTACCAGACTGTTTGAATTGCTATTAAATGGCTAATACTGCACTGATAAACATTAAATATTTAGCATATTTGCCTGCTCACTAGTGACTGGAAGTTTTGTAGTTTTATGAGAATAAAGGCTGTTAGAAATTTGCAGAAACTAAATCACTCACGTTAGATGAATGGAAACCCCTTTAACTTTTTTTTTTATAATATAATAGTTGATTTTTACATCATTTTGTACATTCTTTTTTCATCTCAATTGTAATTCCTGTGGGTTTCCCATCACCGAGTCACCCATGTGTCATCACCATAGTCCCGTGGACTTCCCTCCCCCCTCCTTTTTGATCCCATTCCACACTCCACCCCCACAAAATGTCTCTGGTATATGGCTGTTCATTATTATTATTTTCTCGCCTGGTCCATTATACTCCTGCTATCAGCAAAACCATCTGGTATTTTTCTTTTTTTCTGGCTTATCTCACTAAGCATGATCTTTTCCAGCTCCATCCAAGTTGCTGCAAAAGACATGTGGGAAACCCCTTTAACTTTAATGATGGTAGGTGCGTTCTACACGCATCCTTGTTAGCTTGTGCATATTTATACAACTGCAAGTTGGCATCCTTTGCAGTGCTTGAGGGCCAGCTGGTCTGTAGACATGGAAGAGTTACACTTCAATTATTCTGAATCATAGCATCCTACATTTTTTCTACTTGGGTAGTCTTACACTTCCTGTTGCCCTTTTCTTAAATTACCTGAAGTTGTGCATTTTCTTGCCCTCTTCATGTGCTCTGTAGGCAGTTTTGAAATCAGTATTGTCTACACTGACTCTGCATTGTAAGAATTCCTCAGGAAATTGTTCACCATGGAGATCATGTTTGGAAATGGTCAAGATTGTAGTAATTTCAGGACAGTTCAAATGACTCTTTGCAGTCTGTGTCTTTTTCAAGGCACAAAGAGCTGTCTGTTTTATGATGAAGTAAAGCCAAAGTAAGCAGGATTTTTGGAATTACATCTGAAACATCGAGGTTTACAAAATATATCCAGGGTTCCTGTCTCCCTCCAACAATCTTTAACCCCATCTGCTAGCCCAGCGTTTCTAACTTTTTAACCCTCCAGCTCTCTTAGTTGTAATAGATGCAATCGCTTTGTTTACAGTCAGGTCATTGCAATAGAAACGGAAGCTCATCTATAATAATTTCCTCCCTTACCTATCAGAATTTTTAGTAAGTGATGAAGCAACATGAATGTAGTTTTACTTTCTCCCAAAACGTCCAAGAGAAAAGTGCTAAATGGTGACAAAATGGGAGCTGACTGGTGATGAGAGAGAAAGAGATGAAAAGTTTGGATATGAAGCAAGAAATGAAAAACAAAAATCAGTTAATAGAATACTTCACTGTTGATTATGGCATAGAAGTTACTAGTGATAAGAATCACTAACTTCTGAGGAGAAAGTTCAAATTATTACACCTAGGCAAACTCCTTTTCCATGTTATTTACCATGATTTGAAAATCATCCTCTGGTTATTATTGGTTATCAGAATGATTAGTCTTAGAAAATTACCTCTAACGAATTATCAGAATGAAATAGTCTGATACCACTTTTCCTTCTAACTTGGCTAGATTGATGATTCCTATTTCTCTGGACAGTAATCTGTTTGTGCATTCTATAGACAATGATTTCTACAATTTATAGAGGACCCATATGTGTAAGACAAGTTTATACTGTCAGCACCAAAGCCAAAGAAGAAAAATCTGTTTGGCAACTGTTTCCGAGAAAAGGATTAGAATAGATCAGTGTGTGTGTGTGTGTGTGTGTGTGTGTGTGTGTGTGTGTGTGTGTCTGGGAGAACAGTGAATATTAAAGAAGTCATCACTAGTGAAAACCAAAGAATTGTTATATAGAAGGAACTCATGTGAAAGTAAATGAGAGACAGTAAATATTCTTACTTATTCATTAAAAAATGGAACAACTGATCCAACATATATAGAGTTTCTGTGGATCTTAAATTTATCAGCTAGATGTTGCTTCACATCATGGATAAGAAATAAGAATAAGGATAAAAAATATCCTTCAGCTTCACCCCTTCATAATTTTGTTGTGAAATCTCCTCAGCAGGTAACTGTAGTGATAGGAATGGGCCTTAATTTTTAAGGTGATGGTTCTCTTGGGCAACTCAGGTACCATCTTTCTCTAAACTTTCTCAGGCACCATCTTTCTCTAAACTTTCTCTTCTTAGATAAAAGGCCCCCTCTAACTCTGCTTGCTCAGCAACTGTGCTAACTCCCTCTGGCACTTTGGATTCTCTCTGGCTTCTGGACCTCTGGCTGATGATGTCACTAGGGTTAGTTTCATCATTCCTGGGAGCCATTCTTGTCCTCAACTAACATTTATGGAGCACCTGCTGTTAATGAGGACCTGGTGCTAGATACTGGGAATAACAAATTAGAGGGGGGAGAAAGGGCTCTGTCCTCAAAGAGCTCTGAGTCTAATGAGAAAGACAGATTTGGGTAGAGCTGAATACAGGTTGTCTGAGGTGGGGGATGGAATTGAGAAAGAGGCAATGCCATGGAGGGCTTCCTAAAAGAGGTGCTATGTGACTATTAAAGAGTAGTTAGGAGTTAGGCAGACAAAATGCAGACACTGGGATTTGGAGGGCTTGGCATAGAGAGTAATGAAAGAAAGGGCATTTGCAGATGGCAGAGAGGTAAAGAAGAATCCAGTGTACAGAGATGTGTAGAGCTTGTATTCCCAGAGCTTATGGTGCAAGAGAGTGTCCCATGAGGCTGGAGTGGCTGGTGGACTGAGAGAGCATGGTCAACTTTTTTCCTTTTGGAGGTGATTGGGTTTTGTCATGTCATCAGTGAGAAGCTTCAGATAGTTGGTAACAAGGACTGCCTGGTTGGTTAGGCAGAGCCTTCTGGCTGCATGTAGAGATGAATTGAAGGGTCAGGTCATGTCCAGATCATTTAGAGAGTTGTTGCTGTCTTACAAGGCAGATCCTGTCAGTGATAGTACTGTGTCCCAATCAGTCTGAGATCTCTCCAGGTCCTACTGGGGCCAGAAACCTGCCCAGGATCTGAAGCTTATTCTACATGTACTGTATGCCCCTGGCCATAGGCGTGTCCAACTCTGGTTACCAGGATCTCCTGGTGTACATGAAGGATAATGAGGATCTGAGTGCACATAGTAATGGCTGGGTTGGTGAGGCGGAGGTGACAACAAGAAAGATTATAAAAGATGCCATCACTCTATTTAGTA
>NW_004567110.1:24460830-24486246 GCF_000260355.1 Condylura cristata
GCAGAGGAAAGACCAGGTGAGGCCCACCTGCACTCCTAGGAAAGAGGCCTTAAGATGGAGCAAACCTGCTGGCCCCTTGATCAGAGACTCCGAGGAAATGAATTTTTGTTCTTTAGTCCACCTGGTTTCTGGTACTTTGTTTCCAGAGCACAGTGGACTACAACAGATACGACACCCAGAACCAGCGGCACAACCTCTTGAGCTGTGTTCATAAGCCTAGGGCAAGTGTTCCCACTTGCTCTGGGGAAATCAGGAGGATGGCAAAGCAACGGCTCTCAAACTTCTGTGAACTTCAGCACCACTCGGAGGGCTTGTCAAACCTTGACTGCAGGCTCCTACTTCCAGAGCTTCTGAGACGTAGATCTGGGTGTGTGGGTGGCTGAGTGTCTTTATGCCAAGCTAGCTCCGAGGCCAATGGTTCTGGGACCACACATTAGAATAAAACAGAGATTTAAAAATACATATACTAACTCTTTTAAAATTAACAATAATTGACCAATGTTTGTTGAAATGAATAAAACCTTTTTAATAAAAATAGCTCTTTTCTAAAACCAAAACACTAGCAAGGAGAGTGGGATTATTTTGCATTTTTGTCCAATTTTTCCTATTTGCTTCATGATCCATCTGCTGCCATATCATATATCATGCAGCCTCTGAGAATCTCCACCACAATGCAAGAGCATGAAAGAGAAAAAAAGAAAATAACATCCGATGATGAAAATAGGTTTATGATCACATTTTCCTTGAAAGCACCCCGTGAATCTCCAAGTGCCCCTAGACAACACTTGGAAGAACAGAGAATGATAGGGTAGGCAGAAGGCAAGAAATCCCAAAGCAGAGTGTGTGAGAAGCAGCAGAGCCCAGGAAAGGAAGCTGGACCAGGAGCTGAGCCCTGTATGTGCTGTACTCAGGAGGCCCCCTGATCAGACTCCATTTGTTGTCACATCGCACCGGTGAGCACACGTGTCCTGTGTCGTGGGAGGTTAAAACCACAGCACAGAGCACAGATCCCTCGTATGAGATTAGCAATCTCACCTGTTCAAGCACGCATTGGCCTCCCAGATTCCTAGACTGTTGGTTTTGCTCCTTAGCCCAGGACTTTGATAGTACATCTTCCTAGAAATTTCTGGTGATCGCATTTGCCTTTCTTCCTTCAACTTTCCATTGAACTAAACCTGCATTGACTGTCTAGCTAGAGAACCATCCTCTACTTCCTCTGGTCTGTTGTCTCCCTAACATGCCCAAGTATTTTTAAAGTACAGAACTTTATTAGAATGTGCCTTTGAAACTCCCCAGTATTTTTGATTATTCCTCTCCTGTTCAAGGTGGATGTTGGATGTTAGGACACAGGGTGTCCAATAAATGTTCATTAAGAGAATAAATAAATATAAATTGGTGTTCTTACAGAGCAGGAACATGAAATGACCCTGTTATGCATCCCCTTTCTAGAGTGAGAAAATACCTTCTGGAGTTCTCTCTATAAACTTTCCTCCTGAATCACTGGAGGATTGCCATACAAGCTTAGAACAAACATTCCACAAGAGATTAGCCCCAGAGGGCTAGAAACAGACTTCCTCCCCTGAAGGATGTGACTGTCTGGAAGACAGTGACCAATGACCAACGTTCCCTCTAACGTTCCCTCTGCTGGCAGGAAAGGAGGGTGAGTGGCAATGTTCTTGGTTGACTATTGGGAAGACAGCTGAGTGTCTGCCTTCAGTGATAATCTAGCTATTTCCCCATTCTTGTCAGTCACAGGAAGTCATTGGTTTGCTTACCCACTCTACAATGACATATTTCCACTATGGTAGCCTTGGGAAATGGGAGCCCTCTAGGAGGTTAGCATAAGCTAGCGCACTAGGAGTCAATCCTTAAGTTCAAAGGTTGAGTCACAAAGTTTGACTCATGGCTATTAACCCACAATAACTACTCTCTTCTGTCACCAGTAGTTTTTCTGGTATGCAAAAACTAGTCAGAGAACTCAGCTCACTTTTTAGGAAAGGACCCTTATCTCAGTTATAGTTACAATGAATTGTTTCTGAGGAGACCCAGTTCTATCATCTTTATGCAAAGGCAAGAAGTTTGTACAAATGTCTTCTACAATAAACATGGGAGAATGATGACAATAATAAGTGATAAACTGAATGCTTGTCCTGATATGAGGTCTGATAAAGACAAACCAAACAAAACTAAGCTTCCAGAACAAGAGGTTTAAAATTTTTGCTTACTTAGATAGAGGCCATTCCATATTAATCGGCTTTGACTTATTGCTACAATCAAACTGAATTTTGTAATGTGGTGAACAGAAATTCTAGGAATTCTTTGTTCAACATAGTATTGGAAGTCTTAGCCAGAGCAAAGGCAAGAGAAAAACATAAAAGGAAGACTCCAAATTGGAAAAGAAGGAAAACTATCACTATTCACAGATGACATAATAGACAGAAAATCCAAAACATAGATTTTGGATAGACCAAAAAAAAAAAATCCTACTAGAAATAATAAATGAAAGGTAAAAGGGCAGGATACAAATTCAGTACATAAGAAAAAGCTATATTTCTATATTCAAACAATGAATTAGAAGAAAGAGAAATCAAGAAAACCATCCCATTTACAATCACACCAAAAGAATAAAATATCTGAAGGTATGTTTAACAAAGGAGCTGAAAGATATACACTAAAAATTATTAGCTACTGGCCCTCCCTGGTGGCGCAGCGGGTTAAAGCACAGCACTGAGAATCTAAAGCCACTTCCTCATGAGTTCGATTCCCGCCTGCCCCGGAGGCGACCACATGGCGTGGCAGACCTCTTCCTGGCCCGCCCGCTGCTCCCCTCAGCAGTGTACTTCGTCGATCTGCCTGTTCTGCTCCCCGCTCTGTCTCTGGTGAATTCTCTCACCCTCTGCATCTCTGGCCTGTACCCCAGTTCTGTACAAATAAATAAATAAATCTTTAAAAAAAAATTATTAGCTACTGTCAAAAGAAATAAAAGGAGACAAAAAGAAATAGAAAGAAAGATACCCTGTGCTCACAGAAGAATAAAAATTAAGATGGCCATCTTACTTAAAGCAATTTACAGATTCAATCCAACCCCTATGAAACCCTTTGCAATTTTTCAAGAAAACAACAATTCTAAAATTTGTATGGACCCACAAGAGTCCAAATAGTCAAAGCAAAGAGAAAAAGGAATAAAAATGGTGATAACATTCTCCCTGTCTTCAAACTACACTACACAGAGATAGTAATCAAAACAATATGGTATTGGAAAGAAAACAGAAAACACATACCAATGCAATAGAATAGAGAGCCAGGCATAAACTCACAAAAATAAGGACAGTTAATCTTGGACAGAAGAGCCGTGAACAGACGACAGAATAAGAAAAGCATTTTTAATAAATGGTGTTGGGAAAGTTGGACAACTACATGAAAAATAATGAAACAAAATTATTACTCTATACACAAAAAATAATTCAAAATGGATTAAAGAGTTGGATGTAAAACCCAAAACTAGGCCCTCCTTGGTGGCACAGCAGGTTAAAGCACTGCACTGAGAAGCTAAAGCCAATTCCACATGAGTTCGATTCCCGCCTGCCCCGAGTGACCACATGGCGTGGCAGACCTCTCCTGACCCGCCCACTGCTCCCCTCAGCAGTGTACTTCGTCGATCTGCCTGTTCTGCTCCCCACTCTGTCTCTGGTGAAGCCTCTCACCACCCCTGAGCCTCTGGTCTGTACCCCAGTTCTATATGTACAAATAAAATAAAATCTTTAAAAAAATAAAAAAAAAAAAACCCAAAACTATAAAATACATTAAAGAAAATATAGATCATACACTCCTGGATATCAATAGAGAAATGTATTTGGGGTGCAAAGAGCAAGGAAACAAACATGAAAATCAACAAATGGGACTAGACAAATGAAAATGCTTTTGATACTTGGAAAACCACCACAAAAATAAAAAGGCAACCTACAAACTTGGATGGCTGACAGGAAACGTTGAAAAAATGGTCAATATCTGTTATTATGAGGGGAATGCAAATTAAAACCAAATAACCTATATGAAAAAGGCTGGGAATGACAAATGTTGGCATGGATGTGGAGAAGAAGGTGAACTCGTCCATTGTTGATGGGAGTGTAACTTGGTGTGGCCTCTATGGAAAACGATATGGCGACTTCCCAAAAGAAAAAAGAAAGAGAGAATGCATAGGATTTAGCAATATCACTTCTAAGCATTTACCCACAGAATGTGAGAGCACTATTTTGAGAAGATTTATGCACTCTTATGCCCCCAGCAACATTATTCACAACTCTCAAGTCATGGAAACAATCTAAAGGCCCAGCAACATAAGACTGGGTAAAAAAATTGTAGGTTAATTTCTCAACAGAACACTATGCAGTGTTTAAATAAAGATTTAAATAGTGCCTAGTGAAAAAAAAAAAGTGTGGATCCTGAGGTGACATCAGTTAGAAAGTGAAAGATAGTTACTGGATGGTTCCACTTATTTGTAGAATATAAACAGCCAAAGAAAACAACTTGGTGAAACACAACAAACAATTTCAGACTCTGAAAAGTATACCAGTTATTAGAAGGGACCTCGGGGGCGGAGGAGGATGAGGCCGCATTGGAGGGAAGCTGATAGTGTGTTGGCTCTGGGACCTTGGTGGAGGGTGAGTGAAGCATGTGCACATTTGGAGGTGTGAAGTTGTACTCCCCAAATTATATAGTAATACGTACAATTAGCACACCAATAAAATTTGAGGGAAAAAAATATTTTTTCTCTTAACAAAAAGCTCAGAGGCAGGACTCCTCCAGAGTTGTTAAATTGAACCTAGGATTCTGATTTCCCCCCTCATTTTTATGTCCTGACACTCTTAGGGTTTCTCCCCATATCATCAAGCCGCCTCTGTCCCCTTTGATGACAACCAGTCGAAGTATCCCAGCTGGATGCAACCCATCTAGAAGAAGAAGAGAAACCTCTCTGTGGTATCTCCTTTTTTAAAAGATTTATTTATTTATGCACACAGAACTGGGGTACAGGCCAGAGGTGCAGGTGCATTGAGAGGATTCACCAGAGACAGAATGGGGAGCAGAACAGGCTGACTGACACTGCTGAGGGGAGCAGTGGGTGGGCCATATGGGTCACCTGGGGGAGGGAATTAAACTCATGCTGAAGTGGCTTCAGCTTCTCAGTGCTGTGCTTTAACCTGCTGCACCACCAGGGAGGGCCAGTATCTCCTTTTTAAGAGGAAGCAAATCCTTCCCAGTAGCCTCCTGCCCTTTCACATCATTGGTGAGAAAGGGACCATGTGCCAAACCTTAAAATATCTCTAGCTAGGAGGAGCTACCACAATAGACCAAAGCAAATCAAGAAGTTGCCACAGGAGTGAATTAGGGTTCTGTGGCAAGAAGGATCAGGAAATTAAAGTTGAGTTGGCAACTAACAGCTTCTGGCTGAGGACACAGATGTGCATCACAGGATGCTAAAGAGGACAATTCCTTTTCCTCAGAACTCTGGATGAAGCCAGAGTAGATAACAGATTCCTACACATTCTATGGCGAAATGCTAGACAATGTAGAGGTTCAACCTCTATACCCACACACTTCTAAACTATGTACTCTAGCGTGTTCATATTGTCTGGCTTAATGTGCTCAGTATAATGTTTCTGAGATTCATCCATTATTGCAAGCATCAATAATTTGTTTTATCACTGAGCGTAATTCCATGGTTTATCTATTCAAGGGCACAGTCCATCAGCATTTATAATTAAAAACAAGCAAGACGTCAGCTCCTTTTTAGACAGGAGTGTTTGGTTATACAAGTCTGGGGCTTTGGGGTGCTCCCGCTGCAAAGGAATGATTCCCCCAAGACCAACAATGTGTTCAAAAAGATGCTAGTGTGTCAGAGAGTACTGCTGATATACCCAGATAGATAAATTGGATTGTTCTGGAGACTCAAGGGGATTCCTCAAGATGAGACTGTCAGACTTCCTTCCCCATAAAACTCCCTTGTCATAAAACTCTTTTGTTCTGAGATTCTTGGATTTTACATCAGAAGAGTCCAAGTTACAGCACGGGCTGCTGCAAAGATATTTTCCCCTCCTGTCTGACAGGGCCCTAGAAAACAGAAGGCAGAGGGAGACGGGAGGCTCCCGACATGTCTGAGCCCAGCTATGTGCATTATTAACAAAATCTTGGCCCTGAAGCTGGGAATTAAGCCATAAATAAGTCCATATGCCAAAATCAATTCCAATTTTCAGTGTAGTTCTAGCCATCCTAGACCTAAGCACATCCAGAAACTATGAGTTAAACATTAAATTTTCAGTATATTCAACTCATGTGGTTATGAGTCACTGCTAATACATTCAACAGATATGTTGGTTTCCAAGTTGAATATCCAAAGTAAGGGTTTTAATTGCTTTTCTTAGTGATTTGCTCATGTCTGCATACCAGCAGTAAGGCTTGGCTGACCAAAGCCATCTTGAACTATTTAACTTAGAATTCGGTATAGGACTAACACGTGTCAAATATCTGCAAAACCAGAGACACAGGCCATTCATTAAAGTTAAGTTTTAAACCAAACTACAGTAGGAGGTGAAATCAGCTATGTATTTTATGCCCTAACATCATCTATGGAATGGATACAATTTTACATGTCATGCAGGAATTTTTTTATGTTTATAGGAAAAAACACTGTTCTTTGTATAAGACACATGTTAATTAACTTTGATTTATCTCGAGTTCCATCCCATGAGAAAAACCTTGCCGGCAGCCTGAAGCGCATACAATAGCTGACTTTATGACCTCTCCTCACTCCCAAAAAAAAAAAAAAGTAAAAACAAACTACAAGGCAGGACTGCAGCCCTCCAACTCATAGGAAGAACACATACTAATTTGGACACCAGCCTCTATTTCTGCAGACACTAAAATGGATCCAAAATATACAAGCAGAATATTCGGAGTCACGGAGTTCAGCGCGCATTGCTGCTCCTCTTAGCTTGTCAAAACACAATGTACCTTTTCTTCTTGTCTGAATGGCCCTGCAGTGGGCTAGAACCTCTCTGCAGGTAGAAGGCTGTGGCGCTCTCCCAGCCCACAGCTTGGCCTGATTTTTTCACTGATGCATAAGGTTTCTTATTGGAACATTTTATCTTCTTGGGTAAAAAGAATGAATCTTTGGTTTAAATGTCAGATGGTTAAGAATGTTAATTTTGCTCTTGGCAAGGGCTAAGAGGAAAAGTGAACTAATTTGATCTAGAAGGAAAGGATTAAGTCAACTTCTGAAATCAAGACCTTTCTGCTGAGGTAGGTACAGACAACAAACTATTTTCCTCATAGTTCAGCCCAAGTTTAAAATTACCCAGCCAGTTGGGAAATGTTGAGTTGGTCCCTGAAAACACCTCCCCATGGCTGCTGGGGCCAACCAACTAAACAGTTAACTTTCTTCTCAGATCCATAGACTTCTGTCCCTTGGTCCAGAACTCATGAGCCTGGGCCAACTATATCCCTCTAAGTGTAGGGGTTTTTAGAGAAAAGGGGTTTGCCCTCTGCAGAAAGCTGTACCTTCACCTCTCAAGGCTTTCAGATCTGATTCATTCACTTTGATCAGTGTGTTAACTTGAAGTTGATGAACAAAGAAGCAAATGATGGTAGTGATTACCCACGGCTGGGGGCACTTGACATGGTGGTGGTGGTGAGTATGTGTGTGTGTGTTGAGGACGCTGGTAGATGGAAAGAACTTGCCTTTGTGGGTGTTGTGCTGGATTCTGCTACAGCAGCCTCTTGTCCTTCCCCGTGTTCACCTGTATCACAACCTCTCCGGCAGGGACCTCTGACTTCCTGTCACTCCCAAGTCAACAGGTGAAGGCTTCATTTGTGGGGGTGGGAAGAGAGACTTGGCAAGGCAAAGAAGAAGTAGGCATAATGGTTTTCAGAAAACATGTAGTAGTTGCCAACTATAGTGAAAATGGTTTGGAGGACAGAGAGAAGCCATAGCAGGAGTAAACAAAGGAGATTGAATAGGATGAATCCCTGGCTTCTTCCAATCTCAGAGGTGTGGGCAATGCTTCCTGGACTGCAGGTGGCTCCTGTCAAGGAATCAATGACTGACTACATTAAGGCCCAGGCTCTTTCAGACAGGTATCACTAGATTCACTTTGTCACTGTTAGCAACACATTTACTTGGGAGAATTTTAAAAGAAATTAACTTAATTATGCCACACAATATAGTAACAGACCCTCCTTCTAAAAATTGAAATGCTACACATCAGTGTTTTGGTGTTTTGATGATCACCTCCAATGTTGATACCCCTCCACAGAGATAATCCAAGTCACTATATATTCCAGAACCTTCTCCGATGCATTTATACACATATATATGTGATTATAGAAAATATACAGTATTATTCTGTGGTGTTAAGTTGTTTACATACATGACATCATTATGCACTTAGACAAATGTACAGTAAATCTTCACTTATTGTCATCTTAGTGGAAAATGCACTATTACATAAAAAACCCACCAAACAAATAAGTCTTTAAATAACTTCAATTCATTAGGTGTCGATCAGGATTGCATTTTTTTTCTCATTAACTGAAAACAAACACTGAGGTCCTGCTGTGTATGTAACAATAGAAAACATACAATACTGTTGTCGGGGATAGGGATTGTTTACATATATGGTATTATTCTTGAGTATAATGTGCAACTTCTATTTTCCTGCAACAATGCCTTGGATGACTTCCATGTGAACCCATAAATGTAATTTTTTCCCATAAATATCATTCTTAACTGCTAATTTTTTTAACCTAGAGAACTTTTTTTAAAAAAATAATATTATAGTTTATTTTTACATCATTTCGTGCATTTTTCCATCTCAGTTGTAATCCCATCACCAAATGGGCTTCCCATTTGGGCTTCCCATCACCAAATCACCTGTGTGCTATCACCATAGTCCAGTGCACTTCCCTCCCTGCACTGTTTTTGATCCCATTCCCCACTCCACCCCCATAAAATGTCTCTGGTGTATCGCTGTTCATTATTATTATTTTCTCACCTGGTCCGTTACATATCCTGCTATGAGTGAAACCATCTGGTATTTTCCTTTTTCTTTCTGGCTTATTTCACTAATCATGATCCCTTCCAGCTCCATCCATGTTGCTGCAAAAGGCATATGTTTATCTTTTTTGATTGCTGAGTAATATTCCATTGTGTATATGTACCACCTTTTTAATGCAGTCATCCACTTTTTGAGATTTTGGGCGGTTTCCATGTCTTTCCAATTGTAAATAAAGCAGCACCAAACATGGGGGTGCCGGTATCTTTTTGAATCAGTGTTTTTGTGTCTCTTGGGTAGATACCTAGGAGTGGGATGGCTGGGTCGTAGGGAAGCTCCGCTTTTAGCAGCTTAACTGCTAATTCTTTAAATGCTCTTACCTCTGACACCTGTGGATTCAGTGGCCTCCATCACTCGGCACACTTGGGAAGACAGGCCAGGTTTTTGTGTTTGGGGTCTCAGGATGTCCAGGCAGCCAGACTTTGCGTTGCCTGCAAGGGCCTCTCTGCAGCATCTGCCTTCAGGTTCTACACAAGAAACTTCATTTCCAGCTTTTCGGTTGCAACCTGGGGTCCACTTGGGTTGCGCCTCCCCTGCCTGGGGCTGGGATGGGCTTTACATACAAACAATAAGCCAGTGACAGCTTACACCTCAGGTCCTCCAAGCTAATGAAGCTAAAGTCAATCAAATTCTGACTGGTGCAGTAACATGCAAATTCATCGAAGTGTTAGCCCAGCAGTGACCGTAGAGTTTCAATCCAGGCTGTTTCAGAACCCGGTGGGAGGAGGACACGTGGCTGCCTGACAGAAGGGGAACTCACCCCCTCCATCTGCGACCCCGTTTTGGTTTTATCCAGACTGGGATGGCGGATGGCACCGTTTTGTGTTCTTTCTGCCTTCCTTTTCCATATTTCTTTGTATGTCTGTGACTGCAGGGCGATCCTGGAAAACCCAGCGAGTCTGACTCGAGGAGTCTGAGGACCAGCGACAGAGGCAGTGATGACTGTCGAGGAAAACCAGTTGTCCTATTTTGTTTTTACTGTACTTTTTACTTGCTCACAGTCTGCCAACAAAGACTGCTCTAGAAACATAGCGCGCCATTCTTCCTCACTTGGAAGCCGCCACACTAGGTTTTGCCAGTGGTCAAATTTGTTTACAGGTTTCTCTTCTACGAAAGTCGAACCGGGCCACTTGGAAGCACAAAGCCTCCTCTGAGAGCTCCTAGTTTGCGAAGGAAATTTTTAGATAAAGTCAAGAGTCTATATATTCAGATTGATGTATTTCCTAGCAGTGAAACTAATTAGGTCCTAAAATAGGACCAGTTTTACTTTAGTTAGCACCCTGAAAATAAGGTGGAGATTTTAAGATTTTATTTTCCCTTCAGTTAAAGAGAAACTTTTAAAATCGCTATTGATTTTGTGCCTCTCCTATTACATTTTAAATGTAATAGATATGTATAAACATGACATTAACCAGGGTTGAATAGACTCCAAGAATGTTAAAATCCAGTATAAGTGAAAAATAGTACGAATCTCTCAAGTATGAGCATGAACTAATGTGTGAGTCTGGAGAACGTGAAAAAGTTTCTCTACGGCATTTCTCTCAAAACTTCTGTAGATTCGCCCTCTCTTACCCCCTCATTTTGTGCTGGAAGAATTAGAAAACCTATTTTTAGAAATTTTTCCTGGTGTTGCCTTCTAGGGATGGAAAAATAGAAACCTTAGACATAACTGCTAAGGTTTATTCATTTTAGCAATACTTTTCTCCTTTGGTTTCATTTCTAATTAGCATTTACCACTTCCATTCCTTCCTTCTCTACATCTGATTTCTTTACAATGCTCCCTTCTGTTTTGCCTTCTCTGGTAAATGCTTCCAACAATTTTAGCTATGACCACTTGCTGCTACTGTTAAGCTTTGGGTCTCATTGTCGTTGGGTAATTTTGAATAAGCTTTTTTTTTTCTCTCTCTGTTCTCTTAGTTGACATGCTGCTGTTCTGAGTTAACGAAAGTTTTATTCTGCCCATGACAGACCACAGCAGTGTTTAAATCTTCAGCATCTGGAATTGAAGTCTTTTTCTTGTGCTGTGAGCAGTGAGGTATGAAGGATTATGCTTTCCATGCAGAAAAATAACAGCAGGGATTTTTGTGGTTACTCAGAATTCTTTCATTTCCTGAGAGTCTCAGTGCCTGTCTTGGCAGTAGTAAAACTTTCCAGCTTCAGTAACTGGAAACACCCACCAGTGGAACATTTCTAAGAGTAAGCACTAGAGCTGATTTTGATGGTGGGTGGCAATTACAAGCTGTTTCGGGTCTAGTTTTTTGAGGAAAGCCTAAGGAAGATGCCTCAGTACTATGAATAGTGTATAAAGATGGATCCCAATAGGTATACCAAGTCTCTATGAAAGATGGCTGAGGATTTGTGACTAATTTTCAGAGTGAAATCCTGCTTTATTTCATTTCTACTGCTGTTGAGTTTTGTTCTTGCCAACCCTGTTATTGTAAATGTAAATATATCATGTAACTTAGATCAACTTTCCTGGTTAAATAATGCTGTTTAAAAGTTAACGTCACCACCAGGTGAGAAAATAATAATGAACAGTCATATACCAGAGACATTTTGTGGGGGTGGAGTGGGTGGGGAATGGGATCAAAAACGGAGGGGAGGGGGCAAGGAAGGGGGAAGGGAAGTGCACAGGACTAGGGTGATGGCACAGGGGTGACTCCGTGATGGGAAACCCACAGGGATAAAAATGGAGATAAAAAAAAATGTACAAAATGATGTAAAAATAAACTATTATATAAAAAAGTCAAGGTCACCAACTCTGAAATACAGGCTATTTTAATGTTGAAGTATCTGATTTCATGAAAATGCAAAACTGCATTGTCTTCTTTTGAATTGGATGGTTTTGAGGTTTATTAAAAACAAATGCTTTGGGGCTTCCCTATGGCATGGAGGTTAAAGTCTCAATGCTATCAAGCCATTACTAGCCTGCAGCATGAGTTCAATCCCTGGCCAGGGAGCACAGCAGACCGCCTGTCTCGCCCGCTGCTCGCCTCAGCAGTGTATTTCAGTAAATCCACCTGTACTGCTTCCCATTCTGTCTCTGGTGAATCCTCTCACCCCCTGCTCCTCTGGCCTATACCCCAGTTCTTGTATGCGTAAATTCTTAAAAAAAAAAAAAAGGAATGCTTTTAAAGTTCAAGCTTATTACAAATACTACAACATAGAAATTTAGAAATAGTTGGCTATGATGCAAGTCTTTATCCTAAATAAATCACTAACAGATTAAATCTACCAGTATACTAAATTAATCAATGTTCAATTATGTTATTCAAAGAAGAACAGCATTAGGAAAACTGACCATATTGTATTTGTAGGTTGGAGTACTGCTAGCCAGTTGCTAAGTTTGTTTTTCCCCCTGCTGGGCACACACTTAGATTACATTTTCAGCCTCCCTTGCAGTTAAGTGTGAATCTGTGTCTAAGATCCAGCCCACACATCGAAGCTGGAAATGATGTGTGTCACTCCCACCTCTGACTCCTAACATTTTCCTGTGCAGACACTTACACTCTCTTGCTCCCCCTTCTGGCCAGTGCAAAGAATCATAAGGAAGACCTAATCCCTTAGGGATGGCAGAGTCCCAAGATGGTGAATCCTTGAGGAACCACTTGGACAGTTACCCCAAGAACATTTGTTCCTGTCACATGGGTAAGTTTCTTAAGCTATTAAGATTCTGAGAATTGTCTGTTATAACAGTTGTCCTACCTTGACTAATACTGACAAAAAGTCATTTGATGAATTCAATACCTACTTTCATTTTTTTGAATTATAAAATGAAAACGGACTCTTTATTAACTCATTCAAAAATACCTACTTTTTATCAAACAACCAACACTGTTCTTCAAGATGAAGTAATATAGGTATTTTCACTTAACAGACGAATGAAGGCAATGATGTTTGCCACAATCAACATTAATGACTATTGTAAGTTTTAGCTAATACATGAAAACTAGAGTTACTATTATTTGAGATGAAAAAATAAGATAGGGAAAATCAACTACAAAATTATTAGAGCAACGAGGTCTTTAATAGTTACCTATTGCAATTGCAGAATATAGTAAAAGTTAGTAAAGTCACAATTCTAACTGTAGAGCGGTGTTCTCGACTCCTTTTCATTTTCCCCCCATGCCCTGGAGGCTGTAAATTGCACCATTCAACCCCTCAGTCACCTTTCCCATCATTAAATGCTCTCTGGACGGAAGCAGCTCCAAATGTGGGCTTGGCAGCGTGTGATTTCTCTCCTCTCCCAGAACTTAGTCAGGTAACTCTTCACTAACTTCGTATTTTTCAGAATATGTTTTGAAGATGATACTGTTTTATTTCTCACTGATAGAAGTGAAAGTTGGGTCCTAGGTTCACTTTGCTTCACCCCATCCCTCAGGCCTCTCACTGTCGTTAAAGAGTTATGGTAATATGTGTGATATCTTACACTTTAGGGAGAGAAGGTGACAGAGTCCTGAGAGCCTTCTTGGCCAGTTAAAGAGCTTATAGCTACAGAGTCATGCAGCCACTTTCAATTACACCGCTTCCTAGCCAGGACCATGACATGTAACCATATAATACTCCCAATCTATTATACTGAGAAAAATTTATTACTGAAAAGACTACACAAAACAGTTTTTGTATACAAAGACCAAAAAATGTGGAAAAGTTATTATTTACAACATTTCCCTTACAGTACATGATAATTTAACAGAATGATAAACAGAAAAAAAACAAAAAACATCAGATAACCTTGTCCAAAGAGTAATACTTAAATGGAAATGAAATTAAGAAAATTCTTTAACATTTTAAAATATGCTATCAAAGTAATTTTATTTCATTTTCCAGAACTACATTTTCTCCCACTTAATTGGCACTAATATTACTAATACACTTTTGAATGTTCACTAAAAGCCTTCCTACAGAAATGAATTCTACATACTGTCTGAGAAAAATACTGCACAAACGCAAAGTGTTTGTACTATTCTAATTGTTCAAAAACAAAAGTACAAGCAACTGTAAGTAGCCATAATAATACAATCTTGGGTGGTCATAAAACATAAAAAAAAAAAAGGAATCAATTGCACTCGACTTAATTTATAAAAGAGTAACATTTCATCTACGAATCCCTCTGGTCACTTTATTTTAAAAAATGCAGAAAGGTCAGTGAGCAGCATAATAAAATCAACAATGGACAGTTTTAGTAAGCACCTTATTTCAGTTGCATAATGGATCTGTGAAATTCCTAAAATAATGAGAATTTATAAAATCCACACATTCAGATGATAAGGTAAAGCTAGTGGATTTTTAAAGACTAATTTCCATTATAACATTTTTGACCTGTCAACGTTTTTTACACTATACAAAAATACTATTTTTCGCTTTTCTTAAAAATTCAGTGTAAAAGCTACCAAAGTAATGCTAAATATCAGAAAAATGTAATAAAATATTTGAACAGATTTTCCAGGATTCCTTAAAAAAGTTCAAATACACATAAACTCATTTTCAAATATATATATATATACATAAAAACCCCACAAGGTTAAGTTTTAAATACCTCCACGAGAAAATGTTTGACTTTATACTATAAGCATGAAATGTTATAGTATATCTTTAAAAAGTTTTCATAGAAGAAAAGAAAGATTCCTCT
Organism: Condylura cristata; assembly: GCF_000260355.1. Lineage (NCBI taxonomy): Eukaryota > Metazoa > Chordata > Mammalia > Eulipotyphla > Talpidae > Condylura > Condylura cristata. Next base: position 24,475,570 of record NW_004567110.1, read on the forward strand.
AACTTCCTTCTCCTATACAGTTAAAAAAATATTATTAACCTGCACATTTCTGTTTTTCAGGTATATCGTTGTCACCAACTTTTGCGTGAAACAAATCATATTATTCCCAGAATCTGTTATTCCTAGTGCCACAGTAGGAAGAAGGTGCACGTGGCCTCGTCTGGGACCACAAGGAAGACCATGCAGCGATAAGTGCAAATGGAGACTGTAACAGTGATTCTTCTAGACCAGTAGTGGTCACCTCCAGTGTAACAGAAGCTGCTTCCAGGGAGAATCGGGCGTTCAAGTATCCGAGTGACCGCCAGTGCCCTGCTCTTTTCTAACTTCGGCAGCTGAATGAATGAGCAGAGACGTGGAGCCTTTCAGGCTACTTGGCTCTGAAGATCCTGGGACCTGCAAGTTGTTGCTCTGCACAGGACCAGTTTCAGTAACATCACTCTTTGGAGTCATCCTAGGTAAAAGCACAAGAGAAGACATGCATACATACCAAGACAAATGTGATGCCAGGAGCCCAGACACTGGCTAGCCACTTTTCATGACGTTTACTCCCGACCAGTGTCCACCTTGCTTTCTGTAAATTCTAACAGTTCAAAATACAAATAATTTAATTTCAAATACAGTTTTTGCTAATGTGAGAAACTTTATCAAACACCACCTATGCATGGTGTCCCATGGAGAATCAAAATAGTAAAACGGGATTCTTGCCCTCAAGTTAGTGACTGCTTTCTTGATTCCCACTACGGGTCAGATACCTTGCAAGAGGTTGGGAACACAAAGATGAACAGGACCTCAGCTCTGCCTCTGAGGAGCTTACAAGTCTAGTAGAGCACAACGGCGTGTATCTGGCCCACTCAGGGGGTGAAAGTGGTTATGGGAACACAGAGAAGGTGCGTGTGGCCTTGTCTAGGACCACAAGGAAGACATTCCGGCTAACCAGATGTTTAGCTGTGTTTGGATCACCTAAGACCATCTGAAAATTCATTAAAGATAACGGTAACATCTTTTCATGTTTAGAAAGTAAAAATATTTTGTGATCATCTTCATATTAAGTGACAAAGACCTGTTAGTACCCTAACATATACTCATTAAAACTTAACCATGTGGGACCCTCCCTGGTGGCACAGCGGGTTAAAGCATGGCACTAAGAGGCTTAAGCCACTTCCGCATGAGTTCGATTCCTGCCTGCCCCGGAGGTGACCACATGGCGTGGCAGACCTCTCCTGACCCGCCCGCTGCTCCCCTCAGCAATGTACTTTGTCGATCTGCCTGTTCTGCTCCCCGCTCTGTCTCTGCCGAAGCCTCTTACCCTCCGCATCTCTGGCCTGTACCCCAGTTCTGTGTGAATAAATAAATAAATCTTAAAGAAAACCCCAAAAACTTAACCATGTGTACTTCAAGTGAATCTTAAACATGTACGCATAAGCAACTTTTAACATTTACCATAGGAATAAACATTAGTTTTCTATGTGAACAACATACGGGAAGGTTCTTAAAACTAAGAATTCAAGTATGAAAGAGTATTACAGGCTGAACTCCAATTTGTTAAAACCAAGCTTCCTGGATTAAGTGCACAGACATGCCATCCTACAGAATGTTTGCTCTGCAGATGTGTCCTGTTAGTGAAATAAGTATAACATGGTCAAAAACAGTCATGACTTAAGAGTGAAATCACGGCTTACCTTCCCTCACTCCGCGCACTTTCAGATACGCTGCTCTGCTCAGCCACAGTGCCTGTGTGGCTTTTCTTGTCAGGTTGTTCCCCACAGAGTCTGGAGCTGGCTGCTGCTGGGGAGGCAGGTTCCCCACAGTTCTGTTCTCTTAACTTGGGGGTGCTTGCTCCATCTGCTCTCACTTCCCTCACTGATGTTTCTGGCGAGGTTTGGATTTCTGCCAGCGTTTCTTGCCCTAAGTAATCATGGTTAGTGATCGTTACTGCAGAAGTGCCATGATTTGCTGTCGCTCCTGTGCTGGTCCCCATGGACTTAGAAATGACCTTCAGCTTGTGGGAACTTGGTTTGTAGTGCTTCTTTTTGTGTTTCACTTTGGAATTGTGCTTTAAGAAAAATTCACATGACTCCTGTAGTACTCTTCGACTTTCACTGATTGGGCTGTAAGGAAATTCAAAGACAGGGTTTACTTGATAAATATCAAGTAGTACCGAAGTCACAAGGCAGAGTATATCTTCATTCATTAAACTTTGAAATTCTCTATTTCAAAGTATTTAAGTGAATTCTTTTATGCAAATACTATTACTTGCTTTTCTCAGCATAATTAGTAAACTGGTAAGACGTTGAATAGGCAAAATTACAGGAGGGCAAAGAAACTTAAACCAGTACAGAGTAGGGGTCTATACCATGGTAATATATCAAATATAAAAGTAAATCAGAAGAAAAAAGGTGCAGAACATAACAGGAGTTTTTTGTTTAAATTTGTTTTTTGTTTAAATTTGTTTTACCTTAAAATTAGCAAGTTACACTGAAGTTACTATGGGCACTTATGTATGGGACAGACATATTAGTGCCAAAAAACTATTTAAGCCGCGTTCAGTGTAATTCTCCAGTCTCCAAAAATTTATCTGTGAGAAAGCCAGTTTTAAACTTTTTACCACAAAAAAAAAAAAATTCTTTAGTAAAGTTTGTGGGTAACAGTTTTAAAAACTCTTCGTTTTGGACACTGTATTGTACAAAATATACATAGATAACTAAAATAAACTACTTACTCATACATGTAAATCTAGTATATTGCTATAGAATATTCCATAAGTTTGAATTTTTACCATCTTAGGCAAGGCAAATAAGTAAAACATTAAGTCACTACTATGTATAATAAAATTTAAAAGAAGTAAATAATGATCATAACATCACATTTGAACCATACTTTCTTCCTTATATTTGATCACATTTAATCATTTATCATTGATAGAGAAGGATAAGATCCTAAAAATGCTGCACCCAAATTAACCAATCCAATGAGAGCAGAAGTAATAGCGGATACATTATAGGTCATGGAAAGGAAACACATTTTATAAGTCGTTCATTTCAATATAATATATTTCAAAGTTTCATACAATAAATACCAAAATAAAGTTATCTCTCATGACAAAGATTTGTAAACTGGAAACAATAGCTGACATAGTGAAATTCCAGTGCAATGATGACTTAAGTAGTCTGGTATGTGATCTATTTATTTTAAACAATGTTGGGTAATTCAATAGGTTCTTACTCTCTCTTGCGATTTCGCTTAAAAAACCCAGCCCATTCTGTGCATGTCTTTTTGCTTCCAACCCAGAAGACAGCAGAGATGCCAACAATTAATGTCATCAGATATTTTATCATAAATAAAGCCAATTCTGGTCGAGTTTCTGTTTTTGCCTACAAAAAAAAATAGTGAAATACAATTTTAAGTAACATAGTAAAAGTAGAAAGAAAGTCCCATATAGTTAGCATAAAAGAAAAAATAGAAGCCTTCAATCTGTTTTACTATAAAATACTTAGAAATATGACCACAGAATTAAGGTTACTAAAGGGAAAGGGGGAGTGGTAACAGAGGAGGAGGGGCCCTGATGGTGATGTCAGGGTGCTCTGGTGACTTACATCTGAGGGGGTGTGAGCCTGTTGCCCTGAATCAAATACAGTGCTGCCAACCAATGTTACCCCAATAGTAAAAAAACAAACAAAAAACACACACATAAGATAAAACTAAAATTTTAAATAAACATTGTTTGACATAACAAAAATAAACAGTGCTTTAAGCATAATATATTCTTTCCAAAATTCTAAACAAAGAACTATGGGTAAAAGACTGCAGGCAAGTGAAACTGTTATCCCCACATAAGGGCATAAGCCAGGTTCTACTATGTTAACAATGCATTCTCCTTCTAGAATATAAATGATGTACATGACATTCAGCTCATACATTCCTTGATTTGATAAACCGAGATCATAGCACTCATACTCAATATGATTAATGCCACATATATTTAAAAAAATACAAAATTTATAAAAAAAATTCTCTAAAAAAGTTAAGATACTTTGAGGAATATTTTTAAGATATCCCCTGCTTTTTAAATGGTAAACCCACCTTACCAATTATACCCAATAGAAATATGTTTGTTTTTGTTTTGATTATGCTTTTTATAGTTAAATGATTTGTAGGAAAGTTTAGGCAAAAATCAAGTTTTGTTTTCATAAGCACAAACTGTGCAAAAAAATCCTAAGTATAATCAGTTTATTCAGACAATGTTTCTCTTACTAAGTGAATTAACTCCCAATTCAGCAGTACTTTTCTCCTTAAGACAAGACTGCTGTTCTCACTCTGTTCTGCACTACCATTGATCAGACTTTACAACCGAAATTACTTTTTAAAAGAATAGTGAAAGGAGTCCATTTACTCTTGTAACTAAAACTTAAAAACTCTTGAGACACTTAGTTTTAACTCATGCATGGGAATCATTCCCTAGCTTCACGTTCACTGACTTTTCTCACCTGAAATCTATCTGTTTACACTAACAAGAGCTCATCACAGTATACGTGGCCTATGTCAGAGTTAAATGGTCAGATCACACAAACGACAACTGTTACCTGATAAGGACATGGGATATGATACTGCCGACAATGGTCAGAGACCCACGTGATCTCCCAGGTGATCCTGTTCACTTGCTCGTAGACGTAACATCCGAGAAGTGTCACTAACGGCACAAGATACAGGCCACTGAAAACTCCAATACGAATCATAAATTTCTTTAGTTTCTCTTGGTTCCGGCCATCGTGCTGTATGACTTGTCGAACGTGATTTAAGGAAATAATGCCAGCTAAAAGAAGGGACAGCCCAACAAACACACAGAGGCACAGTGGCAAAAGTACAAAGTAGCGTGAAGCATCCAGGTCATAGAGGCCAACGAAGCAAACGCCACTAATGTTATCGCCTTCAACTTTGTTCATAGCAAGAAGCATAACGGTCAGGAAGCCTGGTATTCCCCAGGCCACAGCATGAAACCACACTGCTTTTTGTTCAATGGCTTCACAACTCCATTTTCTTCCTGCAGCTAAAAACCAAGTAATGGTAAGAATCACCCACCACACGGTGCCTGCCATGGTGAAAAAATACAAAAACATAAACAAAACGGTGCAAGCCTTATTTTGAGAGCCCAGAACAACTGTGTCACCAAGTTCCAGCTTCTCATCTGCCTTATTGCAGGCAGTGCTATTGCCCAGTAAGAATCCAATGAAGTACATAAGAGACACAATGCTGTAACAGACTGAGTAATAGATAATTGGTCTCTCTGGGTATCTGAATCTTTTCACGTCAATTAAAAAAGTGAGGAATGTGAACAGAGTTGCACAAAGACAAAATATTGAAACTATTCCAATAAAACTTTTTGCAAATTCTAGTTCATCACTTTTAAAATACATATTGGGACATGGAGGGGCACACTGGTCAATTCCCAGAAACTTATAGCCTTGTCCCCCAGAAGTCTTCAGGTGCCTTGGACACCAAAATCCAATGTCTCTTTGGACTTGTTCTGTTTTCTTCTGAGGACCAAGAAACTGTGTGTGTGGATCAAAAGTCACAGGAACAGTCTCATCACAGTATTGTAACCTGTAAAGATTAAAAGAAATTAAATATATGAAGTCAACATTGTCATTGATTCATGACTTAAATATTATATTGGCCAATGATAAAATATTTCCTGCCGCATTTGTAACTGACGGAAGACATAAAATCTAAACACACTACAGGTTACAGTCGGGCATGGTTGTTGATGAACATAAAAATTCTCTTACTCAAAAACAAGTTCTTAGTTATTTTTACCTTCACAATTGAATATTAAAGAATTTCTCCTGATTCCAGGATAAAAGTGCTAGCTTGTTTACAGCATATGAAATGTCAGTCTTAGGGAAATTTATTTTCATTTTTAATGCTTACACACAAGATATGTACGGTGATGGCAATTAAATGGCTGTAGTGAGATCTGTTCTTGGATGGATAAGGTGGAGAAGCTCACGGGAGACCTATGCTCTATCCAGGGCAACATCAATGAGAGACAGCTGAGGCCCAACTCAGCTCATATCACCCTGTATTTCTATTCGCATCTTTGACTCCTGTTTATGGGCAGACCTGAAGGCTACCCCAGGATATTTCTGTTTTGTACAGAACTTTTCCACTGAGATGACTTTCTACATTATCAGTGTTATTTTGAGAGACCTATATAGCTTAAAAATTAGTGGCCAAAAGTAGATGACTGGATTAAAAAGATGTGGTACATCCACACAATGGAATATTACTCAGCAACCAAAAAAGATAAACTCATGCCTTTTGCATCAACATGGATGGAGCTGGAAGGGATCATGCTTAGTGAAATAAGCCAGAAAGAAAAGGAAAATACTGGGTGGTTTCACTCATAGCAGGAGTATAAAGGACTGGGGTGCGGGTGGGGGTGGGAAGTAACAATGAACAGCTATATACCAGAGACATTTTACGGGAGTGGAGTGGGGAATGGGGTCAAAAATGAGGAGGTGGTTTACTGTGTACAGGACTATGGTGATGGCACATGAGTGAGTGATTTGGTGATGGGAAGTCCACGGGGATTACAACTGAGATGGAAAAAGGCACAAACTGATGTAAAAATAAATTATTAAAAAAAAAGTGGGTTTTTAATGAGGAAGCATTTTAAACATGCTTTAAATAAGACATAGTAAGATGCATGACCATATAAAGAACACTCATGCAACTAGTGCCTTTTGCAAAACTTAACATACCAGTTTTACTCTCTATCTCCTTAAGTAAAATGAAACACATTACAGATACCATTGGGAGCTCTTTCTGGTCCCTCTCCTCAGAATGTTCAGTACTGCAAGTTTAGTTTTTATTCTCCTCAAGCATTTAACAGTATTACTATGGTGTTATTTTCTAACCATAATGTTATATAGTACTGTTTCACAGTTTTTGAATTTTATGTAAATGATAAATTATGTATGTTTTACTGTAACTTCCTGTTCTTAACACTGTTTTTTAGGTTTATCCCTGTAAGTAGATGTGGGCAACTGCATTGCTTTTATCAACTAAGTGGTGGTATTCTAGTGTGCAGGACATTGCAATTCACTAATCATTTTTCCACAAAGGACTTTTCACTTGTTCCCATTTTAAAAAAATTAGGAATAATATTCTTGTGTATGACTCCTTGTTTGTATAAAATTTTCTATTGTAAGTGATTTCCTAGGACATAGGAAATAAACATCCTCAACTTTACTATATATTAACTAAGAATAATGTGTAAAAGGGCTGATAGTAAGATTCATTTCCCTACAGGCCAGGTAAAAGGAACTAGATACTTTCCTATGTATCTAGTACATTCTATGTTAATTTTTAATATTATTTGATTGGTGTCTGTTTCTCCCATCCTACTGTTATTAACTGAGAACAAGAACCAAGCTTGGTTTTGTTTATCACAAACATTTGATGAATTATATAAACATTTGATGAATTATATAATGGAAGCCTGCCACTTATATTTTGGGAAAATATATACTAATATGAAAAAACCACTCTTAGCTTATAGTAGAAAAGAAAATTTACCTGTCACATTCAAGTTCCTCAGGCCACTGGATTCCAAACGTTTCAATTAACTTTTTGCAATCAGAGTATACTTTTTCACAAAATTTACGACAAGGTGGAACCACGTGAATTTGCTCTACGCATGTTGGTACAAAGGCTTTACAAAGGAACGTTTCAACATTTGGTGAACATTCCAGATTTGCAAGAGGAAGAAAATGCTATTAAGAAAAACAGCAAGGTAAAGTTAGCAAACATTTTAATAACAAATGAATGAAATTAATTCATTTACTGTTTAAAATACATATAGTTAACCTTAGAACAATGCAGGAGTAGCCTACTGGAAGTCTTTACCAAAAATGTAGTCAATTAACCTATATTTTATTTTGCATGTGATATGTACTCCATACTGTACTTTTATAATAAAGCTAGAGAAAAAATGTTTTTGAGAGAATCATAATGAAGAGAAAATAGATTTATAGTACAGTATTGTTTTTATTGACTTCCTAACTTTACAATCTGTTTTACAAGAAAACCAGCATGCAAATGGATCCTTAAAGTTCAAACCTTCATTGTTCAAAGGTCACTTTTCACTAACTCTCTGAAGAAACTTTAAATCTCATTCTCAATAAATGAAATCTTGAAGAGGTAGTTCTGTTCTGTTTAAAAAGAGTTATGAACCCTTCATATACAATACAATATTTTATTCAGTTATACATTTCTCAAAGATATGCTAAAATTGAAATAAATCAAAAGAATGAGGTGATTGCTAGATGAAACAGTACATAAATATTCAATTTATAAGAATATGCAGAAATACCTGAACGGTGCATTTAACAGTCTGGACAATAAGGCCTGTTTAAGGTAGAGGGAACAACATGAAAAAGACTTGAGAACTGTGAGAACATAGTGCATTCAGGGCAAGGAATTCAATATGACTAAAATTATTCGGTCAAATAAAAAGAATAATGGCCAAAGTAAAGAGACTGAAAATGTATGCTGGACACGAAGAACACGAATGGTATGCTGATTTGTTCCAATTTTAAAATTAAAGAAAGGGATACTATTGGAGAGTATTAAGCAGGAAGTGACGCTAGAATCTAATAGTTGATTTTGAATCCTGGCCCCACACTTCCTGACTAGATAACTTGGATAAGTTAATGAACTTCTCTGTGCTTTAGTTCCCTGATCTGTAAAATGATCACAATAACTACACCAGCCTTATAAGGTCACCATGAATACTGAGCTAATAAGTGTAAAGCACTTAAAGCAGTGCCTGGTATATAGTAAGTACTCCAAGGTAGTCACTGTGATGATTATGTTTTAGAGAACAAGGGCAGGTTCTGGATAAGCATTACAGATTGACCTCGTATGTTAATCTCCTTTTCTTCTCCTTGCTTCCTCATTGAAAAGACAAAAGGGAGGAGGGGGGAAATAATAATTAGATTAGTAAGTGAACAGGAGAGAAGATGCCAATGTACTTAATATTCCTAATGAACAAAAGCAAAGCAAAATGACAAAAAGCAAAGCCCCAGACTGTGAAGACAGAAAACCGTTCAAGGAATGAAAAATGACTTCACCGAACAAGGGAGTGGATCACAAAGTAGAAGTAGATGGCAGGGCTCAGCTGCCTCCGGAGAATCCGAGTTCTCTGAAGTGTCAAACAGCACTAAGAGTGGAGGGATTGTTACTGGCCCATTCCTCTCTCTGTCACTGCTCACACTCCCCAACCCCCTTTGAGACAGGAGGCCAGACGACTAGTACATGGTACCAGGCTGTTTCCGGGAGAAATAGAGCTAGAGGTACATGCACTTGGGGACCGGGCACAGAGCAGGGAGAGATGCTGCAGAGAGGAAAGCTAGGGGCTGGATGCCAGTCTGCTGAAGGAGGCGTCAGGCCCTCAGCTTTCTTTCCCCGATCTATCCCCCAAAGGCGACAGTCTCTGTGCCAGAAACTCTTCCCACGAGAAAGTGAAGGGATTCTGCAGAGCTGAAGGTCAAGTACCTGACAATGAAATTTGCCCCCAAATTTGCTCCTTGAGAGGCAAGGAGCAAGTCTGTCTACAAAAACACTGACCATTATCACAAGAACATGGGCAGAGGTACAGAGGCAAATGGTTGGCACAACAAGAAAAGTGGGCAACTTCTGTGCACCTGCAGAACTCAACTGGCATGCTGTTTCATGTATCGACAAGTCATTCTTTATTATAAATTGTGGAGCAATAGTTCATTGTATATATATAGTTCATTGTCCATCCCTGGTTTAGGGCAAGTCTAAGGGGCCCATGGGGTATTTGAGTGTGGATATCTATTAACAGGCAGTTAAACAAGTAGAGAAACACAAGTAAGAGAATGTAGGTTAAAATACGTATTTTAAAGCTATCATGATAAAAACGATTGACAAAAATTAAATTATCGAATGAGAATATGTATAGTAAGAAAAGACGGAAATTCTGATGAAAGAAGAATGTTCAAGACTTATATATTAACATTTCCTCCCTCTCCAAATGCCATTGAGAGTGAAGGTTTAAAGATTAAAAAAACTCACAGCTGTTGAAGAAACAGGAAAAGATCCCATCAGTGAACTATATGCTTTGAGAAAATTATGAAAAGCAAAAGAAGGAATGAGAACTTCCACTTTTAGCAGGGCGACCAAGTAAATATCTCCTGCCACCAAACATGTATTCTGGATAAACTGCAACAATTTTACTTTAAAAACACATTACTGAGCAGTGTATACAGTTAATAAAACGGCCTAAATAAAGTATATAAAGGACAACAAAACCTCAAGGGACACCCCCATGATCATGAGAACTTTCGGTACCTCCTCAGTAAATGAAAGGTGAAAGAGACAAAAAATTAATAAGTAAATGTGAGATTTGATTACAACACTACAATTAAGAAGGCTGATTTAAAGAGCACATACAGAACCTACACCCAGCAATTAGAGGACACCAGCTTGGAGGACTTGGGATCAGTGAGCGGCTGCCTCCCTTGTCCTGGGGTGACTGGGCAAGGCTTGCCCGCTGGCCCCTTTATTTGAATGGGGCTCTGAGACCTGACCCTTGGCCACCTAAGGGAGCTGGCTGGAGAGCAGATACAGCAGAATACTTCCCCGCAGTTTTTT
>NW_004567110.1:24487005-24502844 GCF_000260355.1 Condylura cristata
GGGAATCGAACTCATGCAGAAGTGGCTTTAGCTTCTCAGTGCAGTGCTTTAACCCGCTGCGCCACCAGGGAGGGCCTACTTTTGCTATTTTAAAACAATTTTCTTAAAGGACAAGCACAGCAAGTCACATCCTGTGTTTAGTTTTTCTAGCTCACCAGCGCTGATTCATTCAATGTCAGTGTTTACACAATCTGTTGACACTGTGTGAGATCCTGAAGACTCAAATACTGTCAGAGACTAGAAAGGTAAATTCAAAGGGTTATGGATAAGAGGGAGCAGCTGGAGAGCAGCTATTCAAGGTTAGCAGACTATCACTTGGAAATATGGGCAAAGAATTGTCAGATATATCAACTTTTCATAGCATACTAGAATCTGGATTTTTATGTAAAATCTCCCAAATTTAAAATTTTAACACTAAAATGCAAACTTTTAAACTACTATGCAGGACAAACAAAAGCTGTCTTCATGTCAGAGACAATGTAGGCTACTGAGTTTCAAGTTCTTTTGCAGACTAACAAAGAATTATAGAGTTGGAAGAGATCTGTGAGGGCTTTTAAGTCTATTACTTTCAAAGTAAGTGTGTGTGTGTGTGTGTGTGTGTGTTGCCAAGGAATATTTCCTTTACATAAGAGTTACAAAGAAGCCAAATAAATTAAATAAATAAAAGCACAGCTGCTCTGGTTGAACAGGAAACCCTCCCTCTGAGGTACCTCTGTCTGTTCTCCCTTCCTGCTGGTGACCTCAAAGCACCTCCAGAGAGCACAGTATGAAAACAGCTGACCTAATCTAAGCTCTCAGACTACAAGTGAGGAAAAGAGAATCCAATTTTTTATTTGAAATTGTTACTGAAATCCCCAAATCTGGTCTGATTAGAATTACTCCTGATGTAATGCTACATTTACCAATACTGTAGTGACTGAAGAGAACTCAGAACTTTGGTTTACTTAGCACTAGCCATAAGCTCCACACTGTGCTTTTTCATATAACAATTCTTTTTAAAACAATCCTATGAGAAAGATGTTCTTATCCCTACCTTGAAGATGAGAAAACTGAAGCTCTACGAAGCTAAGCCCCTTTCACAGTTTCACAGGCAACTGGAATATGAACCTGAGTCCACGTTCAGTCATCTAAACCACAACAGTCATCTAAACAGGCCCAACTCCCCAGAAAATCACCCTCTCCCAAAGTACAAGATAGGCAAGGATATTAACAAGCATGAAGGGAAGAAAAGGTATCAAGTGAGGAGGGGGAATGCTCTACATGAAACAAAAGTCTTCAGTCTGAATAAATAAATGTTCACATGAGACATAATCACAGGCTATAAAATCTCAAGCTATGTTTATTGCATTCCAGAAAATACATGTACCTCCTCAAGTCGGTAATTTTGGAACAACTAATTTTAGAACAAATGATAGCACATTAAATAATGGGCAGTCAGTCCTCTAATCAGTTGAAAACAAACAGAATGAGCTTCTACCCCTAATCTTTTGAAATAAAAATGTTGATAGAAATCATTATGATCTTCTACAAGCTGTCGTGGGTATCATCCTCAGAAACCAAACCTTAAAATAGAAAGACTATTAACTTAACTCATTTGTGGTATTTCTTATGTTGTTAATTTACATGCGGAATCCCACCATTTAAGCAGTTATTTGGTACAATAAGTAATAGCTTATTCCGTGAATGGAACAAATTTCAAGCTTTCTCATCTTTTCACTTCAGTGTTCTTTCTTCCCCTTAATGACACAACTTAAAAAAAATAATATAATAGTTAATTTTTACATCATTTTGTGCCTTTTCCATCTCAGTTGTAATCCCCATGGGCTTCCCATCACCAAATTAATGACACAATTTCTTAACTCTCTTAGTAACACGGTTTTGGTCATGAAGTTCTATTTCTCAAATTTCGTTCTTGAGGAAGACTCAGGAACATATCCCAAAACTAACCACAACATAAAACATCAATAACACTTCTGGAATTTCACCTTTTAATAAAAACTAAAGTAGTCCTGCCTATTGTAGTTTTAATGTTTAGAGAAATGAAAGGTAGACTTTCTCCTTGAAGAAAATGGTCAGCCCTGGCAAAAATCCCAGGGTCGTTAATAGTAGTACCAGTAAGGATGAGGAAGAAGTCGATTAAGAAGGCAACTCATATCTTTATTCTGAAGAATAGCCAGAGCAAACAGTATGATAGACAATGAAGACCAGAAGACACGCTGTATTTTATATAGCCCTTTACTGGAAATAATGCCAGCATAATTCTGGTCATCACTCTGCTGTTGACTAGCTGTGTCATGTCTGGCAGATGATTTTCTGTCTTTGAGTCTATGAGCATCTATCAGAGTAAAACTGGAGCAACGATTTATTAATCTCATGACTCAAAAAGCTTATGAAAAGGTAACAAAGACATGAGTAGCAGAGCTGGATGCAAATCAAAACAACCACAGGTATTACAATGATGTTTCTCTTTGATAGGTAACTCCGTTTTTCACCAACATCTGCAGTAAATATTTCTTGTTTTCATCTGGCCAGCACTCAGATGTTGGAATCCCAAAGTAGGTGGGTTGTTACGGAAGCTTGGGGAAGGGTATAGAGATGTAACCTGGTAACAAATAATACATAGGAACATAGTCTAAGGCTGGCTGTGTGGAGGTTCCAGGTGTTGTGATTCTTGGGGAGAGGGTTAGGGAAAAAAGCAGAGTCAGGTTATCTGAGAAAACTGAGTAGAATAATAATCTCTACAGTTCCAAAATAAGTGCATGAGGACAAAGGCTTAGGCATGGCACAGGCACTGGCACTGGTGGCAGACTGATGTGTGACCCAATGGAGCCCTGGTCCATCTGGCTCCTCCTTGTACCTGGGACCTCACTTTCCAGCTTCTCCATGACTCCTCAAGCTATCCAAATCTGTCCATCTTCTGCTTATGCTAGTCAAAATTGGTTTCTATTGTTTGTAAGCAAGAAGACTGACCAGTCCAGCAATTATTTGAAGATTGGGCTGTAAGTGACCTTGGTGAAATGGGAGGAATCGAAGAACTGGTTTTCTGGCCTAATTGAAGTGAAAAGCAGTGACTATTCTGTTAGTCTTTAGAGAGGGAAAGCTGGTAGCGCACGATAAACATAGCAGAAAAAGTTACGTATTATCCTTAGATTTAGATCCCTACACCGTCTTAGAAAGGATGTGCTGTACGCAGTGAAGGCAAGGCTGAGTGGCTGCTGCCAGGAAAGCAGAATGGAGCATGAAGAGCACTGTGCATTTAAGGATGTGGATGAGTGCCTCAGCCACAAACCGGCATCCCTGAATTCTCAGCTTTAGATGTGGAGTGAAACACCAGATTAACAGGATGTATAGCTTAAGAAGTTGAAAACCAAATGCACAGTTTTAACCTTGCTGGTTACCAAATTATATCAGCTGAATTTGCTTCTCTTTCACGTAAGAAATCTAGTGACATTGTGATAAGGGAGCAGTTGAAACCGAAGACCTAAAGTGGGGACACAGGAAAGATTTAGAACACACACTCCAAACCTAAAGCCCGAGAACCCTCATCCTTTGTGCATGGAGGCCGGACACTCATCAATGGAAAGATTTGCTTTGTAACAAAACAATGGTATCCCTACCATTCTTCAGTGTCTCAATCTACAACCAGAATTCTGCTTCAGCCTGCCCCAAGAGAAACAGTTCAAAGTCTGCAAAAAAGACTTAGATGTTAGTTGTAACAACTTCAAATGCCTGATCTAGCAGATCTTAAAGATGTGGGAAAATAGTATGAGCCTACTGCTCACACTCTCGAGAGTACCTATTTCCACACTATTGTTGCCACTTTTCCCTTAAAACACACCTATGGCTTAATGGACAGTTTCCTCTGACCGACTGGATGATGAGGAAACAGTGCTAACCTGGTTACCACAAGCTGGCCTCAGCTAAGAGTGAACTTGTCCGGCATTCACTATATCTCAGAAAGATGGTATGAGGTCAGGAGTCACACTGATTTGGCCAGTGATATAATCAGATAGAGACCGCAAGGAACAAGAATGGGAGGCTGGTGATTAGTAGTCTGGAGAAGCGACTTCTCCAAAGTGAACTAACAATGTGAAAATAATTTTTGTTACATGTGAATGCAAACCCAAAGCTCCCTGAACAAATACAGTTTTTTAAATGTGCAGGTTAAATTATCCACTCTGTGGATGTTAATCAAGCTTTCCGCTTACTATCCGTATTTGGTTACTCTGCTCAGGAACAAAAGGACCATGAAGGCAGAAAGGTGTGCCCAGATACAATGATCACTTCCCCTCTCTGAAGCGATCTGGTTTTATTGCTAAGAAGTCAGTTTGCCAAGAGCAGAGCAGCAATCAACCCCAAGTCCTCAGCAAGATGGTTCCAGTGGGATTCCTCCCATCCAGGCTTTGTCCTAATGAAACTCCCTCTGTACCGTGCTCACAAGTAGCCCATTCTTTTCTCTGTGTCCTGGGAGTAGCTGGCAAAGTCTGAGCCTGACTTTTGCTTTTTGATTCTCTGACGGACCTGCTCGTCTTCTAGTAAATTCCTTTCTTGTTTAACCAGTCTGGGTACCCTAGCTCAGGTTGAAAGGGCATAGAAGAAAAAAGAAAATTCATCAAAATACAAAGAAAGAAGGCTCCTTTTTTAAAGTTAAAAGAATAAAAGAGCTATACAGAGAAAATGAAAAAATACTAAAATATTAATATAGGTCTAAAGGTATTTTTTGGATGGGGGGGGAAGTAATTTAAGAATAAAAGCCTCCACAAAAAACTAAAAGTAAAATGACAGAAACATGTTGTCTTACATTTCTTCTATCAGAATACGAACTCCTTAAAGGCACAGGGGTCTGTTTGGTTCATTACTATAAGTCTAGTCCCTCAATATGCCTTAAATATTTGTTTATTTAGGCACTCAGATATTTATTCCATGAATAAACACTAGCTGGTCTTAATGAGATATATCTGGAAAGGACTAGCTAGTTCAGAACTATAAAGACACAGTAATTGAAGAAAATATAATATGGGTCCCAAGGTAAGATCCTGAAGAGAAAATACTAGCTATAATTTTAAGAGAAAGAAATCAAAATAAGAAAGATTTGCTTTTTAAAAAACATATGTAAATCTGGGCCCTCCCTGGTGGTGCAATAGGTTAAAGCACCACATTATGAAGCTCTCTGAAGCCACTGCAGTGTGAGTGTGATCCCCGCCAGGGAGCTGACCCACATGGCGCGGCAGACCTCTCCTGACCTGCCCGCTGCTCCCCTCAGAGTGTTATTTCAGTTTATCATCCTGTTCTATTACCCACTCTGTCTCTGGTGAATCTTTTCACCCATCAAATTTCTGGCCTGTACCCCAGTTCTATAAGCATAAATAAATAAACCTTTTAAAAACATGTATGTGTATATATATATATACCTATACATACACACACACACACACATAACCACATCTAACCACAGAAGAGTGGTTCTGTAGCAATATCTTGGCCATGCTTGTCCCCTATAATTTTAAAGACACAGGATATACGATCCTGTCACTGCCTCAGAACCCCACTGTTACATGGAGTTAGCAACATTACCAGTGGGCAAAGCCAGTAACAACACAGCATCTGATTCGCTGCTCAGGATTTGTGCTCGCGAAGTAATATAAGCTTTATTTATTACTTTAAAGTGGCACCAAAAATCAAGTCAACTTCTAGTGATGGGAAAGAAAATTAAGAAATGACTGAAAAAAAGAAAAGTGATGTGTCTGAGCTACAGTCACTACAGACCTCATGGGGAGTTTAGTAAATATTTACACTTCACAGAGCAAGTACTTTCAAGAGCAAATAAAGAATCTCAAATAAATTCTCTGAGAATGTCAATGAATGTGGAAGAATATCAACACATTTTGCCTTAGAAAGGAAAAGAACTTGCACAGGGCAAAGTCAGCAGGCTGCAGAGAGTTGCTGAGAAGGGCTCATGGGTCAACCCAGCCCACTGGTACCTTGCGGCGCCCTCCCAACTCCACTGGACCCTATGCCCACGTGACCCTAGGATGTCCAACCGAGCTGGCATTTCCTTATTTTTTCAGTTCTTGACTTTCGCACAAGCAAATTATACCTAACAGAGATAACGAATTTAAAGAATGCCTGTTACCCCATCTGGAATTAACAGATGCCCATACATTCTTTGTTCCTGCCATTTGCATGTAACTCTCTTGTTTTTCTGTAGGAAAAAAACAGACCTCCCTATGTTAAAAGCAAACCCTACCTGGAGTAGAGGTGTCAAAAAAGCAGTTGGATGGAACCCCTTTCTGACCAGTCTCTTCTCCACAGCTTGAATCCTCACCTTATCTAATAAACTCTTTATCAATTATCACTGAGACTTTAACACGGGCTACTGTGTAATAAAGTGGTACAAACCATGTCACTTATTTTCATGAACGTGACTAATCCCAGCTTCTTTAGCAATGGAATCTAGATCAGCTTCTTTAGCAATGGAATCTAGAATCTAGAATCCAAGAGTAGAACAAAAAGTAGAAATTTACAATATTTCCAAAATGGAAAGTTTATGAAGTATTTCTTAGCAGACAGTATTACAATTTTTTAAAAAGTTTTTATTTATTTATGCATATAAGAACTGGGGTACAGGCCTGAGATGCAGGGGGTGAGAGGGTGCACCAGAGACAGAGTGGGGAGCAGAACAGGCAGATTGACTGAAATACACAGCTGAGGGGAGTATTAGGTGAGACAGGAAAGGTCTGCTGCACCATGTGGGTCAGGACCCTACCTGGGTATCGAACCTGTGCTGCAGAGGCTGGGAAAAGCCCCATAGTGCTATGCTTTAACCTGCTGCACCCACAGGCAAGGCCCAGCATGACAAATTTTAACTCACTTTTTCGAAAGCATTTTCCTTTGAAAGTTAAACTAACTTTGAAAATTAAAATACAAAGTAACCAACTATCATGACTTATTAATCAAAACCACAATGAGAAACCCCCTCAGACCAGTGAGAATGGCCCATGTTAAAAACAAAAAAAAAAAACTGGCAACGACAAATGCTGGCCAGGAAGTGGAGACAAAGGAACCCTCTTACTGTTAGGAATGCAAACTAGTCCAGCCATTATGAACGGTCCTACAAGTGTGGAGGGTCCTCAAAACACTAAAAATGGATCTAACATGTGACCCAGTGATTCACTCCTAGGAATTTACCCAAAGGATACAAAAACACTAATTCAAAAGAAACTCTGTATTCCTATCTACTGATCTTTACTGCAGCACAATTCCCAATATCCAAGATAAGGAAACAACCTAAATATCCCTGAACAGATGAATGGACTAAGAATGTGGTATATGTACACAGGAGAATACTACTTTGCAGTTAAAAAAGATTAACTATGCCAGTTGTGGTAATATGGATAAAGCTGGAAGGGATTATGCTAAGCAAAGTAGGTTGGAATGAGAAAGAGAAATAATGATGCTTTCACTTATAGATGGAATATCTGAAACTGAACAAAGGCTCCAGAAAAAGACAAAACTTGCAAACTGACCATAGATCAAGCACACAACAGGGAAGGTGGAGAGAGAGGGGTCACTACAGGGAAGGGAAGGGCACAGGAACTACAGTGAGGGGTGCCGGTGCTGGGGTGGTGGGAGTGAGCCCCCGGGAAGGGTAGGGTTAAGCAGGCAGATTCAGGGGCAGTAGAGGCAGGGGCTGGGGAGAGTACAAGAGGCCTCTGAGATAAGGGCAGTAAATTCTAGGAGTTGCTAGCCACAACATACTGCAGAGATGAAGTCAGAAATGAACAAGGTCAATAAAACTTGAGAGAATAAGACCCTGGACAGGGGAGATAAAAGAGAAACTCTAAGAGCTGGGGAAATGGGCACATGCTCCCGGAGGAATGAGACCGGTGGGACAGAGCCAGTCACCAACTAGGATGATGAGACTGTAGAATAGGAAAAATAAAGCTTAAATATCCCCTAGACCTGGACCCATAATGGCTTCTTCACTCTCTCAGGTACAACACACATCGGAGTCCTTGCTTTCTTTCTTTACATAAACTGTTCTTGGGCCCTCCCTGGTGGCACAGCAGGTTAAAGCACAGCACTGGGAAGCTAAAGCCACTTCTGCATGAGTTCAATCCCCGCCTGCCCCGGAGGTGACCACATGGCGTGGCAGACCTCTCCTGACCCGCCCGCTGCTCCCCTCAGCAGTGTACGTTGTCGATCGCCTATTCTGCTCCCCACTCTGTCTCTGGTGAAACCTCTCACCACCCCTGCACCTCTGGCCTGTACCCCAGTTCTATATGCATAATAAATAAATCTTTAAAAAAAATAAACTGTTCTTTAACTTCTTAAACAAAGTTTACTTCTCTGTTTACTTATCTAAAAAATCTGCAGGTTTCTTTTTACTTCAGAGGACTAGAACCTGTGGTGGCTTAAGGGCCAAATTCCTGGTTTTTCACAGCTAAACCAAGGTGAAAAGTAGCCGCAGCAGTAACAACACACACCAGCTTCAGAACTATGGGGCCTACACCTGACAGGTGAACTCAAATAGTGTACAAAAATGGACAATGATGTAGAAAATAAATTAATTAAAAAACAACAACAACAGAGTGACTGGTTGTCTTTACAAAAGAATCTATCCAATGAAGAGTTAATTTTTAAAAAATAATATAATAGCTTATTTTTACATCATTTTGTGCCTTTTTCCATCTCAGTTGTAATCCCCATGGGAGAGTTAATTAATTTTTAACTTTAACATTTATAACCTGAGAAACTATAATTCTGGGCCTGAGGATGATTCTGGTAACTGTCCTTCCTGGTATAGAGTGGGGGGAGGTAGCAAGTACAGAGACCTATGGCAGCAACATGGGGAAGTCACATTCAAAGCACATGCAATAAACATGAATGCGTGCATATATAATAAATACACAGACGAGGGAAAAGGCTTCATTATCTACACAACACATTCTCTAGGAAAAGACATAATCGTGCTAGAACAGTCTTCCCATGGTCTCAGAAAATCATGTCGCTTTATGGATAAGCTCAGTTGAAGGCAGAACTAATAATATCCCTGACCGTGGAAGACCAAATAATGGCCCTGTAAAGAACCTTGTGCCTGTCAGCAGAGCCTCCCCAAGGCAACTATAGTCTTCTGTTCACACAGAGGTCTCACCCTGGTTCTGCTAACTCAGGAAGTCAAGTTACTCTCCCTCCCAGTACAACACAACATTACAAAGGAAAGTGCTGTGGTTTCTACTTAAAAAACAATAGTAGCCACTATATACACAACTGTCCTGGAACACTTTCCAGTGTCCACTTCATTTTAAGTAAAGTGGTCAGTCATACTAAATATTTTCTTTCTGAGTGTGAGAATGTAAGAATAGAGACTAAGAAAGTGCCATTTCTGAAAGCAGAAAAACAATAATGTTTAAAAACCACTGCCCAATAGAAACAGGTTTTTGGTTTAACAGTTTATCTTCATTCCTTCATTTTTAGTTGAATAGAGATATTTTAATAGTCCACACTAACAGGTGGAAAGGAAAGGGTTTGGGGCACTTCCCTTTACACTGTTGAAATGTGGAAGGACCACATGACCACATGCTGTTCCAAACAATGCCTGACTTTGCTTTTGCCTAACTTCAATGAAGGCAACTCAAAAAGAAAATACAATGTTGCTGTTTCCATTTTCCCTAGATCAGTCTCAGTTCTCTCTGGATGAAATCACTCCCTCAAAGGGCATTAACCTCACAGTTTGAGAAACAATGCTCTACATATGAAACACAGAGCAACACAATGGAAAACCAAGCAGCCATTTTGTTTTTCCTCATGGGAGAGTGAGACTACATCCTTTTCATTACAATGACAAGTTAGTATGCAGATTTGTAAAATAAGTCTGTGATACAAATAATTTCAGCATCCAGTTACAAAATAAGGAAATGGATATAGTCTACAGTCGTGTATTTTTATGTTGCCTGTGGCTGCTGTCTTACTACAACTGTAGCACTGAAGAGCTGTAACGGAGACTAGATAGTTTGCAAAGCCAAACTATTATTTGACACTTTACAGAAAAAGTTTGCATCCCCAGCTAAACCCAGTGGATCTCAACTTAAAACATTCGCAAGAAACACCCAGACAGCTTGCTAAACCTGTTTCTTGGGCTCTCTGTTCACAGATCATGATTCAGTAGGTTGGTATGGGGTCCATGAACTTGCATTTCTAAGAAGCTGTGAGGTTCTCCATCGACTAAGCTTTGGGAATCACTGCTCTAAACCTGTCACGTAATCACAGATGATGAACAACCACAAATGCCATAGAGTCTATTAAATAGGATAGGCCATCATACAAAGTGAAAGCTAAGGAGTGAGGCAGTTCTTAACTTGTATGAAATTCTTGGTAGCAAATAAGGCACAATTGGTTGCCATAATCTATCAGATAATTCTTCACACCCCATCCTAATATTAATTCACAGTGAATATTAAAATTCAAGAGGGATCAGATGGAAACAAAGGCAGTTGATTTCATGGTGTTAAAACCCAATCGGTTCCCCAGAGAAACTATTAAGACATTTTTTGAAAAGTAAAATCCACTATATATGCAGGTATAATATAGTATTTAGCTGGACTGTAAACGTAGGCATTAAAGTAAAATGTTTGAAAAAGTCTGGCACAGATAGTTTATAATAACAAGGCCCAATCAAAAGATGAATTCCCACTACTCAGCACTTAAAAAGATGAAATTTTCCTGGGGGAAAAAAGGATGGATCTTGAGGTGA
The DNA here is from genome assembly GCF_000260355.1 of Condylura cristata. Taxonomy (NCBI): domain Eukaryota; kingdom Metazoa; phylum Chordata; class Mammalia; order Eulipotyphla; family Talpidae; genus Condylura; species Condylura cristata. Next base: position 24,497,759 of record NW_004567110.1, read on the forward strand.
CTATAAGAAAGGTAAGTCAGAAAGCGAAAGCCAACTACTGGCTGGTTTCACTCAGGTGAGAGAAGTGGAATATAAACAATGAGAGAAAACAAACTGGCAAGACATAAGGAAAGTAACCTGAGATTGTGAAATACATTGTGGGGGGGGGGGGCGGGAAGAAAAGGATGGGGGAATAAGGTTGCATATCAGTGGCTTTGGTGGAGGGAAGTGTGGGCACACACACATGTGAGGTGTGAAGCTGTATCCCCAAATTTTATAATTAAGTAAACAAATGGCAAATTAATCTAATTTGATTAAAAATGAGTTCGATTTGAAAAAGAGATGACTTCTTTTACCTCATATAAAGAGTATAAAATTGTTTAAATTCTAAGAACGTGTCAAGCTAACATGCAAAATAACATAGAAGATATCAATGAATATTATTTCACTGAACAAGGCTCAGGCAGAACAAAAGTGGATGATATATAAATGACTTGAAAATATCAGAATGCTTTTCACTTGGACACTGCCAAAGGTACAGGTGGAAGATAAGGATAGGAAGGAAAATTCTCTTTGCCGATTGAGTAGGAGACACAACCTTTTTCTTTGTCCAGCATTTACTAAGCATCAACCATGCACCTAGGTATCAGGAGTAGAAATGAAAAAAAAAAAAAAAATTCCTACTCTTAACAAGATCACAGTTTAGTAAGAGCCATGTAAATAGTAGCCAGACAGCATGATGAGCGTTAGAAGAGTCATATACATTAAGCAATCTCAGAGTGTGAAAAATGAGTAGTTTAATATGCTTGAGAGAAAGGTGAGAGTAAGTTTTATTAAGTATTGTTGTTGCTTTCGTAAGACCTGAAAAAACGAGATGAAGCAGGGTAAGTGGAGAACCCACGAGGCAGTGGATACAAGTGCAGAGACATGGCCGTAGGAGAGTAAGGATTTGTGTCCCACACAAAGGTTGATGTGACTGACTCCAAGAGAGTAGCATGAGAAGGGACAAGCTCAGAAGCAAGGCAGGAAGGCAGAATTCCTAACCAGCTCTGGGTGCCACCCTAGAGTTTGGTCTTTATTTATTTATTTATTTTCAGTTTTAGAGTCCAGATTAACAGAGAAGACTGTCAGGTTAGAGTGTTCAGATCCTTGCAGGAATCATAATCTCTATCTTCTCTGGGCTTCAGCTTCTTACCCTCTGTAAAGAAGGGCTCAGGAACACTCTACCTGGGCTCTACACAGAAGTACTGTTCCGTATCACTGGAGGCCACTGGAGGCCTTGGTAATCCTACTCATTTTAGCCACTTAAAATTTTTAAAATATTTAGGTGACTCCCAGGCCCCTGCTGGGGGGCTAGGGATCTCACCTGCCAGGGAGCACAATAAAGCCTCCCCCTTTCTTAAAAAGAAACTTAAAAAAAATATATTTCTCCTATTTTGAGAGGAGATCAATGGCACAAACGAGGTTAAAAAGTGTTCTGCATGATATTCAGAATCACTTATAAACTCTCAAATTACAGGATCCGGGCCATTTAATATAGGAGCTAAAGGAGAGTGCTGCTGGTTGAGGACAAGTAAGGATGGAGCAACAGGAAAAAACATGGAGCAAAAAAAAGTTATATATAGGAATTGAAAGTCTGACTCAGGTTGGTATTGTTTTGCTTTTATATTTCCCTTTCTTTTTTTGTAGACTAAAGTTAATGCTAGCATTAAATGGATGCTTGATGGCATTCTTTTTTTTACCACACTAAAGTATAATTTTTGAATAAAAATTAGTAAAGACTGAAAAAGTTTAGCATAATGGGAACATTATATAATAGACTGGTCATGCTAGTTACCAACTGAAAGGAAAAAATCAGAAATATCTTGGTAAATGTTCAGACACAAACTACCTGGGAGAGGTGTTAGGTAAAGAAGAAACTTTTTATTTTTCATCAACAAGAAATGCTTTTAAAAAGACAGTTGGTACAAAAACTAGTTTGTACCTTACAATTATGAGCATTTGATAACAGACATCTATTTTCATATGATATTCATCAGGGACCAGAGTCAAAATGATCTAAATTTATAAGGTCAGTTAGCATTCAAACTTAAAATTTATGTAACGATACACAGAGAACCCAGTTTTTTTAAAAAATTTAATCAAATCAAAAAATTTTTATCAGAGAAAATGAGTACTATAAATACTACTTGAAGGTAAAACCATTACATGCTTTATTTTAGATCACCATCAATGAAAGTCTTGCTGCATCATTTTTTGGGAAAAATTTTCAAACTGATATCTTATACTGATTTGGAAAACCAGTGAAATAATATATAACTTGTAAAACCCTTTAAAGTATTTGGTATTTATCTAGTATCTACTTAAAAGCAGGCCTGTTTTAGACATGAGTCTTCAGTGAGGTAGTGGGTAACTGTTTTGCATGGAAGCCAGCAAAATCAAAGCTAGCTGGTTTTTAAAGTGGTGTCTATGTTAAAATTGGAGGGGTCTTCTCTATTCACAAAAATCTGGGGAGAAGTTTTTAATCATCCCTGGGCAAGTGCAGTTTGTAGGAGACTTTCCCACCTAACAGCTGTATACAGAATAGGTGACACTTTCTTCTCACACCTCCCTAGCAATCTGCCTATCTCTAAGCCACAGGCAGGTAACCAAAACACCTAAGGCAATCTTTAATGCCATTGTGCTCTTCTACATAAAAGGTAATTTCATTTTTACATGGAGTACTTCAGTGGTATACCTTTTTTTTTTTTTTTAAGATTTACTTATTTATTCATACAGAACTGGGGTACAGGCCGGAGATGCGGAGGGTGAGAGGATTCACCAGGGACAGACTGGGGAGCAGAACAGGCAGATCTACAAAGTACACTGCTGAGGGGAGCAGCAGGTGGGTCAGGAGAGGTCTGCCGCGCCATGTGATCACCTCCTGGGCAGGAGGGGATCGAACTCATGCGGAAGTGGCTTTAGTTTCTCAGTGCTGCGCATTAACCTGCTGCGCCACCAGGGAGGGCCCCTAAGTGGTATACTTTTATTAAAAAAAAGTTACTTCCTAGTAAAACAGTATCTATAGTCCCCCAACCCTCTAATATTTGTCTTATTTCAGAAAACTATGCAAAGAGAACAATACAACTATTTATGAAACTATAAATAGTTACTTTTAGTCCAGTTCATGTATATGCTCAAAGAATTAAGAAAAATTCAGAATTTGCATTTCGAGAGGAACAATCAATCAACTCAGGAAAGCAATGTATTTTCCAAGTGCAAGAAATTTTGAAGTCATTCATAACTACATACAGTGCAAACCCTAAGTAAACCCATCAAACAGGGCTATAATTGTAAACAAAACATGTTAGTGTGTGTATGTGTGTGGGGGGGTAATTTTCAAAAGGATTTACTGAAAATATGAATTGTACACAACTGGAAGAAATCCTTGTTAAATAAATAAAAGGTCATATTTAGTATATTCCAGAAGACAGCATGAACTGTTTGTCTGTAAAGGTGCGAAGACCACTCACCTCCATTTCCACAGCAGCAGTATTCTGGTCATAATGACCCATCAGATTAGGGAAAAATGTCATGTTGTAGGTCATTTTCATACATCTGGGAACAGTAATTGGTTCACAGGTGAAGAGACTGTGCCCTCTTATGAGTGGTAGAAAAAAACATGTCCCCCAAAAGATAAACATTTCCATTTTCCTCAAATTCCTGCTTTTACCACATGGCTTGAGTTAATGGCTCTTTTCATTCTCAGATTTCCATCCAAAGATAAAATGTTCAAATTCCTCACTCCATTATTTTACCATTTTGACGGAAGCTCTTTTCCTGAAAATGAGTCCTGGGTCAATGACTGTAAAAACAACCAAAAAAGTGTATCAGCATTTTTTTTTTTTTTTGTCAAAAACTTCAGTGTGGACGTCAAAGTGCAGAGGGAGGATTTTCACTCTAGGTTATTTGCCCGGGAAAAACCATGGGAAATTATGGGATACTCTTCCACCTGCCTTAACATAGATCTCATTTGCTGAAGAAGCCTCATTTCTAGGGAATTGATGAAACAAGGTGTGGGCTGCGTGGAACACGGGGTTAAAGGAGGAGAGGATGAGTGAGCTGGAGGGGGAAGGGTTATGCTCAAGGGTTAGGAGTAAGCTCACACCTGATCTTAGCCAAAAGACGATAAGAGTAAAAAGGGTTCCTAGGGTTGTCAAATCAATGGTTCCCTGCTGGATACCTTATTACCCACAAGAAAACTCAGTCCCAGAGAAATTCTCTCAGTCCCAGCGCCTAACGAGTTTTTAAACTCTATAACGATTCTAAAGAGCAAGTTTTGTGGCAGTCTTCCAGGAATGGACTTTTTCTGTTTTCCCAAAGGCCAGCTGGAGGAAGACGTCTAAGATTGATCCTGCGGAGCAGCGAACCAAGTCCTCACGGGCTAGGGAATGAAATGACCCCACCGAGAGGGAAAATGAGCAGAGCGGCCCCGGGAGAGCCCCCGAGACGCTGGGGCAGGCAGGCGGGGGGCTCTGAGTCACCAGTAGCCGCGCCCCACGCAACCACACCGTGCCCAGGCTTCCAGCCGCGGGCTGGGCAGTTCGCCCCGCAGCCAGGCACCTGCCCCAGGCCTGCGGTCGCTGCAGCTGCGCCCCGGCCCGCGCCCGCGGCGTCGCCTTTCCGGAGCTGGCGCCAACTTCGCGGAAACTTTGGCCCAGCGGACGGTCCCGCCGCCGCCGCCCCGCACCTGCGGCCCCCCTGCACCCAGTGACTCTCGCCCTGCGCCCCCAAGATCCCCCCAGCCCGCGGCCCCGCCCTGTCCCGGCCGCAGGAGCCTCACCTCGGGCGGCAATCGAGGGCAGCGCGACCCCCCGGTCCAGTCCAGCCCCCCGCGCCCCCCGCGACCTGAGTCGGCTTCGAGGAGCTGGGACTCCGCGGCCGCCCGAGCCGCACGGGGAGCGAGAGCTGACCGATCCCGCGAGATCGCGCTCCAGGTTGGGCGGGCAGGTCCCGGCTCGCCGAGACGGCGGCCGCCACGGACAGTCCCACGGCGTTTCAGAGTGGAAGGACGCAGGACCCCGGATGGCGAGGGCCGTCGGCCTCACACGCCGCCCAGAACACCGCG
>NW_004567110.1:24502974-24525278 GCF_000260355.1 Condylura cristata
GGAGCGCAGGTCCTTGCCCTGGCTCCCTGGCTCACTGCCCTCTATCCAGTCTGCGGGCCCGTATGCATGTGTGTGTGTGTGTATAGCATCATATAAATATATATGTGTGTGTGTGTGTGTGTGTGTGTGTGTATAGCACCACACATATATATATATCTTCATCTCTCATCATCATATATATCTCTCTCATCATACCCACTCTGTGGCGAATCTCAGGATCCAAGAATTCTATAAAGTGACCCAAAGGACCCAAGTTAGACAGTGGATAACTTTTAGATGAACTGTCCACACCAACAAAACGCAAAACACTTTCATGTATTACCTGGGGAGTCTGGTCACCAAATTGAAGCACAGGTGGGAAAGGGATTTCTGGTCAGACAGGAATTTTGTTGCTGCACAAAAACGTAATGGAAAGTTGAAGTGCCTTAGCAGGCAATCGAGTTTTTATTATCGACTCTTGCTCATCTGGTGTGTTCCACCTACTCACCCTTCCATTCCTCCAAGCTCCTGACAACCTTGAATCTTTTTACTGCCTCCACTGCTTTTTTGAGAGTAGTATATAGTTGGAATCATACAGTATGTAGCCCTTTAAGATTGGCTTGTTCATTTTCGATTTCTCCATGCCTTCTCATAGCTTTCTAGCGCTTTTCTTTTTTAGTGCTGAATAATATTTCATCGTTTGGATGTTTATTTATCCACTCATGGGCTGAAGAACATCTTGGTGGATTCCAAGTTTTGGCAATTGTGAATAGAGCTTCTATTATCATCTGTGTGTAGTTTTGGTGTAGATGTCAATTTTCAATTCCTTGTGTTAATACCAAAGTGTACCATTGCTGGATTATTTGGTAAGTGTATGTTTAATTTTGTTAGAAACTACCAAGCTCTCTTCCCAAGTGACTATACCATTTTGCATTCTCACTGGCAACATATGAGAGTGTCTATTGCTCCACATTCTCACCAGCATTTGATGTTGCCAGTGTTTCAGATTTTGGTCACTTCAGTAGGTATGTGACGATGTATTCGTTTTAATTTGCACCTCCATTATATATAATGTGAGCCTTTTTTTTTTCTAATGTGCTTACTGGTCATCTGTATATCATCTTTGATAATATGTTGAGGTGCTTGGCCAAGCCTTTACTTAGGTTGTTGGGTTTTTATGTTTGATTTTTGAGAGTTTTTTGTTTGTTTGTTTGTTTTGGGTACCAATCCTTTATGGAATATATCTTTCACAAATACTTTCTCTTCAGTCTGTGCCTTGTCTTATAATTCTCTTAAAATTGTCTTTTGCAGAGCAGAAGTTTTCTTTAACTTTAATGAATTTAAACTTGTCATTTATTTCTTACATGGACCATGCCTTTGTTGTTACAGTGAAAAAAATCCATCACCAAACCAAGGACTTCTGGATCTATTCTTATTGGATCTTCTAAAAGCCTTAACAGTTCGTGTTTTACATTTAGTCCTATGATCCTTTTTGAGTTAACTTTGTAAAGGGTGTAATGTCCATATCCAATTTTTTTTGTATGTTATCAAGATGGTATTTGTATGCTATAAAGAAGAAAGATAACTATCTTTCACTTGACTACATTTACATAGGTCTATTTCTGGGCTCTCTGTTCTACTGATCTATTTGTCTGTTCTTTCACCACTACCATATTGTTTTATTTACAGTAACCCTATAGTGAATTTGCCTCAAATTCAATGATTTTGATACTAATTAAATGATTTTCCTTTGGTATACACAGCCAACTTTATACCCAATTGTGCATCATTAATTTCTAATGACTACAAGCAATTTTTAAAAATTGCATTAAAAATAAAAAGTATAACTCTCTGTTATAGGGGGATAAATAAAAACCGTACAAGTGAGGAAATTAAAGAATTAGATAGTATTAGTCTCCAACTTCACTCTTTTCCTTCTGTACTGTGGTGGCTATTCTGGGTCTTTATCTTCTCCAAAGAGCTAAATTTGTTCAGTTCTGATAGTTTACCCAAACCATTAAAATATAGCTTTATACATTTAAAAAAATTATCTTAGACTAAAGATAGAAGGCTTGAATATATTTTATTTGATATTAAAAAATCTTGCTTTATAACACTCTATATGATTTAGGGGTATCAGTTAATACCTCTTCAGATGTGCATCACCACACCACATCCACCACTGAAGTACAACAGACTGCTAGCTTAATTTATGACTTGAGTATGTAGACAGATATTTGGTATCCTCCAAATATCTGTCTTTTTTTTATTTTTAAGGATTTATTTATTTGTTCATACAGAACTGGGGTACAGGCCAGAGGCTCAGGGGTGGCGAGAGGCTTAGAGTGGGGAGCAGAACAGGCAGATCTACGAAGTACACTGCTGAGGGGAGCAGTGGGCGGGTCAGGAGAGGTCTGCCACGCCATGTGGTCACCTCCCGGGCAGGCAGGAATCGAACTCATGAGGAAGTGGCTTTAGCTTCTCAGTGCTGTGCTTTAACCCGCTGCGCCACCAGGGAGGGCCCCAAATATCTGTCTTTTGCTCACACTACATGGTAGGCCTGTTTTGTGAGCACCGACCAGGTGCTAAGACTTTAGAGGCTTGGGGGACAAACAGCAGTAGGAGGATCTCAGCTAGAGAGATCTGGACTGAGCCTAGACATTGAAGAGAACAAGACAGACCTCAGGCTTCCTGGACTGTTTCCCTTCAGAAGTTCTTTCTCCGTCTCTTCTTTACGTGACCCTTGAAAGCCCTTCCCATGGCTCCAGTTTATCCAAGTGATGTGTTAATTGATGGCTTATTCACTCAGTTTGGGGGGTCTGTGAAGACAACATAGAGGATAGCTTTAGAAAAAGGAGAACCAGGGCCCTCCCTGGTAGCACAGGGGGTTAAAGCGTAGCACTAGGAACCAGCTATAGCCGCTTCCTGTGTGTTTGATCCCCTGCCCCAGAGGTGACCCACATGGCGTGGCAGACCTCTCCTGATCCATCCACTGCTCCCCTCAGCAGTGATCTTCATCAGTCTGCCTGTTCTGCTCCCCACTCTGTCTCTGGTGAATCATCTCACTGCCCCTGTACCTCTTGTGTGTACTCTGGTTGTGTATGCATAAATAAATAAATCTTTAAAAAAGAAAAAAGAAAAACTAACTTTAAGAAATCATATTACTCTTTATTGAAGTAATTTTGGTTTATAACACTGATTTAAAGGTATAACCTCAAAATTCTGAGACGTATATTACCATTCTATATCTGCTACCAAACCAGCCTCCATGATCCTTTGAGATCTCTCCCCTTTTTTCTCCTCACCCCCTCACTTTCCTTTTCTGGTAACCTTGATTCAGCAGCAGTTAGATTTCTAGGGTTTATAAAATCTAACTTTTACTTAGGATACATTACCTGTAAGCTCCCTGCTCTAAAAGTTAATTGCTATGGTGTTTGTAGCATAGTAATTAACCTTTTGCTGTGGTTGTTTCCACTAGGGTTGGCCAAAAATAATATACCTCCTAATTACTGCCTCCAGTATTACTGGAAAATAAAAATTTCAGTGCAGTAGTAACATGATACTGCAGGAAAGAGACACATATTTTTATGACAGTTTTGATATATGAGATTGCTTCTTTGGAACTCTGGGATTGTCATTTGCAAATAGATTCTTAATGCTAAAGAAAAACAGCTTCAGCTCTACTAATGCTTTGGGTTATTTGCTATCTGAGTTGGCTTTACCTGAGTTGGTTTTGTTTTTAGGGGTTTCAATACTTACCACCTGGTCATCTTTAATATTTAATATTTTACCCTTTCCTCTAGCAAGATGCTGTAAAATATTATAAATGATATTTTCTCTAAAGCTTTTATCATTTAAAAATGGAACTATTTGCCTCAAATTAAATAATTTTCCTTTAGTATACACAGGCAGCTTTATATCCAACTGTGCATCATTAATTCCTAATGACTACATGTGATTTTTAAAAATTTCATTAAAAATAAAAGGTATGGCCCTCTCTGGTGGTGCAGTGGGTTAGAGCACAGCACTGAGAATCTAAAGCCGCTTCCGCATGAGTTCGATTCCTGCCTGCCCCGGAGGTGACCACATGGCGTGGCAGACTTCTGACCCGCCCGCTGCTCCCCTCAGCAGTGTACTTCCTCGATCTGCCTGTTCTGTTCCCCACTCTGTCTCTGGTGAAGCCTCTCACCGCCCCTGAGCCTCTGGCCTGTACCCCAGATCTGTATTCACAAATAAATAAATCTTTAAAAAAATAAATAAAATAAAAATAAAAGGTATAACTCTCTGTTATGGGGGATAAGTATAAACTATATAAGTGAGGAAAATAAAGAATTAAAGTATTAGAGAAAATGGAGAAGAAATATTACTGTTTTGCCATTCGTAGAAAAGATTTTATGGAAGAAGCTGGCTTTTGGGAGCAATTTGAATGTAAAATTCTTGAGAGATCTGGCATTTCAGACTTGCTAGATGGATTGGGAGACAGTTCAGAGATGGCAGTGGTATAATTTAATACAATGGGTTGTATGTGTTTTCACTTGAAGGCAGAGGCAGATTTACTATGAAGGTAATGAAGTTAAAGCCTCAGAGACCTTTCCAAAGGTCTATTTAATATGGTATTTTCTTTTTTCTTTCTTTTTTTTTTAAAGATTTATTTATTTATTCATACAGAACTGGGGTACAGGCCAGAGATGGGGAGGATGAGAGGATTCACCAGGGACAGAGTGGGGAGCAGAACAGGCAGATCTACAAAGTACACTGCTGAGGGGAGCAGCGGGAAGGTCAGGAGAGGTCTGCCGCGCCATGTGGTCACCTTCGGGGCAGGCGGGGATCGAACTCATGCGGAAGTGGCTTAAGCTTCTCAGTGCTGTGCTTTAACCCGCTGTGCCACCAAGGGCCTAATACGGTATTTTCAATGCTACATTTCCCATTTAAAAGCTCCTATAATCATGCAAGCCTCAAGAACTTCAGAATCAGAATGCACTCCTCTTGAAAGTAAAAAAGCAGTATCACAGAGACCAGCGAAATGGAGTAATTCTGGTAAATGGTGAAGCAGTTAATAACAATGAAAAGGATTGACCTGATTTCCTCCAGGAAAGGTGGAAGACAGACTAAGTAGGAGGCTGTTGACCTATATTCTGGTTTTTTTTTTTTTTTTTTTTCGTACAGAACTGGGGTTACAGGCCAGAGATGTGGAGGGTGAGAGGATTCACCAGAGACAGAGTGGAGTGCAGAACAGGCAGATCGACGAAGTACACTGCTGAGGGGAGCAGCAGGCGATCACGAGGGGTCTGCCACACCATGTGGATCTCCTCCAGGGCAGGCGGGGATCGAACTCATGAGGAAGTGACTTAAGCTTCTTAGTGCTGTGCTTTAACCCGCTGTGCCACCAGGGAGGGCCCTGACCTATATTCTTATTAGTAAACTCACTGAACTAATTTTGTTTGAATAGCTTTGACAAACTTAAAGTTTCATTCATTCATTCACTGATTAATTCATTGTTAAGAGGAGCAATGATGTCTGGACAAGTTCTTCTGCAAGTTCTTTCTTGCAGGCTCTTCAGTTTGCAGTCTGTCTCTCCACCCCTTCCTCCAATCTCTAACTCTGCCTGACAAAGGGAGAATTCATGGAAGAAGAAAGTCTCCCATATTGCTTTGCCTGGTCCTCCCTTCTTTTCTGGAGAAAACTATCCATTAGGGAGTTTTGCTCATTACCTTCTCCCATGGGATAGATATATTTTTCACTCACATAGCCACATCTGAAAGTCAAACACCCTCAAGGTAGATTGAGACTGAATCAACCTACCAAATTATAGCTAAAATCACATTTAAAACATGGGTCATTAGGATCTCTTTTTAAATATAATTTTAGATGATCGCTTTCACTGAAAATGTTAGGGCATGTCTTTACTTAAACACTATAACTTTACTCAAATGGAATGGATTATGGATTATCATTTTAAGGATCATATTTTATTAAAAGGAAAGAGGTGATTTAAAGAGGAATCTTATGAATAAAGTATTTCCATTTTAGTTAAAATTCAAGAGAGTACAAATATTCTATTTTAATTTGATGAATAAATTCACTATGGCAAAAAAAATTACAATAAGAAATTAAATGAGCGTTTCAACATAGACACCAGAGAATGAAAAAACAAGTCTGTGGGTTTACTATAGTTCTAAAAGGAACATAAAAGTTACAGAATGTTCTCTAAATAAATTTTAATTGGTTAAAAATAAAAACACAATTGACAGGTTTAGGCTTGAATTGAGTGCAAACAGGAATAGGGTGGGAGGTACAGAGATGAAGAGGAGTGATAAAAAGATGTGTTTCCAAGCAAGTATAAAAAATTGATGGTGTGTGCCACATAGCTGGTTGAAATAAGTAGAGACTCAGACAGAGGCTGACGTGCAGAGGGACGCTAACTTACTGAGCTTCCATCACTTCCATATAAATATTGTGAGGGAAAATGTGAAAATCACTGTATATAAAAACATAATTTATATACAAGAGCAACAGTTAAAAATGAAATAAAAGCACAATGCTAAAAACCGTGATGCCGCACTTACTACAAAGATCAAAATCCAGAACATTGACTACACAAAGGCTGGTGGAGAGCACAGGAGCTCTCAGACACGGGGTGGGGGCTGGAGGTGGGGGTGGTTGCGGAGAATTGCTAAAGGGTGTAGGCCCTGTGAAAGACAGTACAGGAGTTTCTTTTTCTTTCTTTTTAAAAAAGATTTATTTTTTAAATATGTAAACATTTTTTAAAGATTTATTTGTGCTTACAGAACTGGGGTACAGGCCAGAGGTGCAGGGGTGGTGAGAGGCATCACCAGAGACAGAGTGGGGAGCAGAGCAGGCAGATTGATGAAGTACACTGCTGAGGGGAGCAGCGGGCGGGCCAGGAGAGGTCTGCTGCGCCATGTGGGTCACCTCCGGGGCAGGCGGGGATCGAACTCTAGCTGAAGTGGCTTTAGCTTCTTAGTGCTGTGCTTTAACCCATTCATTGTGGTTTTAATTTGCATCTCCCTTATTGCGAGCGATGTTGAACATTTTTCATATGTTTGTTGGCCATCTGCATTTCCTCTTTGGAGAAGTGTCTTTTTAGCTCTTCTGCCCATTTTTTTGATGGGGTTGTTTACTTTATCATGATTTGGGCATTTTTATGTCTGGAAAGTATCTCTATAGATTACAGTATCTCAGGAACTTACCATATCTTCTTGATCCAGTCATCTATTTTTGGGCATCTGGGTTGCTTCCATAGCTTACCTATTATAAATTGGAAAGGATTTAAGAAGTCAAATAATCTAATGGTCTCTTGCTTCAGCTTCTAAAAGAGATGACCTTTTGCATCTTTTTGAACAACTACAGGGATACTTCACACTTTAATCTTGCCAGTTGTAGAGCAGTCTCTGGTGAATCCTCTCACCGCCCCTGCACCTCTGGCCTGTACCCCAGTTCGGTATGCTTAAATAAATAAATCTTAAAAAAAACAAAGCTTCTCTTACAAAGAACTCTTACAAGTTCTTCCTTATGGAAGGTACAGATAGATGCTCTGTAATAACTTCCTTCTGCTGCCTTTGCCCTTCAGAACCATATAGTAGGTGGGTTCCTTTGGTCTAGCTAAGCTAGACATCGGTGGTCATCTACAGGTCCACTAAGTGATGCTGGTTTGAGCTGGCTACTCTCAGCTATGGTGTTTCTTTTCTCCATATAGAATGGCATCCTCCAGGTTAGTCTAGCTAAGGTGTGTCCACATGGGCTTTAGTGTTTCTAGAGAGTGGAACTATGTCAGGTTTTTTGAGGTCTGAAATAACCTAAGACTATTTTTGTTGCATTCTCTTAAATAAAGCGAGTCTCAAGGCCAGATTCAAGGTTGGAGGAAATTCTACCCCTTAATGGGAGGAGTTACAAAGTCATCTTATAATAGAAAATTGATAAAGAGAAGGAACTAGCTGCATCCATACTTTCCAATAATCTTCTATACCACCCAAGTTAAGTTATTTAAAAAAATTTTTTTTTAGTATATTCATTACATCATCCTTCATTTTTGTACAATGTATGGTTTCCCCATGAAATTTCCACCACCAATCTACCTGTGTACCATCCCTTGTGCTCTTCCCACTCCTGTTCTGGTCCTTCTCTTTCCTTCTCCCCTACAGAATGTCTCTGATCTATAGTTGCCTAATGATTTTGAGTTTACTTTGCTATAGTTACTTTTCTTTTTTTTTTCTGACTCCTTTTTTGTTTTTCCTACTTTCCTCCTATTAGTGAGACCATTTGATATTTTTATTTATCTTTCTGGCTTATTTTACTGAGCATAATCCCTTCCAGCTTCATCCATTTTTGCTGTGAGTGGCACAACTTTATCCTTTTTGATTGCTGAGTAATATTCCATTGTGTAAATATACCATATCTTCTTGATCCAGTCATCTATTTTTGGGCATCTGGGTTGCTTCCATAGCTTACCTATTATAAATTGTGCTGCAATAAACATGGGGGTGCAAGTGTCCTTTTGAATTAATGGTTTTGTGTTCTTTGGGTAGATTCCTAGGAGTGAAAATAATGGATCATGTGGACGCTCCATTTTTTTAGTAGTTTTAGGAATCTCCACACAGCTCTCCATAGTGGTTATACCAGTTTGCATCCCCAAGTTAATTTATTCTACAACATTTTAGCAGGTGGTTATGTAGCTGGTACACTTTTGAAGATGGGCAGATCACTGATTTACAAGGCAGTTCTCATTGTTGGAATGCTCTTCAATATTATGCCTCTCTAGAGACACTGACTCTCATAGAATGTTGAATCATGGAATTAAAGGTCATCCGGGCAATCAACTTTGAAATCAGATTTCTGTACAGGAAACCACAGGAAAGCTGCAGTTTCCATAGACTTGCCCCAGTTCTACCTTTTGTATTTATTATTCATTTGTTTTTAAGAGCTTCTAATTAAGGCCTGCTTGGGCATTGCATAACGGGTACGCATGCCATTCCAGCCCCTTTCTTCATTTTCTTTATTCACTTTTTCCTGCATTCAATATGTATTAAACAGTTTCCACCAGCAAGGTACTCATCTTAAGATAAATGAGAGCACCATATTTCAAGTCGCTTTGACTATTTACCAATTGTGTGACCTGGGAAATTTGTTTAATTTCTCTAATTCTGTTTCCTCTGAAAAGGGGGTATAATTATATCCACCTTACTGTATGATTGTGATAATAAAATGAAGTGTCTGACTTTTGGTAAGCACTTAGTTAATAGTGGTTTATCACTATTATTATGAAATTATTATGGGATGATATCTGTCCTGGATATTCCTCCTGGGAGCTCCCTGTCTCCTGGAGTCTCAAATTACTCTCCATCTCTTAACAATTCAACCTTCTTCAAAATGAGTAATATTCTACATAGACAATGTAGTGGACAATAGCAGTTTAAGTGAATGACATTTGCAATCAAACAGCTCTGAGCTTGAACTCTAGCATAGCCTTTTACTAACTGAGTTAAATTTATAAATTTATAAATTTTCAAAATTAGGGTAATACTAACTTATGTGGCATGCAGATTAGAGAGTCTACACAAAATCTCCAGCTTGATGCCTGACACACTTAACCAGTCCCTCCAGTGCCCACTCTCCATCAAATGGAATAATTATATCCACCTTACTGTATGATTGTGATAATAAAATGAAGTGTCTGACTTTTGGTAAGCACTTAGTTAATAGTGGTTTATCAAATGGAAGCCGTGAAGTTTAGTTGATGTGTTGCATAGTGTCATGGAAGTCAGCACTAAACTTGGATCATGACACTGCAGCTCCTAGAGCCTTTACTTCAATGTGCAAGGAAAGGATTGGATTCTATGGTCCCTAGGATGGTTGGCGGCTCTAACAACCATGGTTTCCTCAATCCAGGTTGTTGTTCTTAGCAGAAATGGAATGATGGAGGAGTGCTGGGGTAACTGCAGAAAGTGCAAGGATGTGGAAATTCAAAGCCCTTCCAAGATTGATAACCCCACATTGGGAGAGTCTCAACTCCCCAAGTAGATGCCAGGCTACGTTCTCCTTGATAATCAAGTATGATGCAGGAAAGCACAACTGAGACAGAAATTGTTCTCTTTAGTCCAGGCATCACACAAAGTTTCATATGGTACTAAATAAAATATGGGCCCTCATGGCAGTTCTTACTGAGGGAACAGGCAACCAGATAGGGTCTGCTGTGGAAAGCTGTGATGGCTCTCAGGTGTGACAGGTAAATGCTTACCAAGCTTTACTGCTTTCACATTTCCTGGTCTGTATCCTCTAACATGTGGGGAAAAAAATTGTTTACCTCTTCATCTGCACCTTCTCATACACTTTCTTGTGATGTTACTTCAAGTTACAGTCTCATACGCAAAACCATTCCAGAAATGATTTCAAATTGGAAGATCAACTCATGATCGGGGTCCAATTTCCAGTAATTGTCTTAAATATTGTTCCAAGTTCTGGTGCGTAAAAAATGATTGTCTCTTAGACAAGATGAGTAGATTTAATATGAGAGAGTCAGGATGATAGAACAATTTGGGCCTTGTGATTTTTTTTTTTTTTTTAGCATAAAGAGCTCCCACTTGTGTCAATAGCATATCCACAGGGGGAAAAATCAGGGTGCTACATGACTTTGTCTGGCTGAAATGAAACACCTGCCATGGTCACACATCAGTATCTGCAGGCTAACCTTATTGTTGAATTGAGCTCTTTCCTGGAAAATCTCCCTGATAAGTTATATGAAAAATGTACTGTGTTTAACAATGCAGTTGGACAATAAAAGAAATGTGTATTTTTCATTATTTATTTTGTTGAGGTAGCTTTTGTTTACGGCACTGGCTCACACCTCTCCCAGTACATCTTATTATACCACCCCCACCATCAAGCACCATAGTGTTGTTTTTTTTTTTTAAAGCACCATAGTCTTTTTGATGGGCCACTGGACCTTCTCCACACCTTTTCCACCTTCTCTTTCTTTTACCTGTGTAGAAGTATTTTACCCTCATGATAGAGTCGTTTCACTCCATGTGTCTCACTAGTAATGTTTCTGACTTAAACCACAATAAGATGTTCCTTGAGTGACTAGCAAGGATGGTTTGTCTTGTGAAATTCCTGTCATTTTCAATTGGAATATTGTTCTCTAAGCAGCTAACAATATATGGGCCATACTGAAATTGTTTACACAAAGTTATGTGTATATAAAAAAAAATGCAGATGCTATTCTGTTCTCCTGAATTCCTGAAAGAGAATAGAGACTAACTCATTTTTAAAATAAAGTAAGGGGGACTCCCTGGTGGTACAAAGAGTTGAGGTGCAGCACTTGAAACTGTCCAAAGCCACTGCAGCACAGTTCGATCCCTGGCCAGGAAGGTGACACACATGGCCCAGCAGTCC
Source organism: Condylura cristata (assembly GCF_000260355.1). Classification (NCBI taxonomy): domain Eukaryota; kingdom Metazoa; phylum Chordata; class Mammalia; order Eulipotyphla; family Talpidae; genus Condylura; species Condylura cristata. The sequence goes on from NW_004567110.1 coordinate 24,514,363, forward strand.
TCTCCTAACTCGCCTGCTTCTCCCCTGAGCAGTGTATTTTGGTGGACCTGGCTGTTCTGCTACCCAGAACTCTAGAATCGTCTAGAAACCTATCTAGAGCCCTGCATCTCTGGCTTATGTCCCAGCTGCTGCATGCAAAAATAAATAAATCTTTAAAAAGTAAATATGTAAATAAAGTAAAGTAAGCCCGGAAATGGGTTAGAGCCAATTAAAGGCATTTATAAACATTTATGAATTACATCTTTAAGATTATAATAAGGAAAAGGAAAAGTCAGCTGTAAACATACATAGCCTCTTAGCATACCAGTGTGGTGCCAGAAAGATCAATGCTGGAAAGAAAAACAAAATAACAAGAAAACTTATTTTACTGTGTCAGCTCCAAAAAGCATCATGTTGACATAGTTGGAGTCTCCTGCAGTGTATGATCAGTTTTCCTGACAGTATGGCTACAATATTATGATAATGAAGTTGAATAAAAACAATAGTCCACACTAAAGGAGAATAGACAAGGAACTCACTTGCTAGACAGAGAAACAAACAATAATGTAGAGAAAGAAATGTTTAGCCAATGTGTTCCCAGCATGATTGCTAAAGGAAGCACTGAGAGACAAATTATACTACCCTCTCTCCATAGATTTCTTGCACCTCCCCTCCCTCCATGATAAAAGCCTTTGGAAATATTTATTTTAGATGATAACTATAATGAGCTATTGGCAGAACCAAACAAGATGATGCAAGCATTCAGCAGTTGGCTGCTCATGGTTAAGTACCTAATAAATGCTATCATCCTAGGAGGCAGGTATTATCATTGCCATTTTGACAGATGGCGTCTCAAGATGAACTTGCCTGAGTTTACACAGCTAGGAAGTGACAGAGCCAGGATGGGAACCAGGTGCCTTTGACCATCGATCCTCTACCAGCCATTTGCCTCTGTGCTCTCAGCTCCAAGCTGCCCCTTCCATGATCTTCTCTGGACAACGGAGGTGCAAAGTTCCCACTGATCAATACAGAAACCACCAGCAACTTATGACTCTTTGCATGAAATTCCTCAGTTTCACAGTAGCCACATTTCAATAATTCAATAGTATGGCTGTGACTATTGTAATGGATGGCACTGATTTTGGAGTATTTTCATCACTGCAGAAAGCTTGACGAGACAGTATTGAATTCTAGGTCCTGAAAGCTACAGAGCCTCTTAGCATGCCAGAAAGATCAGTGTTGGAAAGCAAAACAAAATAACAAGAAAACTTATTTTACTGTGTCAGCTCCAACAGGCATCACGTAGACATAGTTGGAGTCTTCTATAGCCGGGTAATGTGCCAGGTATTTCCTTTCGATAATGCCAGGGGAAGGCACTGATGGGAGGTGGAAAAAGGGAAGAAGCCTAATTCTGTGATTACTCAGCTGATCTGAGTCCTAACAACAATGACAACTTACATGTACTATAGTTTACACAGTCACAGGTGTTACTCAAAGGGGTTAGGGAGACAGAGGATGGGAAGATCCTAGAATGTGAACTCTACGGTTTGCTTAAGAGAACTTTCCACAAGGGAACACATGTGATCCTTCACTGCCGATTTACTTAGGCTCCTCACATCAACTGTGGGGCAGGGAAGCAAAAGTAAAGAAGAGCGAGGCAGGACTTTCAAAATGAAGGTGTAAGGAGCGCAGTGAGCCTCTACCCTGGCAACCAGTGGAGGGCCCTGGATCTTCATATGCAAGGCAGTGACTTCCACATAACCCCTTACAAGCCTGGTTCTTATCACAGGGGCTTGTGGAGAGCAAGAGTTCAAAACATCTGTCAGAATGGATGACGGGATGGATGGCTGTTATAATTTATGAAATATAATCTTCTATTTAGCACTAATATCTTTTTTCTTACATGGTTCACGTTTGTACAATATTTGATTTCTTTTCTCAGAAGAATCCCTATAAATCTCCCATCACCATCTCAACTCTAAACCCATAGTCACCATAGTCCCGTGCAGTACCAACACTTTTTACACAGCAAATTTTAATATAAGAAATGCATGCCAGGAGCTTTACCCACATTCATTTTAATGTGGAGGAATACATGTACTTAAAGGACTATGCACTGTGCTATTTATCTTTTCATTCATCTTAACCTCATCAATTTTTCATGAACTTCCAGCAGATGGCACCAATAAATACTGTCATGGGACTGAACTGGAAATTAGTTGATATTTTTTTAACATGAGTTTAAAAAACTATAATGCTAAAATGGATAAAACTACCTTGATTAAATTGATAATAACAACAGGCACTTATTTTGTATTTTACAGTTAACTCCCAGTTAAAGTGCTCTTAATCTCAATTCTTAATTTTGTTTCGAATTCTGTCAATGTGTTGAGAAAATCATGTGCTCTACTTTATATTTTTATTGCCATGTCATTTAGTCACACTAGCCAGGTAATGTGCCAGTGATGACTGTGTAATTAGCTTATATTTAGTCACACACTCTTTCAAAGGCCAAAAACTTCTATGAAAAGTTTGAGTTTAATCCTACACATGAGAGCTGAACAGTGGCTCAGACCACTAATAATTTAGTGAACTATTTTTTGGCTCATAAAGCAATAATGATTCCTTTCGTTTAGATGGAGAACTGTGGATAAAAAGACACAGACAACACATCTCTTGATCACTGCAATGGCCCTATGATGGGGGTCAAACAAGTCTTATTTTGTGGTGAAGACACTATTCTGTCTGAAATGAATATATCTTTTTTCATCTCTTTTAGTTACTGTTTGCATGTATTTCTATTCTCTTATTTTTTTCAATTTTCAACTTGAATCTTTGAATTTCAAGTGAGCCAATAATAGCATAAAGTTAGATACTGGTTTGTAAAAAATTCATCCTATCAAGTTCTGTCTTTTGATTTGAATGTTTAATTCATTTAAATTTAATGCAATGTGCTTAAGTATATGAAAGTTGACTACTGTGAATGCAACTTGCTCAAAGGAGGAGGAGGTAGCTTCAAGTGGAGAGCGAGACAAGGATACATCACAGCAAGCCTGTTGTATGGCACCAAGGCGAGGAAGATGGTGGAAGGAAGGGGAAGGACAGCTAAGACTTGCTGAGCATTGCTCTGTGCCAGCACAGTTCAGAGCACTTTTAATTTACCAATCTATAGAAAACGGTAGATGTGAGGCCTGTGATCATAGGCCTTGGATTTTTTTTCCCTCTGTGTTCCACCTATGGGATGAATTAATTTTAAGACTTAAGTAAAAATTCAAAAGGAACAGCTTTTAGAGTTGATTTCTTTGGAGGTGCAAGGATTTAGGGGCCCCTTTCTTCAAAATTGCCCTTGGGCCTCATGAGCATGGGAGCATCTGGGTGTCTGCTTCTAACCTCCACTGGGCTCAAGTGATTTTATTGCGCCTATTTGCGTTCAGATTTGTAATCATCTTGGGTAAGATATTGTGCTGGTGAGGTTGGTTAGATACAGAAAGATTGCCATGAGACTTGAGCCTGTTCCTCTCCATCTGCTCGAGTTTTGCTTTTGCTGTATACTGAGTTCAAGTGAGGTTTATTGTTCTGACTGAGAGGCGATGTCATTTCTCTGCTGATTAGGGTAATTGTTTAGGAATCTATTGGGATTTTTTAAATAATGAGTTTATAAGTGTTGTGCTCATGAATGACCAAGGTCAAGGGTACCTTCTTAGGCAAGCTTTTGTGCTCACAAGAAACCTCTGCTTTTCCTTCTCCACTGTTCCCCTCAATGTACACAAACTCCTTCCCTCTTTCCTTTTACCATTTTCCTTTACTATTTCTCATATATGTCCCATTATTTTAACTCAGGATTCATGTACAAATAATAGAATTTTTTTTTTTTGCCAGTTTGGCACAAAGGAATTTAATGTAAAAAAATTATATAGCACTTTTGGAAAGGCTGGAGTGGCAGCAAATTCTAGGCTTAGACCTAGTTTACCTTCTGGGAGCCGCCTGCCCTGGGAACTGCTATAAAAGAGGAGAAAAATTTAAGATCTTGGTCAAAGCTTCCCATGGATTTGTTGCTGATTAAATATTGGATCAAGGTAATTGCTTTATGCTAATGTTGGGGGAAACTCTGATCTGTCTCTTAGGCCATTGTACACTGTTCCACAGATCTGCAGCATCAAATCCTGTGAGAACCCATTAATGCAAAATCTTGGGCTTCTCTCCCCATCGCTAATCAGTAGGACTTTTGGAGCTGGAGCCTAGAAATCCCTGCTTCCCAAGCACCCCAGGTGATTCTGCATCAGCAAGTTTGACCAGCCATTTGGTTTACCCTGGACTATTTCAAGGAGTCCTGGAACACAGACTTTCATTGCTAAAACCTGTAAAGTTGTGGGCAAGCCAGGACAAACTGGCCACCATAGGTGCACCTAAAGTTGGGTAAATTCCATCTTAGGCCAACTGTGTAGCCTCGTGTTGGCAGGAGTGGGGAGAGTGTTTGTAAGTCATAAATGTGAGGTACAATATTACTGAAGCAATATGACAGTGAAATTCTGCTCCCTTAAAATAACTTTCGTTGAAACAGCAAACTTCTCAGTTGTCACTACTTTTCATACACCATTGAAGGAGGGAGGTGCCAACTGAATGAACTGAATGACTCTCCAAAGTGAGATATGACAAACCGAGGAGGTAGTGTTGCAGATGAGTTTTCATAAGTCATCGTCATTTGTACAGTCCACCCCCTCCTTCCATTATCTCAGGCTCCCATTCTGCCTGGTAGCAGAACTTAATCCTAGACATTTTAGAGAACACACAGTCAAATCAGAGTTTTCTCATTTAAATCAGGGTTGTTGTTTTTTCCTGAGTCAATTCCAAATTCCCACCACTGCCCTTTTCCTGGATTATATCTAAATTCTGGAGTTTTTACAGAACCACAGCGTTGGAGGAGGGGGAGGCATCTGTGCCTGTTGGCATCTGGGGGGGATGTACATTATCCCTATAGGAAATTTCTAGGACACCTGAGTTCTCCATCTGGTCCTCACAGTTGGTCCGGGAAGGTCACCCTGCATCCCTCTCATTTTGGTCTCAGAGCATCTTCAGGCTTGCTGGCCTCTCTTGGCTACTGTCGGGCTTGTCATAGCCCAATAGGGAGAGCTTGGGATACACACTTTGGAATCTTCCTCAATACCCTCTAGGGTCATAGACAACTTGATACAGTTGTCTCAAACTCTTCTACCTAAACCTGTCAAGCTGCCATTTCAACGATGGCTAGCTCACAACATGGCAGAGGCATTTCTGTGAGGCTTAGCACCTCCTGTGTCTTCACCAGGGAGCAAGGCATAAGACTTCTCTGCTTGTCCTTATGCAGATCTTCTCTACATAAGGTCCTCCCCTATGTCTGAGGTTTCTGGTACCTCTCTAGAGGATAAAATGGTGAATCTCAGGGCATATGATCCTTCTTGGGGATATACTTGAAAGTTATTTACTTTCTGTTCTCATCACCAGACCAAAGGATGTTTAGCTCATCTATGGTGAGAATTTTCTCTTGCATAATCAAGGTCTATTCTCAATTTATATTTATGGTATCAACTTTACACTTTGAGTTCTTCGGAGATGTGGCAGAAACTGTTATTTGCAATCCTATATCTTTTCTCTCTTTCTATTTCAGTAATAGAGTACTGCTTTTATTTAGGTCAACTGTATGCCCTACAAAAGATTGCATTTTCTAGACTCCCTTGCAGCTATGCAGGGGGATGTGACTAAATCCTGGTGAGTTATACGCTTAAATGTTGTGTGGGTCTTCAGAGATGGATGTGTTGGTGATCTAACTCAGCAAAGAGGGCTACTCCTTCACCTTTCTTTAGCTCCTATTATCTCAAGCTGTGGAAATAATACATAGAATTCTAGCAAGGACCTTGTACCAGGAAATGATCTTACCATTGTAAGCCAGTACTAGGAATTTGAAATACAGATGGAGTATTTGTATCTAATGACAATACCAGCTTTGAGACAACCTCATTCCTTTTGCAAAAAAGAAATAAACTTCTATAGTTAAACCTTTTTACTTTCTGTCTTATGTAGCCTAATGATAACAAGGTTAATTAAAGTGTTCTTTTCTCTCAAGCTGTTTTCTTTTCCATGTATTTCAAATGTTGTATTTCATTGAAATCCAAAGCCAAAGTCAGCCTCCTTTCATTTCCTTGCATTTATATCATAACAACCCTTTTCTGAGAACCAGGAGGAGGACATCTTCTTGTTGCCCAAAAGAACAGAGAAAGAAGCAAATACTAATTATTTCAGAATTTTCTATCATTCATGTGTGAAACTTATCCTAGTTGGAACCACATGTCAGATTAATGAATATCACAGTTAATATTTGTTCATTGAAAAAACTTTTGCTTACTGATCTAGGACTCGTTGGGTTGCCCAGTCAATGAATATAGTAAAGTTGTCAATTTCATAAATAACCTACTATTTGTCTGTGTTGACAGTTATAGAAAATTCTATTTTTTTCTTAAAGAGATAGTGGCTATTCAACCATGATTAACTAGATTAAGTTTCCTGAAACAGGTATATGTCACAGGACATGCCTATCTTTCTTAATTTTATTGCTCTACAATACTGTGGTCAATTTGATTACCTAATTTGGTAAGATGGGTAATTATTTAGGTCAGCAATGTAGAGAATTGGAATTAATTACAATAAAAATTCAGTTTACAGTTGAATATATTCCTCCCTTGGAAGATCTGCTTTCCTTCCCTTATTAAATATTCATAAGACATAATTTCAAGCTTTATGGTATATTTAAATAAACTCGATTTTTTTGATTAGGTACTATAAAGCATGATTATGTTGACAAAGTCATGTAACATAATTTTTTAGGAGTATTGATTTCTGTTGAGCTAATTTGTTTATATTCCACAAAGAATCTAAGACCACTTACATGAACAGACACGATAATACCTATACAACTTAAATGCGGTATCAGGACTGAGAAAATAATGGTCAGATACAATAAAGCAGAAATACATAAAACCCAGGACCTAAGCCAGTAATTGTTGTTTCCCATTTGTCTCTGTGATTCTAGAAAGCCAAACCTTAGGGGAAGGCACAATGAGTCACATAATTCTGATTATTGGAGGAACAGAAGCACACGACTTCTGCAGGAGGAGCATCTTTTGTACTGGCACCCAATTCTCACAGAAATTTACCACTTGGGACTTTATAGGTATCCTGAGTTGCATAGTGGAAAAAAATCTAACCCAGAGTCACCAATCTGTTTGAATCACAGCTTAACAAATTTCCAACAAATTTTCTAAAAGTGTTCAAAAACAATCAACAGGACCCTTGCATTACCATTTCTTTCTTCCTGCTTCTCTTTCCAACCCTTCTTCCTCACTCCTCTTTCTTTCTTTCTTTCTTTTTTAAATACAAGAGTTTTTTGTTGTTTTTTTTTTAAGATTTATTTACTTATGCTTATAGAACTGGGGTACAGGCCAGAGGTTTAGGTGAGAAGATTCACCAGAGACAGAGTGGGGAGCAGAACAGGCAGATTTATTAAAATATACTGCTAAAGGGAACAGCGGGTGGGTCAGCTCTCTGACGGGGCATCAAACTCATGCTGCAGTGGCTTGGAAGAGCTTCATAATGTGTTGCTTTAACCCATTGCGCCACCAGAGAGAGCCCCACTCCTCTTTCTTTTTAACTTATGTCCCTTCCCCCTCAGCCTGTCCAGGTTTTTTCTGGCATCTCAAGCTCATCCCCAGAAGTCACATTGATCCTCAAAGTTGTTGCATGGTGTCTGAGTTATGTTCCTGTTTGTAGGGCTTTTGTTGTTCATGATGGCCTGAAACTCTTCCCTCAGAGTTTTCATCTGAAGATATTTAGAGAGCATTCTCAGATCTGTTTCCAGAGACATGGACAAAGCAGGAGCTGAAAAAACTACATGGAGTGTCTTGGGTCTACTACTTTTTGCCAAAATAAAAGAACCAAAGTTACCTTGTTCTATGGGAATGATCAAATATTGTTCTGTTCTTCAGAGTTGCAAACTTTCTACAGATAGCCACCACTGGAGACCAAGCAAATAAAAAAGGACATAGAACAGAAAACCCAAGTAATTTATGATATCTAAAAATAGTCCAGAAGTCTGAAATTTGTTAGGTGCTTCATTTAAATACATTCTATAGTATGACACCAGAACATTCAATTAAAAAAAAAAATCCCAGAATGGTATGAGAGCTGTGATTATGGAGCTGAGACTTGTGACCCTTATGTGATCATCCATAGGGCAAACTGAGATTTGACTTTATCATTCCTTACTATCTGTGTGCTCAATACCAAATCTGCCTTCACTCCCTTTCTAACAGAAGGCCTATGCAGTTTGCCCCTCTTTCTGAAGATTCTTTAAAAATATCATATAGGGGCCCTCCCTGGTGGTACACCAGGTTAAGGCAAAGCACTATGAAGCAATCAGCAGTCACTGCAGCATGAGTTTGATTCCCAGCGAGGGAGGTGACCCACACGGCGAGGCAGACCTCTCCTGACCCACTGGCTGCTCCTCTCAGCAGTGTGCTTCATTGATCTGCCTGTTCTCTCCTGTCTGCCTCTGATAAATCCTCTCACTGCTCCTGCACCTCTGGCCTGTATCCCAGTTCTGTAGACATAAATAAATCTTTAACAAAAGCTCCCTGGTGCCGCAGCAGGTTAGGGCACAGCACTGCAAGTAAGCCACAGCTGCTTCAGTGTGAGTTCAATCCCCAGCTTGGGAGGTGACCCACATGGTGTGGCAGACCTCTTCTGACCCACCCACTGTTCCCCTCAGTAGTGTACTTAGTCGATCTGTCTGTTCTGCTCCCCACCTGTGTCTGGTGAATCCTTTCACTACCCCCTAAACCTCTGGCTTGTATCCCAGTTCTGTATGAATGAATAAATAAATAAATGTTTTTTAAAAAACTATCAGATATAAAATAGAGCATAAATATTTACAACAGGCAGTTTCTGTGCCAGGCAGTTTCATATTTTACAAATGTTAGCTACCTCATTTATTCCCATAAATGCTACCACCTTTTCCTCTTGACAGTGGGGGAAATCATCGAGCAATTCACCCCAAGGCACACATCAGTCAGTGGTAAAGCCAGAACTTGAACCAACATTTAACTCCAAAGCCTTGGTTCATTCTGCTCCACCAGTAATTCTCCGCCCCACTTTCAGACAGGAGTCACCTGGTGAGCTTTTCAAAATAATACTGACACCTCGTGCCCACTCCAACTCAATTAAGTCAGAATCTCTGAGATTGGCCTGGTTTAAATATGCTTTAAAGTTCCCTATTATATTCTAATGTGTAGTGAAGGTTGAAAATCTCTGCTCTGTACTAAACTTAATGCTAAAAGCCAAGGTTGAAGAATAAACAAACAATTATAGATGGAGCCAAAGATTATGGATGACTAATGTGTGACAACCACATTAATTTAGTGACACTTCAAGAGTTTTACTTCCGATTTTATTTGCTATTAGTAAAAATGTAACTAGCATTGTTTGCTTCATCTTGAATCTCGAGCAGGAAATGAAGCTCCACGACTCAAGTCATTTTCTCCAAGTTGCCTCAGTAGTAAATGGGGGACTTGGCAAGAGAATAAGAAATTTTCAGCATTGTGTGTAATCCAGAGTGCCCTACTGCTTCTCGCCATCCCCCAGTGTGCTCCAGCAGCTCAATTGCAAAGCACCACAGGCAAGTGCATCTTTAAAGCAGAGCAAGTCAGAAACCAGTTCCTGACAAGAAGCAGAAAGTGTTTCAGCATTGTGTCAATGCTCATATTTCTGAGTTACTCCATAAAAGCTGAGGAGATTTAAAAAAAAAAAAAGCTGGGGAAATTATACCCTTTTTTGTAACTAAAATTTATCAAAATGGAAGAAAGAGCATAGAGTGGAAGCACAGCTGGAAAAAACCATGATGCCACGCATAGCTGGAAAAAACCATGATGCCACGCATGAGTTCTCAGGGTCAGGAAGGCATCCTTCCTGGAATCATGAGGATTTCTTTCCCAGGATCTTCCAAAGGAGTCAGACTATAGAAGTCACGCATGCTGTGTAAAACCATCTGAAGCACAGAGACATTGAGCAGTGAGGGCTGAGAAGAGGAATTATTCTAGGAAGAGAGGAGAGATGAGCAGACTACTGAATGAACCGCGAACATTCTGCACGCATGCCAGTTTCTTTGATTGCTGTCTGTCTGTTGGTGCCAAGAAGAGACAAAAAGCATTTGGAAGGGCGTTCTCTCCATGTCAAGTAAAAGCAGGTTCTTCTAATTTATGCTTCCAAACAAAAGAATTAAGTCTGCTGAGACAAAGTTCCTCCAGAGGAAGGGGAGAGCCAGACAACAGCATGCTGGTGAAGATGATGTCTAGAGCAGGTTGAGGACCCTCTAATAGCTCTTAAATCACAGAATATGACATCACCTGCTTTGCTTCCTTCTACAGCCAGCTCAGTTATCAGATTAGGGTCAGGAAGCAGCTGCAACCTCTTCTCTCAGGAGGCAGCATGTTGGAGCCTGGGGCTGGAAGGGACTATACCCAGGTGCTCAAAACCAATTAAGGCCAAAATCACCCTGTGTTAGGGTGCAAGGACAGATACCTCCCCTAAGTAAATCTGTATTCCCATATATATTGCCCCACTCCCAGCTCAACATAAACATTCCAATAGTTTAAAGCAATGCTTACAGTTCCTAGAGAGAAAATTAGTGTCTGTAATGGTCACCAATACAATAGATCATAAAAAATAAATTTGGCTATACACATTTTAAAATATATCCTAGTTTTTTGAAGAGAGTCATTTAGAGTCAACAACAAAACACAATACAATCCGTCCATGTTGGGGTAAAACCTACCCAGTCTTTTCCCTCAGTGTTTCCTGATGTTTGATCCCCAGTCCTTCCTTCTTTCCTTCCCTCCCTCCTTCCTTCCCTC
>NW_004567110.1:24525848-24555261 GCF_000260355.1 Condylura cristata
CCTTCCTTCCTTCCTTCCTTCCTTCCTTCCTTCCTTCCTTCCTTCCTTCCTTCCTTCCTTCCTTCCTTCCTTCCTTCCTTCCTTCCTTCCTTCCGTCCTGCCGCAGGGTATCTTCCTGGCTTTGGGGTTTTAAAGGGGAAGTACCGAGCTGGGGGATGGCGGGCAGGGGGCGCGAAATCCCTGATACAGATGTGTAGGTTTATGAAGAGGCTAGAGGCTCTTTCCTCAGAAAGGCAGTCTGCTGGGGTGAGGACTCCAGCGCGCAGGCTGCAGAGTGCCACAGGGCTCAGCGTGGAACTCGCTCATGGCCCCTGAGCTGCACTGAAGCACAGGGCATCTTGGCTCTGAGTTGCCTTCTTGGGCCCTGTATGGCTTAGAAGACCCAGTGTCTCCCCTAGACTCGGGATCCAAGAAAACCAATGGGCAGAAGGGACTTTGCCAACTGGAACGAGGAATTGTGCAAACCAGGCATTGTGCAAACCAAAGTCTAGACGATGCCACCAGCACCTCAGCAGATGTCAGTGTGCGTAGATGACATATCTAAATGCTCTCTCATGACCCCCTTCCTATCCCCCAGCGTTCTGGTATTCCTGGTTTGCAGCTGTAATTCTTAGGAAACGTGGGAACCCTAAATAGATGATGCTTCTTCCCTTAGGAGAATGAAAACTATAATAGAACTTGTGTTGGATTTTAAAATACCTTGTTATATTTCTTGGCTGCCTTTTGTGAAGGGATGCTCGTGCTAGCTGTGGTAACAGGCGCTGTCCTCCAGTGAACTCAAGAGGAGGCCTTCAGACCACCACTCTGTCCCTCCCTACAATAGAAACCTTATCTCCAAGGCATTCCAAGGCCTATGCTAAAAGCAGAAAAATATAGTCTGTTCTTTACCTCCTCACTTTTGTGTAGACAGATGTGAAATATTTTCACGTCATAGAATTTTATCTATATATTTTATGGCATAAGCATGTATTATAGTACTGATTACATTTTACTTCCAGAAAACTAACCTAATAATTGTTCTCCAAAGTCTTGAGAATAGTTGGCTTCTTTTTCTCTTTTTGAAGTCTTTAAAATCACAGCATTGTCTTCCTCTCCATGAATCCCCAAACCACAGTAACCTGTGATGAGTTTCCCTGCTCCCTGTTGTGCTCTTGATTGGGTGGGGTTTGAGGTTCCTGGACAAAAACTCAGACCAGGAACAGACCTTTATTTCTATTTGAGACACCAGGTGGTCCTTCAAAGGTGGAATTTTCAAAGGCAGGACTTCAGGGAGGGCATTTTGCTTGCAGTCTTCCAAACGGCCCTTCTTTCCTGGAATATCTTACATTTCCTGGTTGAATGATTTCTCTGGGTCTTGTCTCTTTCAGGCTAAATATCCTTAGTTCCTTTGATGTCTAGCATTTCTGGCCAAGAGAGAAATTCCCAAAGCTTTAGATCAAGCATTCCAGTTCCTAGAAGAGACACCTGCTTCTAAGTACAGACTGTCTGCCGGCCCTCAGCTAAGCTGTCTGTTGCCTGGAAAGTTGGTGTCACAAGCCAATTGGCATCTGAGAAGCCTGAGTTTAAAACTGGCTGAGAACTTCTAATTTTTATGACCTTACCCAAGTTATACAACAGCTTTTCACTTAAGTTTCCTTCCTTCTCAAGTGGGTATCAGGGCAATATCCCGTAATATCACTGATGAAGAAAAAAAAATCCACAGAGAGCACCTAGGAAGTATTAACAAGTAATAATTTTCTGCTCCCTTTTCTTAGCAAATATGGCTGGGTTTGTGTATCTCGAATTAGGATTTGACAAAGACTAAAACAGACTCTTTTAAAGCCTTTCATTTCAGTGAGTAACAAACTATTTGTACTGATATTTATTTATCTGCTGATTTCCTAAGTATTTATTACAGTATATTTTAACTGTCTAGTTATGCAGTGAGATCATTCAGAGTTGGAAGTCTGCCTAAAATTCTACATATCCTCAGGACCTAAAAAGCATTAGTAAACGCTTGATAAATGAACCAATGAGTTGTTTCTTAATGAAGCATTTAGGTCATGCACTTTGCTAATGCCTTTTGTCCCTTGGTGCTTTCAACCTCATAAGCATGTGTTGACATATAACTTGCTCAACATGCTGTGTGCTAAGGAGCAGAGAGGCCCTTGCAATAAAGTGACATGTCTTAATCACTTCAGAGACAAACACATGGACATCGGTAGCATGGAGAGATTGGCACCAGAAGCTACAGAGAACCAAGACGTTCAAGGGGAGGAGAGATTACATTTAGTTAAGAGGATTAGGAATTTTTCAGTGAACAATGAGGTAAACCTGGAACAGAGCCTCAGAAGAGAAATAAGTTTTCAACAGCAATGGGGCCAGCCGTGGAGATTGACGCTAAAAACCGAACTTGTGATGGGCATTCACAGGATAGCGTAGCTGGTGTGAAGCACAAAATATGTGCAAGTTGGTTAAAACTGCACAGACAGTAAGGGTTTTGAAAACCAGCCAGGCTGAGAAATTCATTCTTAAGTCAGGCAGTGAGAACTCCCAAAAATCTAAATCAGGGAAGTTTCCTAATACTGAGCATCTCCATTTTACAGATTAGGCAATAAAGCTCAGGCAGATTAAATAACTTGCTATGTCTCATGCATTGGAAGTTGCAGAGATGGAGTTCTATCCTGGTCTGTTGTTTCAAAATGCCTGCCATACCAGAGTCGCTCTTCTTGAAGATTACAAGGTGATTACAAGGTGACGGGACTCCCTCCCTCTATTCTTTTTCTCTTTCTGAAGTCTTGAAAATCACAACACTGGTGTTTCTCTCCACAAATCCCCAAACTTCAGCAACCTGAGATTAGTTTCTCAGCTCCCTGCTGTGCTTGTGGTTGGGAGGAAAACTCAAGCTAAGTATACCACCTGGGAGGGAATGAGCATTGTTTTCTTTACATTCATCCTTGAATCACTGGCACAATTAGAGAAGATGATCTCCCATTTTCTGAATGAAAAGATGGAAACATAGTCTCTCATCAGAATATTGAAACTAACTAAAGGTGGTGGAAGGAGCCAGAATTTGGAGCAATTATTTAGTAAACCAGTTCTATTGGAGTTTAAATACTGAGGGCAGGTGGTGTTGTGAATAGATTTGCATTTTAGAAAGGTATTTTGCCATCATTATGGAGTCTAGGTTAGAAGCAAAGTGGAAGGTAGAAAGTAATGGAGTTGCTGCAGAAATCCAGGAGACCAGGTGGCTTGGGCTGAGGCAGTCTTTGTGAGACGTGAATGGAAGTCATGTATCACTAGCTTAGATTTCAACATCGTCTCGTAAGTAGACTATGTGGTACTGATGTCATTTTTTTGAGTTTGGGGTCCTTGGGTCCACTCTGGGAAAGGTTTCACCAGAGCTCCCCTTCAGCGGCACATGGTGAGATTCTTCATGAGACAGAGACTCAGTTATATTTAAAGAGTAATTTTATTAGAAAGAGACAGGAGAGAAAAAGACATATGCATAGACACAAGTGGGTGGGAAGAGCTGCCCCGAAAGGGACAGGTTTGCAGAGAGAGACCTGAGTGATTGCAGGCAGATGGCCGTAGAGAGAGGCCTCCTGTAAGGGAGGTCAATGCAGAGAAGTCCTGGCATGGTCACGGGCAGGCAAGGAGGCTTTTGCCCACAGAGGGAGAGAGTGGGTGGAAAGGAGCACCTGCATAGTCACAGGTGGGCAGTGGAACAGCTGCCCTGTGCTGGTGGAGAGACTGCCCTGATAGAGGCAGTTTCTCCTTGGGAGGGGCTCACCCCTTGTGAGCCTAGGTAGAACTTGAGAGGAGGTAGATTTCCTGATGAGCTTCGTCTCCATGTCCTTATCTTTTACCTTTTGGATCTGAGCTTCAGGCACAGCCCCCAACAGTCTGTTATCTGCTGGGGCCTCTTGGAGACGTCCAGGCATTCCGGGCTTCCCGGACATTCTGGACATTGGGCTTTGGTGCCTGAGGACCTTGATTTTATGGCTGTGTCAATCACTTCACTCACCCCTTCTATCTGTCCCCTATATGCGACTCCATCTTGTGATGCTTCCCCTGCATTCCTTCCTCCATCAGAACCTTCAGAAAGATAATCTTTCCTGCTTTGATTATTCCAGGAGGAGTGGGGAAACATGGTAATCACAGCTCTGTAATTTCCTCTGAGGAAAAGCTGAACCTCCTTCAAAATGAATGCGATATTTCACTGACAGTGGAAACTGAGAAGAATGAAAACAGTCTTTCTTGGAAGACGAGACTAAAAGTCATTCACTGTCATCACTTCCATCTCACTACTGTCCCCAAAGGAGCAAATAACCAGATCAGTGGTCTGGGAACGATGCAGTCAACTAGTTCTTGGTCGCCTGGGACTTCATGGTTTTCAGATAGAGAGTCCAATGCCCCAAAGCCTTGCTTGGTCACCCTACCCAACTCTTATCCTAATTCTGTTGCCAATTGATGGAAACTTCAGACACAGCTTTCCTTGACATAGTTTTCTCATCCATAAAATGAGGAGAAGGATTCTCTTTGTATATTTGCTTCTTTGGTGAGCTGATGCAGTCCCATGATTTTCAATATTACGTGCTGCCATGTGATTTATATAATAAAAAACATGTATTTATTTTTTTGTCTCCTTTCCTGACACAGAGTTCCTAAAATCCTTGGAGCTTCTTAGCAAGTGGTAAGAGGTGTCTTTGGGATGTTAATGAGGTGACAGTGTACCAAAAGATGGGGGTCATTAAAGAGGAAATGATCTTGTGATTGTCCTAGCCCTGACTTCTGGGTAGAGGAGAGGAACTAGAGGTTGAATCAGTCATCACTGGCCAATTATTTCACCAGTCATGCCTGTGTAATGAAGCCCCCACTGACAGGCAATGGGATGGGGTTCAGAGGTGAGCATGTGGAGACCTGGTAGGGTAAGAGAATGGGAGCTCTGTGCTCTTCCCCCACCTCGCCCTGGGTACCTCTTTCATTGGGCTGTTTCTGAGTTATATCATTTTATAATAAACCCGGAATCTCATAAATAAAATATTTCTCTGAACTCTGTAAGCAACTTTAGCAACATAATTTTGGAGGAGGAGGAGGTTGTTGGAAACTCTATGATCAGCAGGATCAGTCACAAGTGCAGGTGACAATCTGGATTTGCAATTAGTACCTGAAGTGCTGGTGGGGGCAAGTCTTATGGGACTGAACATTTAACCTGTGGAAACTAGTGCTAGGTAGTGTCAGAATTGAGTTGGATTATAGAACAGTGTAGACATATCATAAAATTTGGGGGGGAACCAGTCCTTGTCTAACAGGCAAGCGATCAAACTCATCTTCACAGGCTCCATCCCATATGTAGGAATCTGCAACCAGAAGCTAAAGTCGGTTTTTTTCCGATTAAAATCAAAAGGACTTAACCAGGGGTTCCCGGCCTTTGTGTTTCTGCAATACATTCATTAGCAAGGAAAGAATGAAATCCTGCATTGCCTTCCTCTAGCATCAGCCTATTTAAGCCAGGAGAACTTCTAACTGGAAGAGCCACCTAATAAGAATAATTACTTTTCTAATGTCAACGACTCACTTTCTACCCATTTAAACTAAATCCTAACTTGTATTTGTGAACCGCTCTGAGAGAGTGAAATCTATAGAACTACTTCCCAGGTTGGAATCTTCACTTTAATTATCTAATAACTCTTTGGCTATCACCCAAAAAATTATTTGGTAGTGGCGGAATGAGGGAAACAATAAATCCTGGAGTCAGTGTCATACTTGATAATAAGTTCTGGACAATGTGTGCAAAAGAAAGATGCAAAAACTCCAAATTCATTGCTGTGCAACTCCTCATGTGAGACTCCTTTTCATCTAAAACCACATCTCATTTTCTAGTTAGCAATTTGGGGGAAATTACTTTCTAGAGAGCTGGCAAACAAAAGCACAGACAAGTTTAGAGGGACCTCAAGCCTCCAGAGCTCACTGCCAACTAAGCAAGGGTTTTCTTCTTCATTACCCAGAGTTGTAACAGGGTGGTCCCTAGGAAAAGGGGGAGTTCCAGGTTCCCTGCCCCATCCAGAAGGAGGGTGGAGCTGAGAAGAGGAAGGAAGAAGAGAATGAAGCTGGATGGAGAACAAGGAGACCTGAGGAAGCTACATGGAGCAGCAAGCATGTGATGAAGAAACCGTGCTTGTTTCTTGGCCCTGGGCTGGCTAAGGCAGATGTGGGTGGGATCCCTGTAGGGAGGTGACTATGGCAGTGTTTATATTGATTTTGATGTCGCTCTTTTCCTCCCAGATTTATCTGGCTACTTCTAACCCTTTTCCATGGGTCCCGGCCAGAAGGTGACTTTAGTCTTGTGGCCGGCTTTCAGGCCTTGCTTTGGACCAGTACCTTTTGGGTTGACTTTTGCCCACAAGGGGATGGGTAACTTCAGGTGTTTGATTTAGAAGTATTGTATACTCACTGTATTAAAGTCCCTTTTCATTAAAGTTTTATATGTTTTGTCTTGTTGCGGCGGATGGCAGAACCCACTTAGAGCAGGCAGTTGTGGGGCTTCAGGGGTGCCCCTCTCCCCCTGCCCTATAACAGAGTCAGCACCTCTACCCAGAGCGGAGGCCTGTCCTTTAGGAAGAGTTCTCAAAATGGTTGTTCTTTTCATCCCCGGGCACCCAAGATACATTTTGTATTGAATGAGAAGTGCTTATCTTGAAAAGAGGTACATTTGTGGTATATGAGAAGAAAGTATCACAGAGACTAAAATAATTGCTCATTCTGACGCTGATGAGAACAAAATGATACCAGGTTGGGGCCACTTACTGTGTAGAATTTGCACATTCTGCCCTTGTTTTTGTGGGCTTTCTCTGCGACTCCAGTTTCTTCCTACATCCCGAAGAAGTGCACATGAAGTTCAAAGGCAAAATGCCCAGCCTGAGTTGAGTATGGATGTGTGTAGGATTGTAGCCTGCCATGGAAGGGCATCTTGAACCCTGAGGTAGAATAAGCAGATTGGAGAGTGAATGAATGAATCCAAATCATTAACATCAGAAATGTTCTGAATCTTTATTTACAAGTTTGATGATGTTTTGTGACCAAGGAATATGGTGTGGGAACCTAATTTTGCTTATACCAATGAGCTTAGCTGATGCTAAAATCGGTTTTGTTAAATGACCTTACTGAAAATAGCAGTGATGGGGTCCACCCTGATGGTGCAGCGGGTTAAAGCACAGCACTAAGAAGCTAAAGCCACTTCAGCATGAGTTTGATCCCCACCCCGGAGGTGACTCACACGGTATGGCAGACCTCTCCTGACCCACCCGCTGCTCTCCTCAGCAGTGTACTTCATCAATCAACCTGTTCTACTCCCCACTCTGTCTCTGGTGAATCCTCTTACCACCACCACCATATACCTCTGGCCTTTACCCCAGTTTTGTATGCATAAATAAATAAATCTTTTTAAAAAATTGCAGTGAGGACTTGCTGTACTTAAATAAGGACCCAGAGGTCAGGTACATTTATCCTTGCAAGCTAAATTTTATAGGTCAGGTGTTGCTCAAGTCCTGGACATTTCAGGGCTGAATCAGAGGTCAAAAATGGTAATCTTGTGTTGACCTTCATATGTGTGCACTGTGCTAAGTGCTTTGCACATATTATATCCTTACCGAACCCTCTGGTTACTGTGAGATACTAGAAGTCTCATTTTATACAGTGGTGTTCAGGAGCATGAAGAGGTGAAATGACTTACCCTTGGTCATAAAGCTGGTAAGTGGTGAACCTGGGATTCAGATCCAGCAAGTCTGATTTAAGGTCACCTCATGGAGCTTTGGAAACAGTAAAATAGTTTGTGATCAGCTTAACCATTGGCTTCAAACCAGAATGTGCCTTGGAACCCACCAGGGAATTTTGAAACATCTGGATGCCAGATGTTTACACCTGAATCTAGAACAATTAAAACTGAATCTCTCCAGGTACGATCTAGATATAAATCATTTTTAAAGCTCTCTGGGTGATTCCAGTGGATAACCATATTAAAAACCATTGTGCTAACAATCAGTTTTTTCCCCCTTTAACTAGAAAGCAATCCTATATCATCCCATTCCTATGTACCAGCAGTGTGTGATGGCTCAGGAGCTGCCTCTGCTTGGGTAGATCCTTTCTCCCCTGGGGACCCGGCTAGCCCAGGTCTCCATTTTCCTATTCTAGCACACAGCACAAAAAATAATGACTAAGATCTGATATTGCTTAGTTTTCGGTATGTTCGAGAATGACTCCCACAACTTATTGATTAGCTTTACCTTGGAAGGAATTTTAACATCGTGGTACAACTGAAAAGGTGGCAACTGCCTTTGTTGCGAGCAAGAAAAAAGTTAAATGGCACAAAGGTGACATTTAGCAGACTTGTACCTAGGGTGCCGTCATTGATCTTGAGATGAGTGCTGAGACATCGGTGCTATAAACAGTGCTGTGAAGTCACTTGCCACGGATTGTGACAGGGAGGAAATGAGCATTTATTGAGTACTGACTCAGTGCAAGGGACAGAGCGGGGCTTTTCAGACAGGTAAAGGTGGGACTTAAACCTAGAAGTACCATTTAGTAAGCCTCGTGAGCTTGAAGGAGTCCTTTGTGTTTCCTCCATCTGTAAAGCGGAGTTGACAAGGCTTACCTGCGGGACTGCTTTTTGATTAGAGACGGCATACCTGGGGCAGGACCATTGTCATTATTACAAGACAGCCACCATTGTCTTGACAAGGCAACCGTATTACATTTGTTATCTCAGTTAAGCCTTACAACACACCTCAAAAAGCACTTCACAATATGACCCAGAAACAGAGCCAGAGTCGCTGGCTTAGCATCTGTCTCCTGCACCTGAAGCCAGTGTGCTCAGCTTTTCTGGGCTGTCTAACCCCCTTGTTTCACAGACCATCCCATATTGGATTTATCTATTAGAACAGGAGATTCTCTAGATAATAAAATAATACTTCAAAGGCCAGCAAAGAATTCCAGTCATGTCCCTGGCATAGGACTATGTTGTAAGAGGACTACCTGGCACAGAAAGAACAATATTATTTACTCCCTATTTTTTTAAGCCTGCATCCCTTCCTTTCTCCTGTTAACATTCTTTTCAGCATTTATTGTCATCTCGTATTACCTGAGATTTTACTTCTTTGTGTTTTATTGTCTGTCAGCTTCTTGAGGCAGGAGCCAGATCTGTTCCGATTCTCACCATCTCCCAATTTCTGATGCATCAACACTTCTTCATTAACATATTTGGAGTAAATGAAATAGTGAGTAAAGACATAATCTGAAATATGTCAAATCTGTAATGTCTCAGAAAATTCTCCTGAAATTGACTACCCAACTGGTGAGACAGAGGCAAAAGGAGCTTCAGTATTTCTAAGACTTCTGAAAAGAACATGAAAACAATACATTTGAAGCTCAAGTTGGAACAGGAGTTGCTAACGCGAATGTCTTGGGGCTTGGACAGGTAGCACTAGTGAGGAGGCGTCTGTGTCCTCCACAGGGGTGAAGAGCCTGGACTCCCCCAGCCTCTGCTACTGCAAGTGTGTCAGCTCTCACACCTCTGGTCAAGTGACAAAAAGCACCATGGAGGCCCTCCCTGGTGGCGCAGCGGGTTAAAGCACAGCACTGAGAAACTAAAGCCACTTCCGCATGAGTTCAATCCCCGCCTGCCCCGGAGGTGACCATATGGCGTGGCAGACCTCTCCTGACCCGCCCGCTGCTCCCCTCAGCAGTGTACTTCGTCGATCTGCCTGTTCTGCTTCCCGCTCTGTCTCTGGTGAAGCCTCTCACCGTCCCTGAGCCTCTGGCCTGTACCCCAGTTCTGTATGAATAAATAAATAAATCTTTAAAAAAAAAAAAAAAGCACCATGGAGAAAAAGATCTTACATGTTTTCAAAGCAAAGTAGAAAATGTGTGTTTCGATTAGAATTCAGTTTAAATGAGGTAGAAGTGCCTTTCTCTCCCATAGAAAGAGATCTGGAGATGTGTGGTCCTGACGGCTCAGGGGAGTCAGACAGCCAGGCTTCTTCTGACCTTTGCTCATCTTCTCATGATGTCCACTCCCAAGGTCACCCTCATGACGTGGCACCAGCCATTACCTCCACATTTCAGGAGGCAGGAAGGGAACAAGAGAAGGAAAGGGCCAGATGATCCTTCTATAAGGAGACTTCCTGGAAGCTTCTATACTTCACTTGTATTTCATTGGCCAGAACTTAATCATGTAGCAACTAGCGGTGAAGGAGCCTAAAAGCATAAACTTTATTTGAACGGGTGATGTGCCCAGTTAAGGAAGAGGGGCTGATGGATGTTAGAGCTTTAAACTCAGAGTCTCTGCCTGAGTTGGCTTTTCGTATGAAATTCTCAAGGGAATCCGTGAAGCCCAAAAAAGCATATCTGTCATCTGCTTTAGCAGAGGAGATGCCAGTTTTGTGAGCCCTAGTGAAAGGAGCAAATGTGGGATGGGACACATCTCTGTGTCATGGGGGGCTGGTGAGGGTAATAAGCAGGTAATGGCCATCAGGGCCTTCACGCAGGGTGTTCATGTAGCCTGGGAAGTGGTGGGGGGCTATGTAGGGGTGGGCAGTGGGGAAAGGATGAGGAGGTACAGTCCTATGCCTGTGCACCCAGGGAGCACTCCGGGTGTTGGCAGAATAAGGAGGTCCCTGACTATATGGCATCCCCTTCAGGTCTCAACAGCTCTCTGAGGGGTGCAATTTCAGTCTCCACTGAATTAGGCCTTCAATTAGGTCAGGATCCACTCCCTGTAAGGGTGAATGAGCCGAGCTTCCCCCCAAGCTCTTCAGTCCCCTCTTGTCATTGCCACAACTTTGTCCTAGTCTGTCTCCCTGACAAAAGGCTGACAAAAAGACAATCCTGAGTCTTTTGGTCTTGCTAGATGTCCTTGTTAGGAAAAACATCAGTTACATGGTAGAAAAGCCCGGGATTAGCAGGCAGACTTCCCTCACTAGAATCTTTGCCTCATCCTTATAGTCCAGCTGGGTGGACCTTATAAAGTCTAAGTACTTAATAACTAAACTGGGGCCAGTGGTGTTCTTACCTACCACACAAGGCTTTTTGGATGATTCTCAGGGATCAGTTACCATAAAGGGCCTTTGTTTAAAAGTCTATATGCGGGCCCTCCCTGGTGGCACAGCGGGTTAAAGCACAGCACTAAGAAGCTAAAGCCACTTCAGCATGAGTTTGATCCCCGCCCCAGAGGTGACCCACACAGCACAGCAGACCTCTCCTGACACACCCGATGCTCCCCTAAGCAGTGTCCTTTGTCAGTCGGCTGTGTCTGTCCCCACTCTGTCTCTGGGCTGTATGCATAAACAAATAAATCTTAAAAAAAAGTCTATATGCAAATTTAAGGTCTCCTAATGACTCTCTACAAGTGTCCATTGGATGAAATTGATGACGATTTTATTGGCACAAACTTTGCAATGCAGAGTGTAACGCTAATAGAATGGTAAGAATTAGTTCATGTAGCATTCACACCTGAAAAAATGCTAGATGAGGTTGTTACAACATCGTTTACCTTCTGGTCGCTGCCTTGGTGAAATCCAGATTGTTCTGGGAAGGAGCAGGTCACCTATGCCCTTCATCCCCTACTCCCCAGAAGTGAGAAATTGTTTTCTATAAAACAGAAACACCCTTTCACACTGAGAAACTCCCCAACGTGCAGCAGCAGTTAAGTGATGCAGAAACAGGCTGGAGAGAAACGAGGTGTGATGGGGCTGACAGTCTACACAAAAGCACGATGCAGGTGCCCTGGGAAATGAGCCCTTGAACAGGCAGGGCACTGCCAACCTTTGGCAGGGGGGGATTCTAGCTGGGTAATGCCATTGGGGAACAGAGGTCACAGGTTTTCCTTTTACACTGTTATTTTAAAAATTTCAGAATGTGAAGTCTCCTAAAAGCCCTTCTCAAAAAAAAAAAATCACAACATGGCACAATTTGGGAAAACTGTAGTTTTGTGTAGGGTAAAGACTTACAGCAAACATTACGAGAACATCAGATCTATATAAGACAGAAATCTACCCTGAGTATAAAAGTGAGATTCTAGGGCACAAAATATACCTGACATGAAGGTCCAAGTCTGTCTCTTATAGTTGACCCACCGTTCAGGTTGCACGAATGTGGCTGGACAGACAACAGATCTGTCAGTAAGGTACCTGGCCCGAGTCTGGCATTTAACAAGGAAAGAAGGAATGTAGAAAGGAAGGGCACGATCCCGTGTGTTTGAGGAATAGCAGAGAGGAGGTAAGGAAGTCAAGTATCTGAACTTTAACCTGCTAGTGTCAGTTTTCTAGACTGTGATATAAACACAATCAGGCTGCCTATTTCTGCTAAACATGGAGTTTATTGTTATGGTTTGGTACAACTTAAGTCCTTCCTTTCCCAATCCCAGGCATGTTAACAGTCCTTAAAAAAATCATGCTACATTACTTTGAAGGAAAATACTTAACATGTTTAAAGAAATGTTAGAAAATTATTCTTATCAAAACACTTTTTCACTGCATTAACGTGACTTCTAACACGATACCTGTCGATGTAGCATTAGTGTGTACGCACGTCAGCCAGGGCCAGCTTCCCGAGGCAATTCCCTTGCAAATAGCAAATGACACAGTCCTGGGGCTTTGTTCAGAGCAGCCAAAGGGAAGCCGTGCCAACGTTCTGGATTTTCTCCCTCTCAGGAGCCAGTCTCTGGTTACAGCTGCAAATGACCCCAGTTGGACAGAGAAAACTCCAGAACACAAGCAAAGGGAACTAGAAAGCTTAAAAAAAAAAAAAAAAGTAATGACAGGCTGAACCCTGGAGGGTGTCCTAGGTCAATGCTGTCACCACAGTGACCTTGATATCATGGCTCAGAGTCTGCCATGGACGCCAGCATGAAGGAGCTGAATACAGATGAGCAATCGATGTGACAGCTTCATAAAGACCTCGCAAAGACATGCACTGATGTTAGGAGAACTAGTTCATGTGAAATTGGACCGGAAGCTGTCTCCTAGTAAGCTAAGAATAACAGGGAGCTACCTGGATTTTTCATAGTTTACAGTTGGGTGAAAAACGATTTTTAAGTCAACATGCTGAGTTTTATGATGGTGGTATTCTAAAAGAAAGAACAAGGGAATGAACCCTGCCTGAAACAGGGCACACTATTGTGGCCAGGAGAGCTAAGAACTGGTGTGTGACTCTTTCACCAGGGAATCTGTTCCTGTTACTTCTCTGTTTCATAGATTGGCCTGTGACTTCAGCTTCTCAGTTTTACATCAGACCATATGGTAGGATTTGCAGGCTGAAGTGCATATTTGAAGGTTTTCATCCTATGGAGTGCTGTGCCCACACATTTAATGTGCTAAACGGGAGGTTGAGAAAGTCCCAGCAGCTTGGCTGGCTATTGGCTGCCTGGGAGAAGTCTCTCAAGGCACTCAGCAGCATCGTGTTCAGGGCCACCCACTTCTTCAGGTGCCTGGGTGGGAATCCAAAGTCTGCCTGCTTTTGAGTTGGATCTTCTGCTAGTTGACACAGTTCTTAGTGATTCTTCGACTTCTATCTACCTGTCGGATGCTGTCTGTGACTGACATTGATGGTGACTTCTTTTGCAGACATCCGCTTAACATCTCTTTTAGCCTGTTAGGAAAAGTTTGACAATGTGAACTGATTTTCCAAAGATCCTCACCTTTGCACTGATCTCTAGAGATATTCTCTTTCTTTCTCTCTCTCTCTCATGCACACACACGCACACACACACGTGCAGGAAGAATAATCCACAAGACACATACACGTATACTCCTCGGATTCTCTAAGTCTGTTGAGTCTCTCCTACCCACCTAGACAGAGTCTGTCATAAGGTATGTTTAGTACAACTTTGTCTAGTGAATGAAAGAATGAGTCAGGGCTTATCAAAGGGCAGTGTGGAAGGTTTCACCATTGGTTTAGTTTTGAGCTTTGGAGTCAGCCAGACTATGGTTCAATATAATTTCACTAGGAGCAAGTTTTTTCTAACTTCTTCAACCCTTGGTTTCCTCACCTATAAAATGGAGAATAGTAATAGTGCCTCCCTCATAAGGTTATGTTAAGGTTTAAATAAGGTATGCATGTAGGTTCCTAGCACAATGCCTATCGCTAAATGAAAAAATATATAAAAACTCAGTGAGAATAAGAAATAAAATGCAGGATACACCAGTGATGAAAGTCCAGAATATACATGAAATACTGAGACACTGTAGGTTCTCTACCCCTATGTGCCCAGTCCCATGTACTCCCAAGAGAAAATAACTTTCACTAGCGAGGGACAATGTCATACCCATTTGCGCAATTGCATGCTTGGCATCAGCATGAGACAGGCCTCCTGCGTTCCGCCCATCGTGGATGGACAGACACAGGTCCCCCATTCCCAGCCCAGCTGCAGCACATACAGTCAGCAAACAGCCTCCAGCTGTCCCCTCAGGAGTGGTCTCTGCTGCTGACAGCAGCCTCACAAGGGTCATGCTCTTGCTGAGGTGGCCCCATGGAGGGGTAAATGCAAGAGTAGGAAGGCCTGGCCATTAAGGCTCAAAGCAGGCCAATGATGACCAACCGTTTCATCCAGAAGCCCCCGGGAGCGGGGGTACAGCTGGCTGCAGCTGTTGTCAGGCCGGCACTGTGGTTCAGCTATTCCCGCTGTCCCTCCTTTTGCAGCCCTCCCTCCTGTGGTTGCTGGCAAGGCACTTACTGAGGTACGCCCTGCATAATGACATCTCGGGGTCTGCGTCCTGGACTACACGTTCAGTCTCAGAGCCAGAGGAGCGCTCTCATAGTGCCGCTCTCCCGGGCTGGGTGTGAGTGTAGAGCTGAAGGATGCATATTTTCATACAACATGACCCCCAGACACAAGCCAACTACTTCATCTGTAGTGCATCTGGTGAGATGGTGGGCTGTTGGACCACTGGAGAGAAATAAATTGCTCTTTGTATTGTATTTATTCACAAGTGATAGGCTGCTTTCTAACATGCCCCATAACTCCTTGTAGAAGCTGCTGGTGATGCCTCCTTCAGGCCCCCAAGTTGGCTGGTCCACCATCCCCCAGCAGCTGATCACACACAGTGGCACCCTTTTAAGAATTACTCTCATCTGATTGGCGCCATCGTGCCCAGAAATGTCAAAGAGGCTGCACCCTAATTCCTGGAGGCATCTCAAGCCATTGCCTGAAGGCTGGAATTACAAAATGCTGGGCCTTTTGCCTCAAGGGGTATAAATCTCCTTCTGATGCTCTTCATGCTCGAGGGATCCCTGGGGATCAGACTGAGGTTTCACTCCAACTGTTCAGATGTTTGGCTTCCAGGGAACCTCACTTACAATAATACTTTACAGATGATTTGAAGGCTGTTGAAGGATAACTTTAAGCACAAAGAATTTTTAAAATATTTTTAAAATTTTTTGCATCATCCTTCATTTTGTGCATTTTTCCATCTCAGTTGTAATCCCCATGGGCTTTCCACCACCAATTCACCCATGTGCCATCACCATAGTCCAATGCACGCTTTCCCTCCCCCCTCCCCCTGAATTCTGATCCCACTCCCCTTTCCACCCCGATAAAATGTCTCTTCTTTGTAGTTGTTCGTTGTTTTCATTTTTACTCTATTGCATTTGTTTCACTTTTTTTCCCCCCTTGATTCTTTATATTCCTGCTATGAGTGAGACAATCCGGTATTTTTCTTTTTCTTTCTGGCTTATTTCACTTAGCATGATCCCTTCCAGCTCCATCCATGTTGCTGCAAAAGGCATGAGTTTATCTTTTGTGATTGCTGAGTAATATTCCATTGTGTGTATGTACCACATCTTTTTAATCCAGCCTTCTATTTTTGGGCATTTGGGTTGATTCATGTCTTCCCTATTGGAAATAGAGCAGCAATAAACATAGGGGGAGCACATAGAATTTTAACTTTATCTAATGATTTCTTAAAATAGAATTTCATGGGCCCTCCCTGGTGGCGCTGTGGGTTAAAGCATCTCACTGAGAAGCTAAAGCCACTTCTGCATGAGTTCGATTCCCGCCTGCCCCAGAGGAGATCCACATGGTGTGGCAGACCTCTCCTGACCTGCCCGCTGCTCCCCTCAGCAGTGTACTTTGTCGATCTGCCTGTTCTGCTCCTCACTCTGTCTCCGGTGAAGCCTCTCACCACCCCTGAGCCTCTGCCCTGTACCCCAGTTCTGTATGTACAAATAAATAAAAAAAAATAGAATTTCATTTTTTCCCTCTTTCTATTCCCAGTAGCACTGTCTGACAGACAGCAGGCTCTCTATCTAACATCGGTTGAATGAATGAATGATGAATGAATGGCCATATTATGAACTAGTTCCATATGATTTCCATTCTGGGTGTTATTGCCTCAAAGCTCTTTGGGTTGGGGTGTGGAATAGACACAGAGGCCTTATTTGAAATGAGCCGAGTTGACTGCCCTCAAACACATGGGAAGGAAGGGAGCTTTCTTGGTGGAAATGTAATCTTTCTGAATCGCACAAGCACTTTTCTTTAGCATTATTGGCAACATTTCACAAAAGATTGTTAATGATTATGCACAGAAAATGCTCTGCTCTCTTTCAGACTGCTTTTCTAAGCTTAAAAATTGAAGCAAAAATTCACTAGTTGGATGATTCGTAACTTCCAAATCTGTTTGAGTCAAAGGCTTCAAAATAGCACAGAGTCAGGATGCTTTCAATCTCTAGGGGGTATTTCTTAAATCGATCAAAAGCCTGCACAATGGAGATGCCAGGAGCACAAGCTTCAGGGCCTGACAGGCCTAGATTTAGTGCCAAGCTTTGCCCCTGGGAACTGTCACTGGACATTGCATTAGACTCTGAGTTTCAGTTTCCTAACCTGAACAATGGGGAAATAATGTTTAATGGATTTGATTTGATTTTTTTAGAGAATTAAGTAAGTCACTTAGCATTAATAGGGTGACCAACTTCCGGTTGCTCAAGACTGACCTCTTTTAAAACTGTGAGTCCCAGATCCCAGGAACCTCCTCAGGCCCCAATAAACCAGGACCACTGTGATCCTAATTATAGCTACTGAAATGACCATGTTAGTCACACACACCAAATTTAAATAGGAAATATGACCTGTTCTTCTGGAACATTGAATATCCCTACTACTACTACACTACCACTATTACTAAACAACCCTAGAAGATAGGCATTCGGCTAAAGGATAAGCTGGAGTTCTGTATACTAGTGGTGGGCTCAGAAGGTTCCAAGCCATAAACAGATCCACTTTCAAATAATTACACTTGTTACCTTTAGCTAATTAAGCCACTAGAACAATACTGCGTTTTCTTGGCAGTGTGTTATAAAAGACACACTTTCAAGCCTGAGACATTGACAGAAAGGTGTCCCTGCCCTACATATCGGAGAGGACATGGAATTAGTAGTTGCTGCCATCAGAGCATTTGTAAACCTCTCATTTCAAGACCAAAAAAGAGAAAGAAAGGAGAAAAGACCTACAATACCAGATATTTGCTTTCAAATTTCCAAGAAATAAGTCACTTGCCCTCTTCTGAGAAAAGAGCTATGCAGGTATATGAGCAGTGACACCATTCTGTTTCTCAGAATATTTTCCCTCCTTCTGATGTGATTTCCAGTCACACAAGCCTTTCACAGCCTACTCTCTTTATTTAATGACAGGAAAACGAATCCTGGTCCTATTGCAAGTATTGACTGAAAAAAAAAAAATCTACACTTCTTAACCCAGTGATGAGAGGACCCTATTTGGCACCTTTTGCTTTTCTGGCTTTCTGCTAATTCAGTCCTTCCTCCACTTCTAAAATTCTTGTTCTGTGAGTTTTATCACCATGGCTGCTTGTTAATGGGCCACCTCTTATTTATCACCCTGCTTTGCAGCTTTTCTATTCTTTCCTTGCCTCATTTTAATTTCTACAGGTTTAATACTCTGTGAATCATAGATTTTAGCCTTTGTGAGGCCGCCTCTTTCATGAAAATAACTTACTGGCTGCCCTTTCTCAAGGGGTCCCACACTGACTGTGATAACTTCCTGGCAGTCTCAACCCAGGTGGCTTGTTTTAGTTGGGGTCTAGAAGCTGATGACTAGCTCATTCTCCATGCATGTGAGGGTTGCCTGGCTATTTTGTGGAGGTCCAGGCTAGGAGTGCAGCTAAACCCCAGCTTTTGTTCACATTCTCCCTAAATGGAAGAAGTGATGATCTCAGCTTTAATCTACCTCCGCAAATGTATCTCTACCTGACACAGGATGTATGAACCTTTCTACAGCTCCCTGCAGGCAATGGGGGAGGGGCAGGAAGCAAGGCTTACTGAGATTTTGATTTAGCAGACACCTTTTTTTTTTTCTCTGTATAATATTTTTAGGTTATAAAGCAATATATAATTTTAATTTTGAAAAATTCAAAGCAGAGAAGGGCATGGTGAAAAGTAGTGCTTGCTCCACACTCTGCTTTCTCCAGACGTAATCGCAGCTAATGATTCTTAGGGAACGCTGCAGGGATTTTCTAAACATATACAAGCATAGGTCTCTTTCCTCCCTCCCTCTCTTTTGCTCCCCCTCCCTCCCCCCACACTCTTCTTTCCTGGTCTTTAAATGCAATGTGCATTATATATTAATTTGTTTACTTATTTTCTATACCCTTATCAGATTATAAACTTCAAGAAATTAAGGACACAGCCTGTTGTGTTCACCCTGGTCTCTCCAAAATCTTACTTAAATGCCCATCACATAATAGACACCCAATAAATAATCTGATAAAGAACGTGTGTAAAGATAAATCCTCAGAAAGAAAGAGAGAATAAATCCCTAAGAACAGAATCTGTTTTTATTGTTCTGCTTAAATGTCCTAGAATTTCCCTGTAGGGTTTCAGTTTTACTCGCAACTGTCCTTGCACCATTCCTGAAGGCAGCCTGCAACACTTCTATATCCACGTTCTCAACAGGGCAGCTGACAACACTCAGGCTAACACGGTTTGGTTGAGCTGGGTGACGTATGTCATGGTGAGACAAACTAAAGATACCTACCCCAGGTACCACGTCCAGTCTCCCACAGCTCTGCTGAAGCTCCCTCTAGAATCTGCACCATGGGCTTCAGGAACTAGGGCTGGGAAGCAGGCAGATCCAGGTTTGAATTCCTACACAATCAAATTACTACTTTCTGTGCCATGCTGGCCACCCATCACATGAGTCTGTGTTCCCATGTGGGGAGTGATACTTGAGATGTTTGGCCTCAAATTGTTCAAAATGGCTTTTGTGCAGGCCCTTTACATGAATAGAGAGTCTTTCAAATTGTCATCTACATGAGGTAGCAATCAATACGTGGAAATACACACACACACACACACACACACACACACACACACAAAACCTCTCCATATAGCCACATCTTAAAGATGATATCATATATAGTGTGTTTGGCTCATAGTTAACAGTCTAAAAATGTTGATTCTCATCTCCTTCCCAAAAGATTAAAGATGACTTATGAGCTGCAGCTAAAGACATTTTCCTTCTTTTCAGCTAAGGCCCACTAAAAGGAGACAGGCAATAACAACCCTCTAGCTGTTCCTCAATTTCATGAATTTATTTACTGCGGCTTCATGAACTTCTGTGGCATTAATGAGAGGTCAGACAGGAAGCATTTGACCTTAGCAACTCCACCTAGGACCTTCAAGGCAGGGATCAGATCAAGTCTCAGGCAAAATTCTCAAAAATTCCCTAAGCCTGCAACAAATCCACTGCAGGCCAGGGCGTGTGCACAGTCTCACGAGGCCAACACAGAGTTTGTTTTACCTATCGGGTACCAAGTATCAGGAGGAGTTGTTGCTTTTCAACTTGAACCTCAGGTGGGTCAAACACTAGATAGGCAGTGGAACCTTCTTCATTAGAACTGGACTCCTGCAGAACAGTCATCTATCACAATAGTGGTGCAGAGGGAGTTAGGTGAGAGTGGGGCTGTGGGGACCCTTTCTGTGTCAGTGAAGTACTAAGCTGGTCTTAGTTAACATGCAACACACCAGATGCATGACCCTGAAGTAGGCCCCGGGGTGAAGGAAACATATAAGAAGGATAAGGTCTCTAGCCTGACAGTTTTCTAATCAAATTGGTTTTTCAGTAGACCTTTTAGATGAGTGAGTCATGCAAATCTTCATCTACATAAAGAGGGAGCCAATACATAGATGCACTGTGGAAGTCTCCCTCACCCCCACCCCCAACCCCCACCTCTCTGACCAGCCAAATTTGCCTTCTCCTAGGATCTCCCTAGTGTGGCAGCCAAGTGCCTGTCTAACAGAGAACGCTCCTTTGTTTTGTCCAGTGGTTTCTTTTTGTTCTCTCTGTCCTCTTATTGTCATATTTCTGCTTTCCATGGTTTTGTTTTTCATCGTTTCATGAACTGAAGAAACAAAAGCTCCTGTTTACTTTCTAAACTCTTTTCATTTACATCCTGTTACTGTCATCCAGGAGAAACTGGGTGCTTCTGTCATCTTTCCTGGGTCAAGTTTGCCTCTGGCCACAGCTATCTCTGTGAGCTCCACCCATCTCTGGACTGAGGTGAGCTTGTCAACAGAGTGAGAGAGGAAGGGAAAAAAGGAGGAAGCTCCTCCACTGAGAATCAACCCAGGCACTGGCTAATTCCTCTGATCTGGTCAGTTGGCCAAGTATAATAAAGACGGAGCTTTGAAGGCACAGACGCTCACTGGGAGGCCAGCCACTCAGAGCTTCGTTTGCTGGGAGCCATCATCTGCATAAGCACTGCTAGCTAGCTCAGCACTGGAGAATCCTGGGGAAGAAAAAACAGAGTCCTAAGTCTGAGGAAATAGCAGACTCGAGTTAAAGGGTAAACATTTTGAGCAGCCCGGTTCCTGAACAATTAATTAACAGGAGAGAATAAGCAATGACAGAACTTCCTCTTATTGTTTGCTGAGCTCGGAACAGAGACCAAGTCAATGATTTGACAGATGCTATGGAGCTGAAGATATCCCAAGTGACAGAAGGAAATCCAGGTGAAACAGAGAAAGGGAAAGCTCTCCACATGACAGGTCCAATTTGTGAAAGATGATTTTTGTCACTTTTTTTTTTTGCAGATAGCACCTGTTGGCACCAGGCATAATAAAGGACCCCGGAGTGTTAAAGAGAGACAGTATGGCTTGTTCAATGGGACAGGAAGTGGAGAAGGGTTCAGTCAGTAGATGAGATGCTGTTCCTCACAGTCATTAGCAATTAGCTCCCCTCCTTCCCTTTCAAAAAGTA
Organism: Condylura cristata; assembly: GCF_000260355.1. Classification (NCBI taxonomy): domain Eukaryota; kingdom Metazoa; phylum Chordata; class Mammalia; order Eulipotyphla; family Talpidae; genus Condylura; species Condylura cristata. The sequence continues at coordinate 24,547,090 of NW_004567110.1, forward strand.
ACTGAGGCCGTGGAGGGCATCGATGTTTGAACAGTGCTATCTCCATATTAATGGTCTTTAATAAAATCTCCTTCATAGCACCATTCACAGTCTATAAACGCTGGTCATTTATATTCTATATCATCTAACTCCTCCCTTTCACCCCCATGAAAACTGGCAGCTGCTTCAGAGCAAAGGGCACATACCCTTTTCCACTCCCAGATGCTTGGCATTACAACCATGTCTGGCAACGAGACAGTGTACAATGAACAAACAGAAGATGAATGGATGCAAGGAGTGCTTCTAGGTATTTTCCAGGCCTTGAAAGGGTTACTTTTCACACACAAACTTGTTTTGTCAACCAGAATGGGAATATTGCAATTTAGCAGCTTCATGAGAAATGCATGCTTCTAGAACAGGTTCTTCTAGAAAAGGAATGCTCAAAAAAAAAAAAAAAAAAGCCATAAGCACCAGCCAGGTGGCCTGAAGATGTATAGGAGCATGCTGTGAGAGGCTGACAGGTTATCCTGGGACAGTAGGAAGAGGGGGAGGGGAGTGGGTACCACCTTACCCAGCAACTGGAGCTGCAGGAAGTCCCAGAGACAAAGCCTGGAAGAGGCAGGTATGGTGAAGGCTCTGAAGTAAGAGGAAGGCTCTGAGGCTCTGAAGGGAGAGGGGAAAATGGTCTTCTTTGGGCACATTTTAGGCAGCAGAGAACTGTGTCAGTAGGAGGTAGTTCTGCCTACTGAAACTTCTATCAAAGGTAAACTTCCCATGCAAACTGGCACCTTAGAGAGCAAACTTTTGCTATGGCCTTGGAGGGACTCAGGATGTTTGGTGATTGGTGGAGTCTCTGAGGCCTTTCAGCAACTGTCTGAACACTGAACACTGAAGAAATCTGCTCCCTGATCTTATTTTTGGAAATGATTACAACACAGTCATGGTTTGTTCTACTGTGAAAAAAAAAAAAGAAAAAACTGCATGGAGGACTTTTCAGTAAATGCCTCTGTGCCACAGTGCTGTGCGAGTCAGGTGTGTGGTCCTCACTGGAACCGTGAGGGCTGGCTCTGTCCTTTCCATGTTAGCCACTCCTTCAGCTCCCAGAATGTGTGTGTGAAGGGGGCCTGCGGCTCTTAGGGCTTTCTGAGTCTCTACTCTCATTGATAAACTGGAAACATGTCAACGTCATTGTGAGGGTCACATGTGATAATATAACAAAGGGCTTAGCCCCCCCCAGGTAGTACCTAGCAGGCTGCTGTCACAGGCCTGAGGAAGACAGGACTAAGAGCACGTAGCTGGCTTTGAACTGTTATGTTCCATCACTAGCACTTATTCAGTTAGCATAGAAAGTAGGGAAACCACTTTGCAAAACTATCTGGCAGTATCTACTAAAGTCACATATCCCCTCCTGATGAACCACTAATTCCTTTCCTGAGTATGTATTCAAAAGACATGAACATCTACCCCAAGGCACGCATGAGAATGTTAATAGTTGCATCACTCACAAAGCCCTCAACTGGAAACAGCCTGGATGTCAAGTAGAAGAGCTCAACTGTGGTATTTTCACATAGTGGGACAGACACAGAGCGAGGACAGAGCAGCGACTTACACATGATGGTTCTCACCGGCGTAATGGTGAACAAGTTAAGCCAGACATGAAAGAGCCCACCATATGATTCCATTCGTCAAAGTCCCCCAAACAACTCCTCTATCGTGCCATGATGTCAAGAGAGTGGTGGCACAGTGAGGGACAAATGGCCTGGGGCGGGGCATGGGGACTTTGGGGGAGTGATCATGTTCCCTACCTCCATCTGGAAGATGGTTCTAGATGTGTCACTTCATAAAAGTCCATCGAATGTGGGAATGTCATAGATGGTGGGCACATCACAGTGCCTAACCCTTTGCTGTCTCTGCCTGGGAACAGAGCCCAATTCCTTGCCCTGTTTGTATTGGGTTTGTCTATGTCACCTGCCATGGACAACCAGAGATTAGATGGTATGGCAGGAGCAGACTGGAAATGTTTGTGGTTTGTCTTGGTTCAGCTTCTTGGGCTTCTGCAATAGTCATAAAAGGAATAGACCTCAGAGAGCTGCTGCTCTTTGGTCCTGATTTGCAGATAATGCACACGGGCCAGATTCAACTAAACCTGCAGCCTGGAGCCTGAGGTTGCAGCTCACTGTGAGGGTGATTGTGAGCTGATTGTGTTAAGCTATTGAATGTTGACCTGCTTTGTTATGCAGCGTTTTGTAACAACAGTCAACAAATATATTATTCTTCAATTAAAAACTACCTTAAGATCTCTAAGAGCTGAGCCTTCCCTGGTGGCACAATAGGTGAGGACTCAGCACTGCAAATGAGCTGCAGCACTTCAGGGCAAGTTCGATCCCCAGCCCCGGAGGTGACCCAGATGGTGCAGCAAACCTCTCCTGACCTGCCCACTGCTCCCCTCAGCAGTGTACTTTGTCCATCTGCCTGTTCTGCTCCCAGCTCTTTGTCTCTGATGAATCCTTTCACCCACACCTCTGGCCTGTACCCCAATTCTGTAAGCATAAGTAAATAATCTTTTTAAAAAAAGATCTCTAAGTGACACCTTTTAACAGTCACCCATTTTCATTAAACTCACTGACCTCCAACTTTAGTGATGACATCATTCAGCACTTACGTACACCAAATGAACCTTGGTGTCCCTGTCTATAAAGTGGGGGTGACAGCTTCCCTGAAATACTCTAGGGAGGATGAGAGTATCTAAAAGTACTCTGTAAATTGCAGAACTCAGTTTTAAAATGATGGGTGATGGGCCCAGGAGAAGAGGTCGGAAAGCAAGACTGTGGATGAGGCCACACAACAGGGCAGAGTCACTTCCACCCTGCAGAGGCCCATCCTAGCTCAAAGGGCGAGGACATAAATGTGGAGAGGAGGCCAAGGGACCAACATCAGCGGCCAGAGTAGTCTCAGAGTTTCTGAGCCTAGTTTTGGGGTCCCCGGCTGCCTGGGGAGATGGCAATAACGGCCAGGTGTCTATAGGCCAGCTATGCACAGTAGACCAAGCCAGACCCTGCAAAGGCCACCAGTACTCTCAAATCTACCCCCTACCCAGGACCTCCTAAGGGTCTGAGGCCCACTGTGAGCGACACTCAAGTGGGTTAACATACCAAGGGCCTAAGCAGCCTGCTAATTCTTCCTGCCTTTCCCACAGCACTTCTCAGTTTACAAAGAGCAGGCCCATCTGTTCTCTCATTTTGATGTTACTTCCACTCTGCAGATAAGAAACCAGAGACACTGAGAGACTGATTCCTGCAAGGCCACTTAGTTAATGAGCACTGGAGCTGAATTTGCAACAGGTTTTCTAGCCAAAGTTTAGAGATAACTCGCTGACAGGAGCAGGAATCCCACCATCAGATGTCAGCTGTACCCTCAGAAAACAGGTAGCACTGGGGCCAGTAAGCTCTGACAGGGGTGGGGGAAAATGGGTCTGGAGTATAGGGTAAGCTGTAAATTTTGAAGGGGTGCAGGCACGTGAAATGAGGGAGGAAGAGTTGTAGGTACCTGCCATGCGAGGAGCCAGGGGCAGCAGGAGGAGCCTCCCCCACCCTCCCCAATATTAGCTCTGCAAGAAATAAATAAAGAATGGGAAAGGGTGCCAGTGAGGCGACGGATGCCGTGACCCTGCCTCCTCTGCACTGCATCCTGCAATGAGGGGTCCCCCAGGTGACACCCCCATGCCCATCTAATTGGAGGACTGGACACAAGATTCCAGGTTCATGTCCCTTTCTCTCCCCTTCCCTGCCAGCTCCAAGGAATGGCCTGGCTTCACATTCTTGTCATATTTTTGTAACAGGGTGGTCCCCAGGAAAAGGGGAGGTTCCAGGTTCCCTGCCCCACCCACAAGGAGGATGGAGCTGAGGAGAGAAGAGAGGAATCTACAGAGGAGACTGAGGAGGAAGGAAGCAGGATGGAGAGCCAGAAGGAGCCATGAGGGAGGCGCATGGAGCAGAGACATGTGAAGAGGCGGCTCTTGCTTCTTGGTCCTGGACTGGTTGAAAGAGAAGTGGGGGAGACCTGTGGGGAGGTTCACTATGGCAGTGTTTATCTTGATTTTGATGTTGCTCTTTTCCTCCCAGACTTGTCTGGCCATTTCTGACCCTTTTTCATGGGTCCCGGCCAGAGGGTGTTTTAGTCTCGGGACAGGCTTTCAGGCCTTGCTTTGGACCAATCCCTTTTGGGTGGACTTTTACCAACAAGGGGATGGGTAACTTTGGGTGTTTGATTTAGAAACTATATGCTTTGTCTTTTCTGTATTGCACACTCCTTGTATTAAAGTTCCTTTCCATTAAAGGTCTTATATGGTTTGTCTTGATGCAGCAGATGACAGAACCTATTTAGAGTGGGCAGGTTTGGGGGCTCAGGGGTGCCCCTCCCCCTGCCCTGTAACATTTTGAGATCTGTTTCATTGCTTCAACAGAAAGGAGATTCTGGAACAAAGACATACTTAAACAAACACACACTTCCTTTTACAGTGCAAAGATCAAGGATCCATTTCAGCTGATTCAACCAAACAAAACCACCCTGGTGGCAGGACTTGGGGTGGGTTATTGTTCCATCATTTGCAATGATTTTCACATAGTTGGGGGGGGATTTCCACAGACAAGGTGAGAGCCCTACTGCACCCTCCTAGTGTAGAGTCTGGGGTCAGCCCTGCAAGCGTCACCCCCTTTCTCCAATGCCAAGTTAGTTCTGTGGCTGAGACACTACCTCCGTGGTCCGAAGGCCATTCTGTTTCTGGGTGAGAGGGCCTGAGCTGAGGCTCTGGGGATTCGGGAACTGGGTTCCACAGTTCATCTTCTTCTCTGGGTTGGCTATTCCACCAGGGGCTGTGGATCGGGGCACACCATTGGAGGACACGCCATCTTCCAGCACACCTGAGGAAGGAAGCAGAGGATGGAGCCGGGGTCTCACACACCGTGGCAGCAAACAATCCAAGGGGAAAAGGCAGCAAACAGAGGAAATAAAGGTCCCCACAGGGAGCTATACTTTTCTATAAGCAGATGTGTTCCTTTACAAACATGAAATCTTACAATTATTTCATAATTTGGATTCTTTTTTACTTAATAATACACTGAGGAGACAGTTCCAGGCCATGAAATATTCAGCCAGGCTACTTTTCACACATATCTAGATGTGCCATGTTTACTTAACTAATCCCCCTAATTGGGTATTTCTTTTCTGGTTTCCTTAATAAATGTCACTATGGGCCCTCCCTGGTTGTGCAGCGGGTTAAAGCACTGGCATTAAAAAGCTTAAGCCACTTCCCCATGAGTTCGATCCCCGCCTGCCCCGGAGGTGACCACATGGTGTGGCAGACCTCTCCTGACCTGCCTGCTGCTCCCCTCAGCAGTGTACTTCCTCGATCTGCCTGTTCTCTACCCCACTCTGTCTCTGGTGAATCCTCTCACCCTCTGCATCTCTGGCCTATACCCCAATTCTGTACAAATAAATAAATCTTTAAAAACAAAACAAACAAAAAAAATAAATAAATGTCACTATGATGGAAATCTTCAGCATTCAAGCTCTATTCTCAATTATTTCCTTAGCATAAGTTCCTAGAAGCACTAGTACTGGTTTGAAGGCCATGCATGTTTTTTTTTTTACATAGTTCCATCTCAAGATGTCAGGCTGAGCATATTTCCTCCCATGACAAATATCAAGAAATAATCGACTGAAGGTCAGATATGAAGCCTCACTGAAAAACAAGAGTGAGACTATTGTGAGGAACTTGTAGATGAAGAATGTTTGGCTGGAAAGAAAAAAGCAGCCCAGGAAGCAGCAGTGGGAGACCAGGGGTGATAACAAATGGGCAGAGGCTCTGTGAGGGCCACCAGAGGCCGTTCCACAACTCGGCCAGGTGAGGCCAATCATTAGTGACAGAACAACCGTGAAGTTGAGAGATTGTGATATAGTAACAAGTATGTATCTGTAAGACCCTTGTAATTCCCTGAGTGATGGGGTAAAAGGAACATCTTTTGTTTTCACAAGGTGACTTTTGCTGGGCCCCTAGGTAGCTCTGGGATAGGGGCTGTTTGCCAGAAAGACCTAGTCTTAATTAGAGATGCAGAACTGTCAACCCCACCTTCTCCCCACCCTCCAGAGAGAGAAGAGGGGCTGAAGAATGAATTAATGATTGGCCATACCTATATGAGTAAACAGACCCCCACTAAGAACTTGAACAAAGGACAGTGATTCTGGAACTTCCAGGTGTGTAAGAGCACCCCAACTCCAGAGGCAGAACTTCATGCACTTCAGATTTTTCTCTATGCATTTCTTCATGTCTGTCCTCTTGTATTCTTTGTAATATTCTTTACAATAATCTGGGGAACACAAATAATATGTTCCTGGGAGCCATTCTAGTCCATTACTGAATCTGAAAGGAGTATGTAGGATCCCTGATTGACAGCAGTGCAGGTGGCAACCTGGTAGCTGGTGTCTGAAGTGAGGTCAGCCTCGTGGACCTGCGTCCCTAGTCCATGAGGTCTGTACTAAATCTAGGCAGTTAGTATCAGAACTGAACTGAACCGAAGGATACCCAGGATGATGTCCAGAGAGCTGGAGAACTGGTGAATTGGGGGAAAACACCCCCTGTATTTGAAATGAGAAGTGCTATGAGTTGAATGACATGGCTTGGAGAAAAAGGCAATGCTCTCGGGGCTGGTGACACTTAAGAGAAAGAAAATTCTGCTAGGATGACTGGCTTTCTTTAAACAGTGTCAAGAAACAGGCCAATGGTAGTTTCCATCCCTCTCTTCCCATGGGGTTTCTGAAATAGATACAGCTGTTGTTCTAATAGGAAATTTCAGTTACAAAAATCAGTACAGAAACCAGAATAAACAAACCTTTGGGAAAGATCAACATGATAAAAGTGAGACCCAAAATTCTATAATGGAGGCCCCCAAAGGAAAATTTTAAATTAGTCTCTTCAGAAAAATGAGGGAAGGTAGTCACAAAATGAGGACAAGAATGACCAAGAATGGTTCAATTAGAGACATTGGAAATAATAACTTTAACTGTTGAAATGAATGAAACCAATAAAATTTAATAGAGAAACTAAGAAGAGTAGACAGAATTAAAAAGAGTTTAGTGGATAAGAAAGCAAACTAAGGGATTTTCCTGGATGGTAATATAAAGGATTACATGAGAGTATGAATATGCTAGGAAGTACTGACTCAAAATCCAGAAATTTCAGGTCCTCCCTGGTGGCGCAGCGGGTTAAAGCACAGCACTGAGAAGCTAAAGCCACTGTAGCATGAGTTCGATCCCCACCCTGGAGGTGACCACACGGCGTGGCAGACTTTGCCTGCTGCTCCCCTCAGCAGTGTACTTCGTCAGTCAGCCTTTTCTGCTCCCCACTCTGTCTCTGGTGAATCCTCTCACCACCCCTGCACCTCTGGCCTGTACCCCAGTTCTGAATGAATAAATAAATCTTTAAAAAAAAATCCAGGCCCTCCCTGGTGGCGCAGCGGGTTAAGGCATAGCATTAAGAAGCTAAAGCCACTTCTGCATGAGTTCGATTCCCGCCTGCCCCGGAGGTGACCACATGGCGTGGCAGACCTCTCCTGGCCTGCCCACTGCTCCCCTCAGCAGTGTACTTCAACGATCTGCCTGTTCTGCTCCCCACTCTATCTCTGGTGAAGCCTCTCACCGCCCTGCACCTCTGGCCTATACCCCAGTTCTGTATGCATAGATAAATAAATCTTTTTTTAAAAATCCAATCTAATAGGTGTTCTTAATCTAATAGGTGTTCCAGAAGGAGAAAGTAGAGAAAATAATAATCTAATAGGTGTTCCAGAAGGAGAAAGTAGAGAAAATAATATTCATGTAAATAGTATTTCAGTTCTTCTCAGAACTGAAGAAAGACACCAAACCTCAGAGTGAAATACCCTAACAAGTGCTTGGCAAGGCAGGTAAGAAAAACCCACACTAGACAGATCTTTCTGGAATGTCAGGATATCAATGATAACAAGAAAAATTTCAGAAGAGGGAACACAATCAAGAATGAATTTGACATTAGACTTTCAGGAGCAACCGATGAAAGTAAGATTATGGAACAATGTCTTCAAGATTTCAAAGACAGACACATTTTAAAGTCTTTTGCAATATGCTGCCAAATTTACCTGTGCTAACTTACTCCAATTACCCTGT
>NW_004567110.1:24556121-24557964 GCF_000260355.1 Condylura cristata
CTGCCCTGCACCTCTGGCCTGTACCCCAGTTCTGTATGCATAGATAAATAAATCTTTAAAAAAAAATGTTAGGTCATTTTCTTATTTTCCTTTGGAGTATCTGCCTGAGTTCGCTTTTCATCAAACTTAAGGGAAGTAAATAAAACTCTTTCCTAGAGTGTTGAGAAATGATTTGGCTGAGGCAGGTGTCAAAAGCACAATATATCTGATATACTAAGTAAGGGCGCAAGGTAGATGAAGCAGAGCTGATGAAGCTACAGTCCCTACATAAAGGAGAAAGCGGTAACCCAAGGAACACACCTGTCCACATCTGCTCTGCAAAATGCTGAGAGGCCTCAACTGTCAGCATAAAATAGAAAACAGAATTCAAATGTTGACAGTCACATTGGAAAATGCCTGGCCCAGCGCTTCCTGACAGGTAGGCTCTGTGAAGGGGCTCGTGATATGCAGAAAAATGGATTCTTTCAGCTGGCTTCGCCCCCAAATCTTTATATCCCCCTTCCTTTACCAGTTAGCATTCTTCACACCCCACCCCTCAATCCTGCTCCGAAATACCTTCCCTTAGTGTCTGCTGAGTCCTCACCATCCCCTACCAAAAGGTAGCCCTGTGCTACCTGAAACACAAGAATGCCCATCCAGCACCCACTTGATCTTCATGCCCACTGGTCCCTGCAAACCACTGCCCTCAAGTCGAGGACCATGATTGCCTGGAGACTGAATCAGGAGGCAAGGCCCAAGAAGACCCTGGAAACAGGCTTGTATGATTTGGGGCTCTACAAGGGTCTAGAACAGGGTTTGTTCAATGTTTGTAGTGCAGGACAAAAGTTAAAAGTCTAATTCTTAATTCCTGATCCAGGAACATCATCTGTTAAATGGGAATAGCAATTCCCACTTTCATGGCGCTGCTGGAAGGATTAAAGGAGATAGCACTGGTAAAGCTTCTAAAGTTTGGAATATACTGAAAGACCAAACAGACGCCATGACAGGCTTCAGAATGCTTCTGAACCAGCCAGGCCTAAGTTTTGGTTATCAACAAGATGCCAAGGCTGAGTTTAACTGTAAATGTCCTAATCTTGCTCATCCCATAGCAACAGCCAATTAGCAAATAGGCAAGTAACCAGTACATATCAGGAAAACACCAGATGTCCTAAGGTATGCGGGCCGAGGAGTGAAGGTCACATCTTACATGCATAGATCAACAGGGTTAAGACAAGATAACTTTGTTCAATGTTCACCAATTAATGTGCTGCTGAGCAAAAATTCCCCTCTGCTGGGCTGAAACTCCCCTCTTCTGTAATAAAAACCCTGCCTTCCCTGAGCTCAGGGCTCAACTTCGGCTGCTACACCACTGCATGTTAGGAGCCCAGGCTCAAGCTTGCAACAAAGACCTTCGCGTGCTTTGCATGGGAATCGGCTCCTTGGTGGTCTTTGGGAAACTTGAAACCTGGCACAAGACATTGTCTTTACTGTTTAAGGCCCAGCACCAGTGGCCTTGTCTCCTCCTAGAGCCCATCTCCATCAGTCACAGAAGATACCCACTCCGTGTGGAAACGCTGGACCCCTGGGCCTGATAAACATGCAAAGAAGCTCAGATGACAAGCAGAGAGAGAGGTGGGGCTCAGGACAGGCATGGTCAGGCTGGGAGGGTGGGGCGTCTCCACTGTGGTGAAAAAGTCACTGCAGGGGATCAGGAATATGGGGTCAGTGACTGTAACTTCTGCCTGCAATAAACCAGGTGAGTTTGCTGCATGGATTTAATTAAACTTGCCTTTTCTAGTTCCAAAAATAGTAGACTCGAGATTAGAAAAGTTGCCATAGACTCAGTACTAGAAAATGTGTAAAC
>NW_004567110.1:24558829-24589971 GCF_000260355.1 Condylura cristata
ACTTTTACCCATGAGGGGATGGGTAACTTCAGGTGTTTGATTTAGAGTTATATTCTTTGTCTTTCATATTGTATACTTACTGCATTAAAGTTACTTTTCATTAAAGTCTTATATGTTTTGTCTTGATGTGGTAGATAGCAGAACCCACTAGAGCAGGCAGGTTTGGGGGTTCGGGGGTGCCCCTCTCTCCCTGCCCTGTAACACCCTCACTGGACTCCCTCATAGATCTCCTCCCAGGAGTGTCCCCGGGAGTCACTTGTACAAAATCCCAGTACCCTACATGCTGGACGTATTGCTCCTGCCCATCCACACTCACTCTCCCCTCCTTTGCTCCGTGCTCTGGTCCAGGACACTGACCAGATCACCAGGTCAGCAGAGTCCCTTGTCCACTGGCTAGTCGCAGCTGTGCAGGGAAGACATGGCGGCAGCAGCTCGCTGAGGCAGGTCCCCTACCTCCTTGCAGGGTCTCCACGAGTACATTTTGACCTCTACACACTTGACTGCCAGAAAAGGGTAAAAGCCCAAAAGTTTCTGATGATTTCAGGAAGGGGCCAGAGTGATGCCATGGAACAGAACACGGCTCTCTTCCTGCCCCATCAATAAGCATTCCTATCAGTTGCATTTAACAAGTTTTGTCTTCTAGCATTCTAAGAGAAAGGAAGAACACCCTTAAGAGGCTCATAAGGAAGTCAAACAGCTAAGGAAGGTAAACATTGGGCCTTCACAAAACAGGCTGGCACCCAGCTGAGACCCCTGTGCCTGCATAAAAAGATCATGCCCACCTTCACCCACTCCCTTTGTTTTACCCCTTTGTATAAAAAAACCCTGTGAAGGGCAGGGTGGGGGTCTTTCACACACAGTCTTCTGCCCTCCTGGGTTTGTTGACAAACCAAACTACTTTGCACCTCAAATTCTGTTTCCTTTTATTGGCTGAGGGAAACTGAGGCCGGGTTTGGGATCAAGAGGAGCGGTAAGGAGAGAGGGCAGTGTCAGAGACCACACCAGATGTCAAAGTCCATCTTTGACAGGTGGCCGGCCAGGGGTCCTTTTCCCAAAGGATGAGGCGGCAGTGAAATGAGCAATGAGGCAGACCCTGTCACTGTAGTACAAATATCTCCTGCCTAAGACTTCAGCAGTTCTTTATTTAAATAATTTCCAAGCAGTGAGATTACATCAGTATGGGCATTGAAGCGAATCTTTAACAATGAATTTCCATGGCTACACTGAAACTTGTGATTACATGTTACAAAGAAGTTTTTTGATCATAGGAAAAAAAACCACCCAAAACAATCAGCGCCCCCATTTGTTCAGCATGATCAATCATTCTAGTCAGCATCTCAAATAAAGCAGCAAATCTTTAAGTCCTCCTATGAGCAATTCTTTTCCCAGGTTCCAAACTGTCCCAGGAGGAAGTCCATCCTAATCATATTTTATGCATATTTATAAAGACAGTCTACACTCTTGATTTATGCCAAGGTACTTTTCTGAGAAAATCACTGTCAATTGTTTAACATTTTTGTAACCGGTTCTCAATGTCCAATTAGGCCACAAACAAAGGAGGGCCAAGAATTGCTTGATGGTCAAGCACAATGGCTATTAGCCAAGAACAAGACCAAGGTAGTTCAGTGAACATTGCTGTGGAGAGTCCCTGACTATGTCTTCTTGGGAACCAGAACTCCCCTTTGTATGTCTTCTTGGGCACCAAGCAGCCTCCATCTTCTCGGGAGTCTCCCCCATTGCCCAGACCTTGTCACAAGACAGCATGGGTAGCATAGCCTATGTCAGCACAGGTCAGTTGTTGAGTAGGGAGCTGCAAATACTGTGTGTGCAGTCAGGGCTCTCAACTGCAGTGGAGAGAAACTGACTTCGGTGAATGAAAGTAAACAAGGAACCTATTAAGATGGTGAGGGAAGCTCAAAGATTTTTCTGGAGGGGTCTAAAGGTTTAGCCACTAGGGCTGTTGTCAAGGAACAAAGCCCCAAATCTCTCTACAGAGCTTGTCCACCACCCTCTGGGCACTGGAAACTGCCCTAGTACTGCTGCCAACTTATGCTACAAAAAAAAAAAGTGTTGTTTTTCTGAAATTCCAGTTTCATTGAGTTGTCTTAAATTTTATCTGGCAGGCCCTCCCTGGTGGCGCAGCGGGTTAAAGCACAGAACTAAGAAGCTAAAGCCACTTCCTCATGAGTTCGATCCCCGCCTGCGCCAGAGGTGACCACATGGCGAGGCAGACCTCTCCTGACCCGCCCGCTGCCCCCCTCAGCAGTGTACTTCGTCGATCTGCCTGTTCTGCTCCCTGCTCTGTCCCTGGTGAATCCTCTCGCCACTCCTGCACCTCTGGCCTGAACCCCAGTTCTGTATGCATAAATAAATAAATCTTTATAAAAATTTTTTTAACTGGCAACCATAAGGAGCACGAAGTGCCCCAGACTGGGGGGACACTGTAAAGGCGGCATTTTGTTCTAGACTCGGGCTTCACCTGCACTCCTGCCACCTTCCTCAAGCCCCGGAGGTGAGATTCACCCTTATTTTGCAGAAGAAACGGAAGTTTAACCCAGGTCCTGATGTTGCCAACACTCGTGGTCCTACTAAGTACTCAAATTTCCTTCAAGAAAAAACTCTCAGGTCGGCAGTTCCCAAATTTTAGGGTGCAGGAGACCTGCGTGAGGCATCTGTTAAAATGCAGTTCCCCACATCAAAGCCCTTCTGAATGAGTAGGCGCTCAGAAACAAGCAGTTTCTCTCCACCTTGCCCAGTTTCCAGTGATTCTGGGGCAGGGATCTAAAGACTGCATGTTGAGGCTCCAGACACAGAGGTCAGCACTCAAAATGGTTTCGAGGGTTGCTGGCGAGATGCACACCTCTATTCCCTACATAGTGAACTTTGTAGTGATGAACTGAAGGATATTTGCGTGTCCTCAGATGTGTCTTTTTCGGGGGGATACCTTTTACAAAATTCTCATTCCGTTCAGAAGACAAGCCAAATCACAGACTTTGTCAAAAGATGGGGAACAGCTGTGTCCCAAGTTTGCTGATAATTGCAGCCAACGATTTCCTGCCAGTGTTTCTTGCCATTTTGGAAATGGATCTGAGGGGGACAGCAGACCACAGAAGCTAACACTGGTAGCTGGAAGCCACGTGGTGAGCAGGCTAGGCAAGGCAGCTCCTCTGCAGCCTAAGCACTTGGTTTCAGTGAAGGTGCTCACCACGTCTCTCAAAAGGCACTAGAAGCACCGGCAAGTCATTCCACTCAGTGACTGAGCCTCAAAGTACAAGACATTAGTAGTCCATTTAGAAAAAACTTCTTAAAGTCACATTAGATGAAACTCTGGCTCATCAAACCCATGACTAATGATAATTTTGTCTAACCGGGGTATAAATCAATAAACTGCAATTACTCAGCCACTACTGCGTATTTGTCTTCTCATTTTCTTAAATTGTTTTATTTTTATTGATATAATGTTAGGTGACCACACTGCATATGATTTAGGGGTACAGGTTCACACTTCTTCAGATGTGTGAACCCACCACCAAAAGCACCATAATCCTCCATACCCACCACCGAAGCACCCATAATTTTCCACCGTAGTCCATTGGGCCTCCTCCCCACCCCCTTACACCCTTTCTCTCTAGTAGATCTCAGTTCTGTGAGAGGTGGGGCAGGGAACCTGGAACCTTCCCTTTTCTTGGGGACCACCCTGTTACAAGATCTCTAGGGTTTGTTCTTATCTGTTCCTTTGTTTTCTTTCTTTATTTCAAGAGCTTGAGTGTCTCCTCACTCATTTTTCAAAGTGAATGAGAATGGGGAGGTGTATGTCATTGTCTCAATCTGATGAGCAATTTGTGGGTGCATACTATGTATGAGAAGCTGATATGTGACTTTTTTTATGGCTAGTAAAAAATATTCTTTTAAAATGAGCAGCCCTTACATGTATAGCTGATTGATTTTGGACAAGGGTCCCAAGAGAATTCAACTTGCTGAATTGTTTTGTCAACACGTGTGCAAGAACATCAAGTATTTACATGCAAACAAGGAAACTGTTTCCCTACCTCATGGTATAGATAAATATTAACTCAAAATTGATCAAAAAATTAAACTCAGAGATAAAAACAATAAAATATCTAAAAGAAAACAGGTGTAAATATTCATGACCTTGGATTAGACAATGATTTTTTTTTCTTCAAAACAATAACAGAAGTATTGTCAGTAACAAAGTAGATAAATTGGACATCATCAAAAGCAAGGAATTTTGGGCTTCAAAGGACCCTATGAGGAAAGTGAAAAGACAATTCATAGGATGGGCAAAATTTTTTGCATAGCAGCCATCTCATAAGGGACCTTTAATCTCAAAGAATGGATGGATTTGAACAGCAACCTCTGCAGTCCTGGCTCAACAGTCCCCAAAGCCTGTGGATCCTGCCTAGGAGGGCAGGGAAGGCCACTGTTCCTGAGATGAATCTCCAGCCTGTCACGTCTGCCCTTGCCTTGGGAGTCATGGTTAGAAATGGCTTTCCTATAGTACCCAGCAGCTTGCAAGAGAGATGCCTGCTGTGAGCAACATCTGAGACTGGAACGACCACAGGCAGAAGCAAAGAGAGTCCTGCCTATCCTTGATGAAATCTGGCCTGCATTCTTCCCGCCTCGAGAGGCATGGGACACAGCAAGCTGATGAAGTGGGGAGCACTAAAAGAAAACCCAAAGCTTCATTTTTCTTCTCCTTACTGATACCTTATCATCTATCAGTCCCCTCTGAGAGCCTCCGGACCCTGGTCCCCTCAGGGCCCCACCTCTGCTCTCAGATCACCACAGAGCAGGCTCTCCAGCTTGGTGTTTGCCATAGCTCTACCTTAATTGCTGTGGGGCCGTCCCAGCTCTGTCATAAAAATTCAGCTCTCTCTCCCTGCAAACCTGTTTCCTACCTTACTGTTTCGAAGTAGGCTATTGCTATAGCCATAATAATGTACTTCTCCAGAGCCTTCTTCCCAAATCACCCAAAATACTTTTCTAATGCATTTCCTTTTCCTTTCTGTCTCTCCTTGAAAAATTCTCTTCAAACTTTCGAAATGTTTACCTTATATGCTAGTTTGCTAGGGCTTCTGCAACAAAGCCCCACTGACAGGATGACTTAAACCACAGAATTTTATTTTCCCACAGTCCTGAAGGCTAGAGGTCCAAGACGAAGGCATTGCAAGGTCAGAGTCTTCTGACCATCACAAGGTGTCTTCTGACATCTCCTTGCTCTTCAACGGCTATCTGCTCCCATGACGTCACAGGGTCGTCTGTCTGTGCATCTGCACATCCTGTCTCTTCTTACGTGGACACCCATAAAATAAGGACCGCCCATAATTTTACCTTAATTATCTCTTTAAAGGGCCTATCTCCCAACAATGTTACCTTCTGAGGTAATGGGGGTTAAGACGTCAATTGCAGAATTTGGGGGTGGGGGGAATGGGTACAGGTAACAGAGTTCAGCCCATAACACCTCGTTTTTTCTTTTCTTTTTCTTTTTTTTTTTTTAAAGATTTATGTATTTATGCATACAAAACTGGGGTACAGGCCAGAGATGAAGGGTGATGAGAGGCTTCACCCGAGAGAGAGTAGGGAGCAGAACAGGCAGATTGATGAAGTACACTGCTGAGGGGAGCAGCGGGGGGGTCAGGAGAGTCTGCCGCGCCATGTGGTCACCTCCGTGGCGGGCGGGGATTGAACTCATGCGAAAGTGGCTTAAGCTTCCTAGAGCTGTGTGTGCTTTAAGCCCCTGCACCACCAGCGAGGGCCCCGGGATTTTTTGTTTTTGTTTTTGTTTTGTATAAAACAATGTTTGGATTTTTCTATATGAGAAATAGGTTTCATATAGAAAAATTGACAATGCTGCTAAGAAAAAAAAAGCATGAAAATTACCCATAATTCTACCAACCAGGGCTAACTATTAATGGACATTTTATCCATTACTGTGCCCCGCCCCACCCCCAACGTTTTTCAATGCATACACACAATATACTCTTTAGGGAGATTATATCATAACACCATTCCATTTCCCCCATATTCATCAGCACTTCTATTTGGCTTCATTCTTCCTTCATCTGATTCTTCCTCATCACAGATCACTCTTTTCTTTGTTCTTTTATCATCTGTCTTTCTGTTAACCAATCATTTGAAATATATTTATCCAGTACCCAGCACTATATGGACAGCGGGGTTATTTACACCTGAGACTTACAGTCCAGTAGGGCTTCAGTCTCTCAGCTAAGTCCTCCCCCCAGCGCCCACCTTCCTTGTGTTCCTGCCTCCTCCACTCTCTGCCCAATCCCCTGGTTTTGTATTACAGAGATGACAGGGAGATGGATGGCAGAGCGAGTGCTGACTGGAGAGGAGAATGCAAATAAGAGTTTGAACAGGTGTTAACACAATTCTGTACCTGTCCTGGCAGGAAGAGAACATTAAGAAGACAATACGATGTTTTTCAGCATGTATCTAACTCTCCATTTCTCTCCCATATGACCCAGTCTGGATCCCACTTTCTAAAGCAGACTGAAATCACTCTCCGGGAATTATTTCCAGGAGCGGCCCAGGTACCCTCACTGAGGAACACTCTCCTGGGGCACACACCTGAGAAGAGTCCCAGGAGCAGGAGGAGGACAGCCAGGGGCTGGCCAAGGCCTGCCCATCCTCGCCATTTCTGCTTGCAGACAAGATGACTGTGAGCTTTTGTTCTTAACTACTTCCTTACATGCCCGGACAAGGCATCCTGCTTTCAGCCTGGCTTCTACCCACAAAGTTGGCAGATCTAATCAGTCAGGGATTTAAAAACAGCCTGGAGAGGACCCCTTAGGCCTGCCTCACGCCAGGCCTTGACACTCTTTTGCTTATTAGTCTGTGCAATTTTTCCTTAGAGAAGGAGTCTTTTAGCACAATTTGCTTTTGATTTTGCTTTCTTTTTCTCCTTAGTTCAACCACTTTTGGGTGGTGAGTCCAGCTGGTTTCCTGGTTGCTTTTTTCCCTGACATTTTCTGAGGTTAGTGCAACCAGCTTCGTCAGCAAGCTCTTCCCAGGCCCACTGTGGCTGGTGCTCATTTGTTCCTTAGGAGGACATTGGAAATTAGGCAATATGCCTTCATTAGATGTGGAAAGTACATTTGGTCAATCAGAATGAGGAGATTTAGGTCAAAGGAATTGTTTTAATTCTGGAAAGTTTAAAATCATCAAAAGCAATGAAGCCATCCTCTGACGTTAGGAGAGCCTAACCATGGTGTCGTTAGGGACCTAAAATACTGAGCTACCTGACCGCTTTATCCTGTAATTTAACAGTCTATTTAAGGATTATAGAAAAGAGGAGCCATGTAAAATCTGAATAACAAGATAATCATGTAACCCATCAGAGTGGCAAAAAGTTACATCTGATAACATTAAATGTTGAAAGGGTGTGGATGAATGGGTTTCTCCTAAGCTGCTGGCGGGAGAACAAATAGAACCATCTATTTCAGAGGACAATCAGCAGAATCTATTCAAGTTTAAAATGTGCACCCACTATGACTCAGCACTTCCAAGCCTCAGTGCCTGCTCTGAAAAGACCTCTGACCATTGTACAAAAAACCCTCTGAGGATGTTTTTACTCCCCCGGACTAGTGAAAATGGGATTAACAAAGCCAGTCATCAATAGGATAAACACTCCATAAACTGTTTCAGCTATACTGCAGGTTCCTTATAACAAATTTAAAGTGCAAAGTAGTTTTATATAGACAGAAATTTAATATAGAATAGTGAGTAGAAAAAAAGCAAGTCGATGGCCCTCCCTGGTGGTGTAACAGGTTAAAACGCAGCACTATGATGCTATCCGCAGCCACTGAAGCACGCATTTGTTCGACCCCAGCCAGGGAGCTGACCCACATGGCACAGCAGACCTCTCCTACCTCACTCGCTGTTCCCTCAGCAGTGTATTTCAGTCAGTCTGCCTGTTCTGCTCCCCACTCGGTCTCTGGTGAGTCCTCTCACACCCCCCATATCTGGCCTATACCCCAGTTCTAATGTATGTAAATAAATCCTTTTTTTAAAAAAAAAAAAGGCAAGCAGGGGATAAATATGTACAAATGATGACTTTTACACACAAAAACACTCTTAACAGGCTACGTTATTATTATGTCTTTTGCATGGGGACACAAACACATGTATGCATGTGAGAGAGAAAAGAGAGAGAGAACATGTGTGTGTTACCTGACAAATTGATAACAATATTCGTCTCTGAGGAAAAGGCAAGGGAACAAGGTCAGGGCACTTAATATGATTTAATGTGATTTTATCTGTAACATTTCAACTTTTTGAATACATGGCTTATGTATTTTTAAAAAATACAGCTATGTCATATTTTGCCTTTTTTCATTAGATCCACCCAGAACATTTGGCTTGTTTTTTAGTTATATTACACTTAATTATCAAATATGCTATCAAAATAGTAATTAAATATAGTGACACTCAAGAATGACACACAAGAATTAGTACATTGAGACTAGCCTATTCTACAAAGAAAGTTCAGCCATTTTAAAAGGCAGGGCAGAGGTGTGTGGCTCTGTAGGGCAAGGGGTGGTGTTCAGAGAGGCCCCTATGGGCAAGTGTGGCTGGAACAGATCATAGCTGTGGGGAAACCGGGGGGTGACTCCTGTGATTGAAATCAGGTGTGGTTAGTCCTCATAAGGGGATTCTTGTGTAGTGTTTAGAAGAAAGACTGGGCATTGTTGGCATGAAGGTAGGTTCCTCCAAGTGAGAGCCCAGAACAGACTCCTGACAACCCATAACTAAGAGCATGGGATCAGGATTGGCATCCCAATTCTGCTTCCTTATCACAGCAACTTTGTGGCTATGTATGATGACACCCCTCTCCTCATCCCTGCCAACTATGTTTTTCAAAGTCAAGGTTCAGGGAGGCTCAGTCACCTGCCTGACACCCTCCAGCTGGCACCAGAGTTAGGCTCCCACCCCACATCTGCCAGACTAAAAAGCCTTCGCTTTCACCTGCAATTGCGTTTACTCATGTCACTGAAAACAAAATCTATAATGAATCATGTTCTCCCTTTTCAGGATTAGGTAGCAGACAATATGTCTGATATCATCAAAATAAATAAAGTTTTGTTTGCTTGTTTGTTTGTTTAAAGATAATCTATGGCTCCGTGCACAGCAGGCCCTTAGAATACTGTAGAATCCAGATAGCAACTGCAAAATCAAGTAGGTCACACTGAAACACTGCCAGGGAGAGATGAGTGTATTTAATTCAGCTGTAAGTGCGCCTTCCCTACTCCCTCGAATTGTTCTCCCACTAGGTACTCAGCTCCATGGGTCACTCACTGAGGAGCCACTATTGATCCCCCCACACTCAGAACTCCCCACCATGTTCCTTTTCTGCACTCATCAACTCCCCCCATTCAGGGCCCACCAAGTGGCCCGAGCAATCTCCACCCCATGTGGGACCATGACTACTTACTTCAGGGTGCAAAATAATTCCAGGGAAGCTTACAAAACCAGAGTGTTACAGATATTGCTGAGGCAATCAAAGGGCCAGAGAGAAGCTGCCAAACTAAGAAAAGAGATGGGGGCCTGTGGATAACACTCCCCACTGGGTGGCCAGACTGAAAGACCAAACAGACGCCATGACAGGCTTCAGAATGCTTCTGAACCAGCCAGGCCTAAGTTTTGGTTATCAACAAGATGCCAAGGCTGAGTTTAACTGTAAATGTCCTAATCTTGCTCATCCCATAGCAACAGCCGATTAGCAAGTAGGCAAGTAACCAGTACATATCAGGAAAACACCAGATGTCCTAAGGTATGCGGGCTGAGTAGTGAAGGTCACATCTTACATGCATAGATCAACTGGGTTAAGACAAGATAACTTTGCCTACCAATCAATGTGCTGCTGAGCAAAAATTCCCCTCTGCTGGGCTGAAACTCCCCTCTTCTGTAATAAAAACGCTGCCTTCCCTGAGCTCAGGGCTCTCAACTTTGGCTGCTGTGTCACTGCATGTTGGGAGCCCGGCTCGAGTTTGCATTAAAGACCCTCGTGTGCTTTGCATGGGAATCAGCTCCTTGGTGGTCTTTGGAAAACTCGAAACCTGGCACAAGACAATCCTTATGTAACCGATACAGATTTCATGGACTCCACCCCCACTTCAGATACAGGAACTACAAATCCCATCAAAACCAATAAGAAGCACACTGGGATGTGAGTGTGGAGCTGAGCAGCCAGGCTGGGATAAAACCAGACATGTGGGTTCCAGGGCTTTCTTGGCCTGGTGGTTCGTGGCTGGTCATTTGGTTCTCGGTCGGTTTTCAGCGTGCGATTGGAGTCCAAATCAGTAGAACTGGTAGGAAATTCTAGTTAACTTGTATTTCTCTCTCTCTCTCCCTGGATTGTTCCTTTACCTTTCTCCTTGTAAATAAAGCCATTATCAAACCTTTTGTGTGTGTGTCTGCAGTACTATTGAATCTTAAGTGCGCAGGTGAGGATCCGCAGACAGGCAACCTAGTTTACACTGGGGTGCCCTGTAACACTTACAGCTATGAACTGACTTCTGCCCACCCCTTCACCAACTTCTCGAAGCCTTTGGGATTCAGCCCCAACTTCCATGTGCTCTGTATGCACTTGCCTGCCTCATGAGCTTTACAGATTTCTGCTCTCCCCACTGCTCTCATCTAGCCTGAACAGACATTGAAGGAAACTTACTGGTCCTCAATGCTGCTCTTTCTACACAGAAGACTCCCCCAGGGTCTGACTAATTCTATCACAACTTCAACATGACTTCCTTTGAGGGATCTTCCCAGACTCCCTCACGCCCATTAAGGTTTCCCTATACCCCTCCCCCCAAGCCACCACCTGTATTCCACTTAGGTGTGTGCATCACTGTTGGAATTTTTTGTTCCATGCCTACCCGTCCCACTAGTTTGGCTGCTCCATGAAGACAAGGACCATGTCTGTCTTGCTGACTGACCTGCCCACACAGGTTAGGCAGCCAGGGATGCATGGTTAAAGCCTTGAACTGTTGAGCAGGTTGCTGAGGTAGGATCATCTCAGCAGAGGAAGCTTCCACATAAAGACTAAGACTCATTTAGACCTGTTAAGTATTTTCTCTTTTGATAAATCAAACAGCTGAAACTCCAAAGAAGGTGTGTGCTAACATGAAACACCCTACCTGTCCCAATCACTGTGGAGGGGATGGGGAGTGAAGGGAAGAGCTGACAGTGCAATCAGCCCTGACAGAGACCTGTCACATATGTCGCTAGGGCCCTTCACCACACACGCTTTCTCAGTTGCTGAGGCACTCCGGGTCTCTCTACTAGCAAGGCTGTTATCGTTCCAGGATTCAGGGCTGAATGCAACACAGAAAGCAATAGGTGTGTACCTCCAGATTCCACTTGCACTTTGGGCAGTTGTACCACAAGAAGGAGGGACACCTTCTCAGAGCCCGCTGGCAAAGAAACTCTCCTACACCATCAAGCTCAGTAAGGTCACTGTGAACCCAGCGACAGGAAGGGCTGCGGACAGAGCCACGAACAAGACAATGGTGCCTGGGGCTGGTGACAGTATAGACCAGAGCAGGTCAGTCACTGCTGTCCAGGGTGGCTTTGATAGTGGGGTTCCCAAATGATGCTGAGGGCCTGACTGGGGCTTTCAACTCCAGGCGGGTAGGTTGCCAACATTGCCAACTTTGTGCAGAAATGGAAACCCCCCCATCCCCTTCCTTCTTGCCACTGATGTGTGAAATTCCTTACCCAGGAACACTGTGATTAGGACTAAGGTCTAAAAATGCATTTAGTTCCAGGAGAGGGGGCAGGGTCACCGAAAGCCATTCTTGCTGACTAGAATGACCTCATGGCCTACTTCAGGGCTGAACAATTCAGGTAATTAACCAGTGGGTAGGAAGTCAAAGAAAAGAATGTCGATATTGAATATGGTTTAGGTGAAGAAGGAACAAGAGGCAGAAGGGCAGAGTCAGGGACTGGACCCAGAGAGCCGAGTCTGGGGAGAGGGGGCCGCTGCCTGGGCCATGAGAAAGCTGGAGAGTCAGAGGATTTCAAAGAGCAGTTTCGGTGCATCAGAAGTCTATTGCCCTTTGTGACAACAGCCTGAGGCCAGAGGGCAACAGACTCAGTAAAATCAGCCAGGCGGAGAAATACAAATACTGTGTGGTATTGCCAACACGCAGATCACACACCCACTAAGTGGGACTCATGGGAACAGTGGAAATGTGGTTGTGAGCCAGGGGAAGTAGGGAGAGGCTAGTAGAGGAGGAGAAACTTGGAGTTAGAAAATGCGTGAGCTCTGACGGTCTGATTCACAGCAAGGTGCCTACAGTCGACAACACTCGTCTAATGTAATTGCGATTCGCTAAGAGAGAACTTAAGTGTTCTGGCTCTTTGAAGCACACATGCGTGTGTGTGTGTGTGTGTATAGGGATGTGTCAAACATATATATATGTGTGTGTGTGTGTGTCAAATAGGGATGTGTCAAACATATATATATGTGTGTGTGTGTGTCAAATATATATATATATAATATATGTGTGTCAAATATACATATATAATGTGTGTGTCAACTTGAAATGCGAAGGGGACTCTTCTCACAATGTATGTTTATCAAACCACAGTGTATACTTTTAGTATATTTAGTATATTGCATAGCCCCTTATACCATAGTAAAGCTGCAAAAAAAAAGGTAAATGTGTTCCTTTGTGACATTTTTCTTGTGAGACCACAGAATCAGAATTGCTTTCTTTTTCATTCCAGATCTCTGAATCTGCTTCCATTTTGAGACTGAAAGTCAAGGGCCCTCAGTGTTTGTGTGTTGAGTGACTTAAATTCATGTTCACTCGACAACAGTGGCCTGTTCGATGGTGGTGTGCCCTGCTGAACGGTGCTTGAGTGGGGTGGGCACTCCCTGGGAAGCCAGGAAGACCTGGGTTTGAGTCCCAGCTCTGTCTCTAGCAGCAACTATCACAGCTGGTAAACCAGAAAAGGTTTATCATTGTTTTTGATGTGTTTTTTGGTCTACAACTGTGATAGTCGCTATGATCACTCCCATGATACAGACATAGACTCGGAGCTTCAAAAAGACCAAAGAACTTGCTCAATGACAGCGAGTAATGGAGCCAGAACTCAAAATCCAGATCTGTGTGACTCGAGACATCGCATTCCCATCTGCTGTCTCTGTCCCTGTCCTAGTACTTAACATCACTCAAGCCTCAATTTCCTCGAGTACAGAATGACAATTATAACATCTGCATCAAAGATTGGTGATCAAGGAGAAGAGCAGGTGAGCCTGGCTCTGAACCTGACACATCACCAACAGCTCCCACCCAGACACAGCAGG
This sequence comes from Condylura cristata, assembly GCF_000260355.1. Classification (NCBI taxonomy): domain Eukaryota; kingdom Metazoa; phylum Chordata; class Mammalia; order Eulipotyphla; family Talpidae; genus Condylura; species Condylura cristata. The sequence goes on from NW_004567110.1 coordinate 24,572,181, forward strand.
GTGGCAGTGTCTGGCTGCAGGTCATCTCGAGACAAGACGACACGGAGTGTGGAAGAAAATGGAGAACAGAAACAGGGAGAGGAAAGGAGCATCCGAGACACTTGATCACTTCTACAACATTGCCCCAGACCTGCTAAGGCTCGACAGGCCGAAAGGGACCACCCTTGATCAAGCAACCACCTAGAGGTTAAGGAACCCCAGGAAGCCACTCAGAGGTCAGACGGTGTTGCTGAAACAGGAGCCAGAATTACAGAGCAGATGGCTCTTCCACCAGGGTCTGTTTACTGTGTATCCCAGGGCTGATAAATGACTTGAGATAAAAGATAAAGCCCAGTGTTCACAAGTCCTCCCTATGGCTCACCTTTTTTGGAAGGACAGATTATTTGGGGCTCAACTAGTTACAGGGCCATTGTTCTGCTGAAAGAAAAGGACAGAGGCAGAGAAACAGAACAGGGGAAACAGTGCGTACAGGCTGGCAGGAACACACTGCACCTGTCTGCCCTGCTCCAGGGCTGCAGGTGCAGAGGCAGAGGAGAAAGACCCTGGCTGATAGTAAGGATGCAGCGAAGAGAGATGTCCAAGACGTATGGCCAGTGGCAAAGTACAGGCTGAAGCGAAGGAGCAGCCTCGTGAGGCTTGTTGAGGAATCCGGCAGTTTCTAGGGGCAGAGGTAGCCTCAGAATAGTGGGGGGACCCCTCTGATGGGTGGAGACTGGAGCCAGGGAGTCTAGTGAGAAGACCTTGCCTTTGGGCTCTGCCTCTTCTAGTGTCCCTCGGCCATCTGAATGCATTTGAGATGATCGTCCCTGCCGGATTCACCAAATTAGAAGCCACTCTCAGGAGGCTGAGACTGAAAATGAATGCCACTTGAGAGAGATGCTTTGGTGTTTTGTTTTTTTTTTTTGGTGGGGGGGGGCAAAATTCACACCCAACAAGAGCAGCTTAGCATTTAGAAGGGAGAGAGAGTGCGAAGCAAAACAGTAAATTAATTAGGATTATCATCTGTAGCCACAATCTAGATGAAAAGGTTTACAGGAACAATTGCAAAAGGACACAGCCAGAGTGAAAAGGATTTCGGCTCAACAACTAGTCGATATGTAGCTCACTCTAACTGTTCAAGTCATTGTTGAAGACAGAGGTGTGAAATAATCTCAAGATGTTTCAACTTATGCTCCTAAAACATACAGTTTTATAAACTAATGTGACCTCGAAAAACAAATTTTTTACGTTTTTAACACATAAACACATACACACAAAACATGACAGATGTGTAATTAGCCTTATTGTGGCATAATCTTGTAAGTATATCAGACCATGACATGGTACACTTTAAAATTACACACTGTTTGAGCCCTCCCTGGTGACACAGCACTAAGAAGCTAAAGACACTTCAGCATGAGTTTGATCATCAACCCTAGAGGTGACCACATGGCGTGGCAGACCTCTCCTGACCCGCCCGCTGTTCCCCTTAGCAGTGTACTTCGTCAGTCGGCCTGTTCTGCTCTGGTGAATTCTCTCACTGCCCCTGCACCTCTGGCCTGTACCCCAGCTTAGTAAGCATAAATAAATAAATCTTAAAAAAAAAAAAATCCACACTGTTCTATGTCAATTATTTCTTAATAAAGCTGGAGGAAAATTTAAGTGCAATGCTTTACTAATACCATTGAGATTAAGCCCTTAGGTTCAAAAGTAAGTGTTAGATATACTGTGATATCTTTTTTCACAATATATAAGGAAGTATTATTTAATGTAGGGGTTGGATTCTGTGTACCCTTCCACCAAAGGGGAGTTCCCAGGAACTCAGAATGTCCTTCTATGGACATAGGTTTGTTGCTGATGTAATTAGTTAAACAAGGCTATGAGGGTGGCCCCAAGCCAAGACAGCTGACTTTATGAGGGGAAACTTAGGACACAGATGTGTGCACAAGGGAAAACCCATGAAAAACTGGAGATGGAAGAGGTAATTCTACAAGTCAAGGAACCATAACGATGGCCAGCAAACCTCCAGGAGCTGGGGGAAGGGCCTGGAACTGATTCTCCCCTGGCACCCCAAAGGAATTCTAGTGTCCAGAACTGGGGGAGAATAAATTCCTGTTGTTTTAAGCCATCCAGTCTGTGGTGCTTTGTTATATCAGTTCTAGGGAACAAATATAGTGACCAAAGGAAAAAGCCCAGTAGAAATCAGAGGTCATGGCAGGCAGTTCAGTCGTATCTCAGTAAAAATGACCATTTGGGGGAGGAGCTGGACCATACAAACTCCCTTTTAGAATCTCAGCCCCACCGACTCCCCATATCACCCACAAGACATCAGATCACAGTTTTAGGAAGTACTGAACTTGGAGGTCTGGGGAGAAGCCCAATGTGTTATTGTCAAGTTCCAGCTTCTTTTTTCCAGGAAGGAATTAAGGGAACACAGGAACAAGGGAAAAGTGTTGATAAACTTTAGACTCTGGTAAGTGAACTCTGTGAGGTAAAAGTAGGATTACTGCCAGACTAGATTAAATAATTCAAATGTTCCAAACGAGGATGGGGGGAAAATCAGAAATCAGTAAAAAAAAAATTCATGAGAAGATGAAAACATAAAAGAATAGAAGCCCTCCCTGGTGGCACAAGGGGTTAAGCCACAGCACTATGAAGCTGTGGGCAGCCACTGCAGCAGGAGTTCTATCCCCAGCCAGGGCAGTGACCCACATAGCACGGCAGACCTCTCCTGACCCGCCCGCTGCTCCCCTCAGCAGTGTGTTTCAGTAGATCTGCCTGTTCAGTTTCCCACTCTGTCTCTGGTGAATCCTCTCACCCCCTGCACCTCTAGTCTATACCCCAGTTCTTATGTGCAGAAATTTAAAAAATCTTGAAAAAACAAACAAAAAAAAAAAACAGAGAAGTTGGAGAATTCTGTGCATCTCTTCCTCAGGATAGAAGGAAGGGCGAAGCTTCCCAAGAGCACAGGCCTGATGACAGCAGGGTGTGGGCGGGGAGGGAAAGGAGCTGTGAAGTTTCAGAATGGTAGGGAGGGGAATGAGAGAAGAGGCCAATTTAGAATAATTCAAATGACTGTCCTGCAGCCATCAGGGTGTGGCCAACTTTAAAAAATCATAGTTATGCAGGAGAGCCAACCAGCTCTCTAGATCAAATCAGGCAGAAAGCTGTTGGTGAGCTCAGATTCAGAGCACAAAGAATTTCAGACCCCCACCCCCCACCACCACCCCAGAGTGTGCCTGGCTTTGGAGGGGGGGGGGGCAAGGGAGAGGAGGTCGGCTCCTTCGCTTCCCCTTCACAGAGCACAGGATAAAAGGGGAGACATCCTTAGGCTCCCGCTTGGATCAGACTCCAAAGGCACCCCATGGCAGGCAAGCTATAAATCGCCCGAGCAAATGGCCTCCCCCAGGGCTGCTGCCCAGGTGCTCTCCTGAGCCTGCACCCTGGGACCTTCTGTTGTCAGCAGCCGACATCGGTTCTCCTTGGTGAGTCACGGCTGCTGGTGGCTGCTCGCTTCTATTTTAAGGTGATCCCCCTTTGCTTTAAGTTCAGAAGGTGACTCTTCACTGTTTTTATCCTCGCCCCACATACGCTTACGGGGCTCACATGCACTCTGAAGCCCTGGACCTCTTTGGGAGAGATCAAAGAGGAACAGAAGGACAGAATTCCATAGCTGTGTGACTCCCGGCATGTCACTAAACCTCTCTGAGTCAGCATTTGTCATTGGTAAATTCGGGATTGAAGGCTGGGAGACATGGATCATGTCTACAGCCCTAACGCAATGTCTGATACACAGCAGGGCCTCTATAGTGGGGCGGGGGGCTCTTCCCCTGTAGCCCTCTGTATTCTCATCACAACTGACTGCCAACATGGTGTTGTGGGTAGCACAGTGCACCCCAAACACTTCCAATGTCCTCTCCATCTTCAGAACATGCAATGAGGGACTGAAGATGCAGGTGGAATTAAGGTTGCTAATTTCTAGTAATATTGCTATTTTAAAATGAGCTTGAACAGATTATTCTGGATTATCCAGGGGGGGTCAAATGCAGTTACAAGAGCCCCTATAAGTGGGAGAGGGAGGCAGAGGAATACAGCCTAAAAGGTGATGTCCACTGAGAAAAGCGAAGTGCAAAGCCCCGGCTTTGATGGTTCCTCGGGATGTGGGCAGCCTCTGGAAGCTGGAGAGGGCCAAGAAATGAATTATCCCCTATAGTTTCCAGAAAGGAATGCAGCCCACTGACACCTTAGCTAACTGTCTTAGCATCAGACTCCTGCTGCACCAACAGACATGGAAGATCACTCCACGTTGATGAAGCCACTAAATCTGTGGTAACTTATTACAACAGCAGGAAACTATGTCCGGCACTGTGGAGAATTCCCCAAGCACTGAATTTCCCAATTTGCTTTCAAAGAATCCTTTGAGCACCTAACAGTGCTCTGTGAACGTAGCAGTGATTCCATGTCTGGGTCCAGTTGGAGTCACTCTGTGTCGACGGGAGAGATGCAGTATGAGCGGTGGTGGGGCTTGGGGTTTGCTAGTCTCAGCCTCGCAGGATGGAAGGAGATGCCTCTGCTGGCAATCCTGTGCCGGCTGCTCTGTGGTCCCCATGTCGCTGCAGGGAAACGTGGCGGGGGCTGGGGAGGCCCCCCCGGGCATGGACCACCTGGCCCTTAGGCCACTGCCCAGGGACCCTTGGCTGACCCAGATCCAGCCCCCGCCCAGCTTTCTTCACTGTCATCTAACCCAGGTGTGCGGCTGTGCTCCACGCAGTACATTTCTAGAGCCAGAGGAGCCTTTATGACAACTGTCTCTCTACGGAAGGCAAGAGGACAATGGGCTGATGGTCAAAGCCCGCGGAGAAAGAACAATGGGAGGTGCTGACGGAAGAGGTTTGGATCTGAAAGGGAAATGGCATCCCCTGAGGAACCCCACTTCCATCATTGCTGGGGTTCTCCCAAAGGACCGCCCAACAGCCACTGTCTTCTTTATTGGTCCCTCCTGGGACTGCTGCCTGGGTGCCCAACTTCCAGCCTTGGGGGAGCAGGGTGAAACACAACTGGTTTAAGTTGCATGATACTCTTTCCCAGTGTTTCAGTCTGGAATTGGTATGTGATTAACTTCTGCCCCATGAATTATAAAAGTCATCTGATGTATGGGGGGTGAGGGGGAGAAGAGTTCTGGGAAAGAGACAAAGGAAAAACTGGCTTTTCTGCCTCTGATGCTGTATGAGGAGCGAAGACCTGTAGTTACAAAGGAAGCAGGAAGCCTGACCTGGCTGTGGTCAGCCAGCCTCAGAGGGGCCCTGCCTCCAAGCTGCTCGCTATGGGACGTTCCTCACTGTGTGGCAGCTTCGGGAGGACATCCTGTTAGTTGTAGTTGAAAGTTCTATCTCTGAGGAGAATTTGGGGATCGGTGAAGATCTCGGCTTCCACGATGACACTGCAAGTCCAGCCAGCGTATGAAGAAGTTATGTATGGTCACGTTTCGTGAACAGCCTAAGACTTATTCATTAAGGCAAGTGGGGATTCTCCACTACACTTCTGTTGCCAAGTTGAAAGTCCTACGTTAGAGGGACATACATTTTAACTTGGTACCAAAGTGGACTGGTTGCCAGTGGGCAGCAGCACAGAATGATGCCAAAACAAGGTTTTTCCTGGTTCTGGTGCAACCCCCACAGCAATGGAACAAAGCCCCTTCTAAGCACCAGAGAAATCACCCTCCCAAAGGGTCTGAATTTCACTTCCTCCTGTTACTTTATGGGACTTTTGCCAAGTATTTATTCTCACCAACCCTTAGTTGTCTCACCCAAAAAAATAATATATTATAGCACCTACTTCATAAGATTGCTGTGGGAATCAAATGAAATAATCCACGCAGCATGCTTGGCATAGAAAGTGATGAGAAATGTTGACATTTAGGCTTCTCTGACCTAAATTCCCATATATTTCATTATGGCTATCAGGTCCAAATATCCCTGTAACTGTTGCACTAGGTCTGTGGGAAGTCAATATACATTCAGACACTATTCAGCTAGAGTACATGCTTTTTTTAGTACCATGGAGTTACCCCAAACCACTCAACGTGCCAGCTCATCACAGCCTGATCTATCCAGGGAATTTTGCAGAGTTTAATGCTCCAAAATTACAATCTCCCACCTACAAACCCCCTTCCGTTCTCCCCCTCACCACCACCCCCCCCATATAAACACCCACTCCCATATGACTAGAGAACAGCAGGGCGAGTCCTCATGGGACAGCCAGTGGCTATGGCAGCCCCACCTTTAGTCTTGAGAATTTTCTGTCTTTCTTTTAAATATTTCAAAGAAGTCCTAGAAGCCCAGGGCCAGACCTAAACTCTATCTACTACCACAGGGAAGGGAAAAGCTGGACTCCACATCTTATAGCCTCTCTCTCTTCCCCTTCCTGCCATCAAGCTACTTTTCTCAGAGATGCTGCTGTTGAGGAAACATATTAGCTTGCTAATCTAATTATCCAGAACGGAAAGGAGAACAAAAAAGGTCTTACATAGCTGTTTGGCCATTGAGTCACTAGCTGATTAAATCTGAGGACCTGAAAATCTGTCTCCCTTCATTTTCAATTCTACCTTCATTGCCGTCTAATTACTGTCATCACATCTGAGCATATTTTTCTCTTTTCTAGAAAAGGTTTCCCAAGGGAAGTTTGCTAAACTCCAGCGAACTCCCTGGCAGCACCCACCTTGCCCCTGTTCTCTCCTTTATTCTGTCTGACCCTCTCTTGAAATCCCATGGTCCCTGTTTCCAGCTTACCCCAGTGAGGCCTCCTTCCTTTAACGGTTGCCCTGTGTGAGGCTGACGCTCTGCATGTAAAATAGCTTGGACACAGTAACTCCAGCCTCATGCTCTGCCAAGGCTGTGTGGAAGTCAGCATCCAAGCCCCAGCTCCACAGGCTGTTTGCTCACGGTAGCCCCGGCAGGAGCATGGCAGCCATTTTTTAAAAAATTTATTTATTTATGCTTACAGAACTGGGGTACAGGCCAGAGGTGCAGGGGCGATAAGGGGATTCACCAGAGACAGAGTGGGGGACAAAACAGGCCGACTGATGAAGTACACTGCTGAGGGGAGCAGTGGGCGGGTCAGGAGAGGTCGCGTGGCAGCCATTTTGAAGTCCCCTGTTTCGGCTCCTGGGTGTGCTTGTGCAGGCAGCTTCCTGAGACCTCTTCGTAGCTAGTAACGACATGACATGGTACTGGCACCACCCTGCTGGGGTTTTGGCCACTTGTTTTCTTCTGCCTTGAGTTCTAGCTGGTTTCTGCTCTCCATCTTTGATGGCCCACTGTCCCTCTTTGGGCTCAGCTCTTAGCCATGAATCCTTTCCTATCTCTTGGGTATAAATCTGTTCCCCTGCTTTTCACAACTCCCTGTTTCTGCATCCCTTTCTCTGATCCCTTCTGGGCCTACAGTAATCGGAGGCCTGCCCTGTGGTCAGGTTCAATCAGTTCTCACATTTCCTCTGGGCCAGGACTTTGGGTTCCCACATGGATACCATAACCTCTTTAATCATGGAACTAGGAATTCTAGTCCTCATTAGATGCCCCTAATTCTGAGACCCTACGGTTATCATGACTCCCTACCGCCCCCACCCACCTCCACATCCCTTAGAATCACAAATAACTACTGGGCTCCAGTAATGATTAGCCATACCCTCATCTCCCCAGTAAAACCATTAGTACCTTGAGGACAGGAACCTAGGGTTAGTCATCGTCTGAGCCTGAACACTAATACAGCGCCTGGCACATAATTGGTGTTCACAAAGTTTTAATGATTCAATAATGATGGCCTCAAATCCATTCTGGAACAAGACAAGATTTAGCTGAATGCACTCTGTCTTGGATTTGCTATTTACTTTAGGAAAATCACCTCCACTCTCATTCCTCAGCTGTAATATGAGGACCTTGGACCAGAACTAGTGACTCTCTTAGGTTCCTGTTCTGCTTTTCAGCAGAATCTCAATAGAGCATATTGTGGTTCTGACCAATACAGTGACTTCATTGGTGGTAGTTGGAAAAATGCCCCAAAATGATTAATGTCATGCGGAGAGTACTTCCCAGCCACCTCACCTAAAGGTCTCTGGCTCTGTGGACCACAGAATCTAGAAGAGTGGCTCTCAATCACGATGGCTTGATGACTAATCCCTATACTTACCCCCAAAACATCTAGAGATGCTTTGATTGTTGACAGGGTTGGGGCGGAGAGTGGGAAATCACCAGCATCTAGTAGGTACAGGACAAGGATGCCACTAAACACCCTAAAATACACAAGACAGCCCACCACTCACACAACAAAGAATCTTCCAGTTTCAAAATGTCAATAGTTCCAAGGCTGAGAAACCTGCTCCAAAGTATACAACTTTGTTTGCATATCTGATTAGGATCTAAGCCTTATACGGCCCTGTGAACTGAACTGTAAGGTGTGACAAGTTTTTTCCACCCAAAAGATAATCCCCAAAACTATGTTTTTTTCCATTCTCATTGGATACAAATCTTGTATTTAATTTAGCAGCTGTATCTCAGCTTTCTATCCTTCTAATGCCTGTTAAAAGACAGTTTTTCATATTCTCTTTTACTCTGACTTAATTAGTTTTAAACTTTTTATCTTGAGATCATGTTCAGATCCACATACAGTGTGAGAAATAAGACAGAGGTCTGTATGTCCTCTACCAGTTTCCACCAAAACTATCGTAGAAGATCACATCCACAGGATTGACACTGGGGCAACCTGCTCATTTCATGCAGCTCTTCCCCCTTCACTTGCACTCACGGGAGCATCTGTGTTTAGTCCTACACAATTTTAGGGCACACGTAGGTTCGTAGTCGAGATTCAAAATGCAAGGCTTCCTCATGCTACCCTTTTAATAGCCATTTGCTCATATTTTCTTTTGACTGGCTTTACCATCCCCTTGAATAAGTTGCATAGTGACACCTGCTCACTATTTGCAATTTGCATGAGAATTAAAATTTAAGCATTTTGAAACATGCTCGATACCTAGTAGGTACATCATAAAAACGTGTTGAATTAATGTAGAAATGTTTTCTGTTGTCTCTCGCTCTCTCTTTCTCTGTGTGTGTGTGCATGCGTGTGTGTAAACTATCCAGATGAAACTGCAGAAGTAACAATAACATGACAGGCCTTGTTCACGCCCTGATAGAAAATTTGAAAATTCCTATCCCATATTAACATACAATTACACCTTTTAAAAGAATTTTTATTTCATACACTTGTTTTTTTCCTCTGCAATTTTACCAGCCATGAATTCTAAAATCCTGGGATGCTATGGCCTGGGGTAGGAGGCGGGGGTGGTATCTAGAGTAAAGCTGGCTTATTGGAATCTGGCTCCACCAGTTGTGTGATCTTGGCAGGTTTCTTTATATCTCTAAGCCTCTACTTCCTCACCCATAAAATAGTAATTGAGGGGAAGATATATGTGAAGCAGAGACCTGGTAGACAGAAAGTTCTGTTCAATGAATGATGATACCACTGTGACTCAACTCTGACCGAGGCATGCTTTCTCTAAGGCCTCCCCTCGGAGCCCCCTTCGGATCTGCACACTTTGCTATACTGCCAAAAACTGGGGCTAAGGCAGACAAAGGTCACCCAGAGGCAGTTTCCTGGCATTTAAAAGAGCTAATCTTAATTCAGTAGTAAACTCCCTTTCTATAAATATGAATCATTAAATCAAAAAGGTTTCAAGGCACCATTTTCAAATTCCCAAAGTAAGTCTGTTTGCCTGGGGGTGATGATGACTTCTGAGACCCTTATAAGTGAATAGATTCAGACATGAATAGCTAGGAGAGGAATCAGGTCAGGAATCACTGCCAAGAGAAAATCCTCCAGAAACAATGATGAAACAATCCTGAACTTAGAACATAAGGAGACAAGGGAACAGGAATCATTTCATAGCCATCTGATTATTTGTACACATACTCAATTTAAAATGTGTCATTCAAGCACAATCTTACCTTTTATTGGAATCTAAATTATTGGAAAATTATAGGAAATTATTGGAAAAGTTATAGTAAGGAAGGAAATTAAGTAAACTGGAAGTTGTGGAGACAGAAGGCAGGGGAGGGCAGAGGTAACATCCAAGTTGCTTACCCTTCAAGAAGATAAAGCTGAGTCAAAACAGTGAGAAAAAAAGTTTCTGGCTTTCAGCTGCTTAGGACAAGGAGGGCAGAGAGATTAGTAACTGAAGAAGGCAGTTTGGCCACATTCATCTCCCTTTCCAGGCTGATTCCAGGTTCCTGTCAACCAAGAAAGTGTTTCTCTCTCAGGTCTGGAAAAGGCAGCCCAGGAAAACAGGGCGCTGGCCTGCCTTTCTTCGCTGATGTGTATGTAGCTTCTGCCTCCTTATTTTTCATCTGTCTCCCCCTCTCTGGCTCATTCACTGGGACACAAACAACAAACAGCAGCCCTGCTCTTTGCATTTCAAGACCAGGGATTGTCAGAAACAATGATTCCAGAAGCAAATGGATTCTAAAAATCAAGGAAGCCATGACATAGCAGAAGTATAAATTTTAGGTCCCTAAAAGGACTGCGTGCAAAGATGACCTTCTTTCGAGACAGATCTATGTCCTGTATCCATAAGGTCTGGTCATTTCAGGGGAAAGTAAAGAACGGAGAATCAACTCCAGGGACAGACCTATGACGTCTGAGAGGAGTTGAACTTGTACAGCCTCGATAAGGAAAAGTGTGTGAAGGGCAAAGTAGCATAGTGGCAGCCATCACAAGTGAGGGCTAGCACTTCCCGGGCACTTCCTGCGAGCTCAGGCCCAGTGCACATGACACCATCCAGTCTGCACAGCAAGGCACGTTTGATTTTAAGATATCTGTGGCTAAAGTGTAAGTGCTGGGAGGCCTCATCTGTAAAATGGGAAAATCTGACCTCAAATGTTGAATGAGTTTTTTTACAAGGTTGGAACAATGTTTGGCCCAAAGTAAGTAAAACACACAAATACTTGTCTAAAGGCAAATAAATTCCCATTTTGAGATCAGATAAGCAAGTGCATTCTAGTTTGGATTCTGCTATGGACAAGCTGTGAGATTTAGGCAAGGGCTTTAAGCTCTCAGATCTTTAGTGTTTCGGGGTTTGTCCTTGATTATTTGTATCCTTTGCAGCTATAAGTTTTTTCAGGTGAATACCACTTCTTTGTAAGTCTTCTCTTATCCTCTTACGCCCGTGACTTTAGGGGCTTAAGAAGTAAGTATCATTTTTCTTGAAGGAAATCAGGTTCATGAAATGTTTGGGGAGTGATGGAATCATGTTTGTGCTCCAGAAAGAACCTGGCAGGACTGTGAATAAGAAAAGAAAGCTGAGAAGCAAAGCAGAGACTCCTAGGTCACAGCAGGGCACCTAACCCAGCCCTGATCCCCTCTGCTGCTGAAGCAAAGTCCAAAGGTCTACCCAGAGTCGCCAGCCTGCTGCTTTCCACCCTCTTAGCACACACCCCTCTCTGTGCCCTCCAACCACCTGGCCTCATTCTCTGCCTCAGTCCCACTAAGGTCATTCCAGCCTTGGGGCTTAACACTTGCTGATGGCTCTTCCTGAGGCACTCTGGACCTTACCACTTTGGCCTTTACAAGGCTACCCCTGTTTTTCACTTATAGTTAAGTTCAAGCCACTTCTCAACAAGACCATCCCTGGTCATCCAAATTTTTAGACCACCACACCCACCATCTCCAGTTATTCTCTACCCACCACACCCACCATCTCCAGTTATTCTCTATTTCATTATCTTGGGTATTTTCATACTGCTTACCAATATGTAAAATTACTTTGGTTACTTATCACTATCACTCCCAACCTGAATATATTCTTGAACCAAGAGCAGAGTTTCATCTGTCTTGTTCACTGCTGTAATATCTAGAAGAGTGCCCTATTCACAATGGGTGTTGGAGAATATTTGAGGGCAGGAAGAAACAGACGGATAAAGAAAAACATTCTCTGTTTGGGCAATATACAGAATTCAACTGAGCTCAGGCTTTTGGACAAGACAAGCATGAAGAGGAAGGGGACACCTGCCTTGCCCTTAATATGCCGCCACTTCCAGGAAGTCCATGGGAGGTGACTTCAAGGTGACTATCGGTGAGGACCTGAACCAGGGTGGTGGTCCTGGGCCCGGAAAGAAGGAACTGCTCATTCCCAGAGACAGTTCATAAAAGGCAGTGGGGGTTGGTTCTACATTAGCAAAGGAGTGGGATAAAGCAAAAAATAATTCCGAAGTCTTGCACCTGGACATCCAGAGGGTGACTGTGGTAAACTGAGAAGGAGGTAGAGTAGGGAAAGCAGATGTGTAAAAGAAGAGGTGAATTTGGTTCTGGGTAAGCTGAATGTGAGGCGCCTGCCTGGAAGCAGTCAGATGTCTTGGCTGTAGCTAGAAATGTGGATCTAGAGCCCGAAGGGAGAATCTCAGAGCTATCCACTAGAGCCTTAACTAAAGCCAGAGGAGCCAGTGGATTGACCAGGAGAGAACATGCTGAGTGAGGAAAGAGAGATGGGGAAAGGGCATCAAGAATCACACACCTGTAGTTAGGGGTGGCAGGGACTTGGGAGAGAGGAGCCGAAAAAGGAGGATGAGACAGAGAAAACATAATCAGAGGACAGAAACTCATCAGCAGTATGGGTGGTAAAACTGAGGAAGAGAGCAGATTTCCAAAGTGGGGAAGAAGGGCTGGGCAGAGGGGACTAGTCAGATCAACGGTGCAAAAGCTTCAGGTCAAGGGTGCCAACTCTGCATTGAAGAGAGTCCCTTGTGTGAAGAAGAGGTTCAGTATAGTAGTAGGCACAGCAGCTTCCTGCGACACAACCCAGTGCATGTGCAGGAATCTGGAACCACTGGCAGGGCCCTGGCTAGACCTAGGGGTGGCGGGACCCGACGTAAATGTGCCGACACGCAGGAGGTTTGCTGCACCATAGCCATCACGCCCTTTGTTTCTGACCCAGGAGTCCCGTGTCCTGCCAGTATCCAAGAAACTGTCACGGATAAAATCTTCTAGAACACTGTCAGTCCCTCATTCATGAGGAGAGTCTTGTTTCCCTCCCTGTCAATCTGGGCAGTTTTGTGACTCATTGGTGGCAAACAGTGCAGGTGAAGGGACACTCTGTAACTCGTGAGGCTAGGTTATAAAAGGCACGTCAGCTGTTCCCTTTTTAGCTAGGACTTCTGCTGGAGTTATGTAACAACCTGCCTGCCCTGAGGCCACCATGCTGTGAGGAAGCCCAAATTAGCCCGTGCAGAAAGAGCATATGGAGAAGCCCTGGGACTGTACCAAGAGAAGTTGATGCCCAGCCAACCCCAAATGCCCCACAGGACAGCAAAAACCCAACAATTTTACTTGCCAAATAACTTTAGGGACTTTTTGCTTTTCAAAATTTCTCAGTCATCCTCAAAGGATGAAGGTTTGTAACTACGAATAGCGTCAAAAGAGCGAGCCGGGACTGTGGGTCTCAGTGTGGATGCATATGGTGCCTGCAGGTGAGGAGGAGGTGGGAGTCGGTACCTCCGAGGCCAGGTTGTAGGCCAATCTCAACTCAACCTAAAAATATATAATAAAAATATTTTGCAGGCTTAAAAGTTGTCTGCCTGAGATGGAACACATATTCTTGTAGCTTGTCGTTTCCTTTGATGTTCATTGTAATTTTTTTCCAAATGAATGCTATATAATTTGTATATAATAAAATGCATCCGTAAGTGGGGAAAAAAATGTATTGACCTAGAGATGTGAACACAAGGGGAAAGCAATTTGTCCCTAATCTTATGAAAAGACAGAAACCTCATTCTTGAAACACACATTAACACTAACTAAACTATAATTTCTTAATTTCTTAGTGACCAAAACCCCAGTACACTCTGTTGGGAAGGCGACAGGACACAACATTCTCAAATCCCGCTGGCCAAAATGCAGAAGGGCACAAGCCCTGGGCAGCTCTATGCTGGAGATTTGGCAATAGGCAGCAAAATTACCTTTGCACTCAGCCTTTGTCTGAGCTGATCTCAACCTCACAGACATGAGAAATAACAGGATACTTTGTGGTCCCTGATGTGAGAAGAGAATCTCATCGCCTGTGAATTATGTTTGCTCCCTAAATTGAACAGAACCCAACCAGCTCTATTTACTAGTTTACAGGGAATGTAGGCACATTTTATATACTATAGAATGCAATCAGCAAAGTCCCTCAGAAAACGCTAAAGAGAAGAAAAAAAAAGTTTCTTCAACCAATAAAAATTGAAAGGGGGTGGGAGGAAACTGAGAACCTAAAAACGAAAAGAAATAAGAAAAGGAGGAAACTGAGAACCTAGAAACGAAAAGAAATAAGAAAAATGGGCCCTCCCTGGGGCACAATGGGTTAAAGCACAGAACTATGAAGTTACTGCAGTCACTGCAACACGAGTTCGATCCCCGGATAGAGAGGTGACCCACATGGCGTGGCAGACCTCTCCTGACCTGCCCGCTGCTCCCCTCAGCAGTGTACTTTGTCCATCTGCCTGTTCTGCTCCCCACTCTGTCTCTGGTGAATCCTCTCACCCCCTGTACCTCTGGCCTGTACCCCACTTCTGTATGCATAAAAAAATAAATCTTTTTAAAAAAAGAAATAAGAAAACTGTCAGTGAAATGCAATGTGTGGACATAGGAGTGAGAATTTACTTTGATGATATGTTAGACTGCAGCATAGTGAACTGGCAGAAGTTATTGCCCCATTTCAATTTATAAAAGTAACAACTTCACATAGTTTGTTCTTAAATCCTTTTCCAACACGAAAATATTTATGGTGACATTATATGACTTCTGGAATTTGTTTCCAAATAATCCAACTGGTTAAGGGAAAATGCTAGGTAGATAAAAAGAGATTTGCTGTGTTGAACGTTGTAGAAGTTAGATGATCCATACCTGGGTGTTCATGATACTATTAATATTCTCCCAACTCATATATGTATTTGAAATGTGTGGGGGTGTGGGGAGGTAAAGTTTTAAGCTTCAAAATGTCTGGAAAGTTATGTTAAAATCGCCTGAGGTTACAATTAAGAGGCTTCAGACTTGTTCAGAACAATGGCAATCAGTTGTGTCTGCCCGGAAGAGACAAGCTCAGTTGAAGCTGTAATCTTAAGGGGTGAGTGCGGGGGGCGGAGGGAGGCTGTATGTGTGCATCTGTGCACACACGTGCATACATGCACATTTTAAGTCACTGTTTCGTGTGAGTTTTTACTATACATCTTACTAGCATTTTGCTTATGGCTATGGGACTTGGGGACTCCAAGAATAGTCAGTAGCTGAATTCTGAATTTATGTGCAAAAGAAAGACTAACGGACATGGGCACCTTCCTCTGGGTCCCTTTGTTAAAGCGTGGGATTGCCTCTATTTACACAATGCCCTTCCTCTAAGTTCACTGGGTATTTTCTGTAGCCTTGACTTATAGCCAGAAGCCCCTGTCTCTATGAAGGAACACCTGATTCAGAAAAGCAAACACCCCAACAGCAACCCATTCATCAGCTGCCCAGATTCATAACCAAGAAGAGGTGCGCAGACTTCTTAAAACCTCCAACCTGGGCTTTACAGCCTGTGGCAGTGAAGCAGCATTCAGGGAATTTGAGCAAAACTCAGAGGCACAAAGGACAGGATTATTCCTTACACCTCTGCAGCAGCTCCACACCCCGAAAGGAAGCACGGTCTGAGTCAGGACCAGCTGGGAAATGGACCTCGGCCAAGGCAGCTGCCCTCACGCCAGGTCTGAACCAACAGCATCCTGACGGAGGGACAGAAGAATCAGTGTTCCTGGGAACCCAAAGCAGGGGCGTTCCTGGGAAAACCTGGGGCCTTCCAGCCTTCCTCCGGGTGGTAGCAGGATGGATGCTATTTTCTTTCCAAGCTCACACTACTCAAGAGCACAATTTGCATCATAAAATACCTAATATCTTAATGACTGACTGTTATCAGGGAATATCTGAATAACCCGGGCTGCACCCTGGGGTGACCCTGCACCAAAAACCTCCATAATTGCTCACACTAATTGGAAATTGGTACCACACACTATCTGCTGGCACACCAGTTTCTGGCTGGGATTAGCTTTGCAGGAATAGCAAACAGAATTAGTACTCAACATGTGATGCCTGGCACACGCTGGGCGAACAATGAGTAGAAGCCACCCTCTGGAGGCAGTGGCTGCGTGCATCTGTTTGCACACACATCACTTCCCACCCGGCAAGCAAGCCTGAGTGGCTGCTCTGAAGACAGCCTTGAAAAGCCCAGCCCGGCATCCCCACTTATGCAGGCCTCAGTTTCCATCACAGCTACTGTTTAGGGAGGAGCTGAAGCCTGAAGGTCCGGCTCCTGAAGGTACACCCACCGCCTTGTCCTGTTGTTATGACGACCAGTTTCCCAACAGCTCTGCTGTTTTCTACAAATCCGTTCAGTTCCTTCGTGCCTTTAAGTCCACATACCCTAGAGACAATAGCAGGGTGTTTTTTTTGTTTTGTTTTGTTTTTTAATTTCCACAGGAAATACTGTCAACTCTTCCAATCAGCCAGTTGGCTAGCTGCTGCCTCTCCAACAGATCTTCCCAAGTGACACTCAGCATGACCCTGCACCGCAAACCTCTGCAAACCTCACACAAGTTGGAAATTAGTGCCACGTGCTGTCACCTGGCACATCGGTTACCAGCTGGCACTGGCTTTACAGAAAAGGGAAAACAGAGAACAAAGGAATGCCCAGCAGGCAGCTCACTGCCAGCAGTATGATGTGGACGGGCCAAGCTAGGGGGGTTCAGTTAGGGGAGGGTTCCATTGTTTCTAAAATTAGCTCAAGATAAGCATTTCATTTTTCCAGAAAATTTTCTATGGAGAGCCTGCTTTACCTCAAGGTAATGAAAAATAAGAATATAATGAATTTCATATTAAAAACGCAATTATTATTATTATAGCAAAATCTTAACACTAGTCATGAAGGCACCTTGGTCTCTGGCAGGCCTCCACTCCTCACCTGCCTGCAATTCTACCCCGCCCCCACTCGCTGCTGCTGCTGTCTCTCCTCTCTGACACAGCCTTCGGCTTTCAGAGCCAGTCTGCTGCTAGCAGCCTCCCCAGAGTCTGTTCTCCCCTCTTTTTTTCTTTGCCAGAAGTATCCTGAGAGTATGAGGGTGGCAAGTGCCCAGCTCTAAGTCCTATTTCCCAGACTGCCTTGCAGCCATTGACAAGCATGTAACACAGTTCTGGCAGCAAGCAAAGCTTATTGAGTTCTGGGGAAACCACTGCTTCGCAGGTTAAAAATCAAACAACAAAAAAAAGTCAGGGGCAACGCTCCTTCCTGGTTTTCCACAGGCTTCCTGTCTAAAATAATGCTGCAGCCCCTGTAACTATGAGGATGAATCCACACAGTGAGGATGACCAAGCAATGAACTCAAATTCAAAGTATCCTTGAGGGTGTAGCCACCTACCCCTGACCTTTAGTGCCAAAATAAACCTCTGCCAGCTCAGCCACCTTCCTTTGGTTTCTGTTCATACAGCCACACACAGGTGGAGCCAACGTAGAAGGTGAGTGTTTCCCTTCATTCAGCAAGCACGCACTGAGGACTTCCGGGGTGCCTACGCTGGCTAAGCACACTTGGGGTCCTTGACCTCATAGACTGAGGGAGGGAAGACAGTGACAATGACAAACAAGACAATGACAGGCTGTGTATTAGGAAGGAAGTAGCCAGACAGTAACTAGGGAAGGTTGGTCTTTCCTGGGAGGTGATATTTAACCTGGGGCGGAAGGGTGAGGTCGAGTCAGTCATGTCCAGGG
>NW_004567110.1:24590551-24616290 GCF_000260355.1 Condylura cristata
AAGATGATCAAAAGGGGATTGGAGGAGAACATGGGAGAATTCAGAAGTGTTGTGTTTTTTAATATTCAGAGGGGGAAAAGAGGATACTGGTGGGAGCTATTAAACAGGGACTGTCACAGCATGTTAGTGAGGGACTAGTAGGATCGTGGAGAGGCAGTGAGGACGGGCTTCTAGAGCACGCACTGCATTTGGGTGCAATCACCAGCTGTGACTTGAATTGGCAGTTCCAGGCAGCTCAGAGACCAGGGTGTAAGGACCAAGAGGCAGGTGGAATCAGGCAGGTGGAATAAGGCATGCCCAGTTCAGGATGGGGGAGGGGGCAGCACTGAAACATCACACCCTCCACCTCCTGAGTGAACACAAGACTCCTTCAGTGACTCCCGTCCAACAGCTGAGAAACTTGCTCGAGGTCACACAACCAGTAGAAGTCTACTGTTCATGTCTAATTTCTTGATGACTGAAAGAGGAGGTCTCCAAGCAAAATGGCAAGGACGTTGATGATGAAGAGAAGAGAGGCATCTAGGTG
Source organism: Condylura cristata (assembly GCF_000260355.1). Classification (NCBI taxonomy): domain Eukaryota; kingdom Metazoa; phylum Chordata; class Mammalia; order Eulipotyphla; family Talpidae; genus Condylura; species Condylura cristata. Next base: position 24,591,078 of record NW_004567110.1, read on the forward strand.
CTGACGGCATGACGAGCGTGAAGCTGGCTCACCACCAGGTGGAGGGGTGTCAACTTGGGGTGATGCCATGAGTACAGCTAGATCAGAGGGTGCTGCGAGCCCTGGAGAAGGCCAAGATGCTCTGGGTTGGACTTCCAGGCTGAGGGGCATCTGGTTAGCAACTGCCAACTCAGTCTTGCCCAACTGCCTACTAAAATGGTTATAGGAACAGTGGGGCGGGGGGGCGGGGAGGGAAATGCACTGGACTATGGTGATGGCACATGGGTGAGTTGGTGATGGGAAGCCCAAGGGCATTGCCATTGAGATGGGAAAATGCACAAAGTGATGTGAAAATAGACTATTATATTATTTTTTAAAAATGGTTATGAGAACAGAAAGAGGTCAGGACTCACAAGATCAGGAAAATGAAGACTCATGGACAACCTAGTCCCAGAATCTGGGAGAATTTGACCCCACTGATAAAGCCAATGGAAGTAAATTCAGGAAGATCAACCTAGGGTTCTGGCTTTGCATCCTCACGCAGGCACCGCATAGTGAGATGTGGGTGAGCAGAGCCTTGGGACCCGACACCCCACAGACCCAAAGCAGGAAGCCAGAGGGGCTGTGTCAGGCGGAACACCAGGCAGCCCACAACTTGTCCTCCTGGTATGGGGACTCAGGCAGCGAGGACAGGTGGCCGGTCTGTCCTCACACAATCACATGACACAAACATACCAGAGGCGATGTTTCTGCATCCCTAACGCCACAGTAATTCCCAGGCAGCAGCTGGACAGAAGCCAGCATGCCAGCCGGAGGGACCCTGCAGGGGAAGGTGGGAGAGGATGCCTGAGTACAGGCAGCCATGCCTCACACGCATCTGACTTAGATGGAAATTATCTGAATTCAGTCACATGTGCTCTGGGTTGAAAGAGAATCGTAGGAAAATTCCCTTACTAATCCATGCCCCCCGCCCCAACACACACACCCCTTCCTCCATTCAAACAGATTTTGGCTGACACGACCTCCAAATGCTTTCTAAACATCAAGAGAAATAACAGTGTTTTTCCCTTGGCCTTTGAGCTTCCAAACAAGTGGAGGGAAGTTCCCCCACACCCCGCAAAGTTTAAACATTACCCCACCAAAGCTGAGGCAGGCTCTGTATACTCCTGGATGCAAGACCTGAGGATGAAACCCAAATGCTGGCAGAGAGGTATTTTCTTGTGTCTTTCTCCATTCCTTGTAAATTTTCTACAAGGAGCATGCACTGCATTTCAAACCAGGAAAGAAAGGCATTATTTTGCCTGGGTTGTTCATCTTTAATGAGCCACCCAGGGGACTAGAAGGCAGGGGGTTTCTCTGGACACCTCCTGCAGCCCCACAGGGAGACAGGGTGCTCCTCCAGGATCCTCAGCCTTGTGAACACTAGCAAGAGGCTCCCACCCAAGTGGCTGATATTTTTAAAAAAGCCAAAGGCAGATGGGGTGGAGGAAGGCACTAAAGTAGTGCTGTACAGTTGCAGTAAAACGGACATTCGCTTCTGCTCACTGGATGCCCTTGTTCAAGCTCCTCAACTCACTGAGCCTCGGTTTCCTTGTCTGGTGAGTATTCCAAGCAGTGGTTTCTGATGCTACTTTACAGAGTCACGTCTAATACCCAAAAGAAAAATTTGTAGATACAGCACATGCTTAGTAAATGCTACTCAATATAGATGACAATGAAATACTCACTCTCAAAGTAGTGAAAACAGAAGTGTTTTCTTTTCTCTCCAAATGCTCGTAGTATTTGTGCTGATAAACACATTTTGGTCCGTTTTCTTAGGACTGCCATCACAAAGTACCACAAATGGGGCGCTTAAAGGAAAAAGCATATTCTCATGGTTCTGGAGGCCTGGGGACCAGATCGAGGCATCAATCCAGTGGTTCCTTCTGACGACTGTGAGGCCACTCCCTCAGCTTCTGGAAGCTTGCTGACAATTGTCTGTGTTCCTAGATGTGTAGAAGCATCACCCTTTGCTGCCAGCATCCTCACACGCCTTCTCTCTGTGTGTTTGTCTATGTTTTTGCGTCCAGCTTTTCCTTTCCAGGGGGGCACCAGTCACACTGGTTTAGAGCTCTCTCATGACCTCATCTTAGTTACCTGTATAAACACTCCATCTCTGAGTAAGCTCACATTCTGAGGTATTGGAGATTAAGACTCCAGCACGCACATTAGGTAAGACACAGGTCAGCTCATAACAACATCCTAAAAGAGCTTTATCTCCAGAGAGGAGGCGGTGGTTGGGCCGGCAGAGTGGGGGGACAGCGTGAGGAAGTACATTGCTAAGTAAGAAAGGGCTGGATCACAGTGTGGGCACAGGCTGCTCCATTCCAGTCTGCTTGACAGATGGAAGATGAGGTGGCACACAGACTGGCCAGAGGGCCTCTCCTGGCAGGGAGAGAATTTTGCAACAAAAGTCACAAGGTCTTCTGTGAGTAAGCAGAAGTCACAGGCCCACCACAGAAGCTCCTGGAGGCCCCAGGCCCCAGCAGGCAGAACAGGTTCAGACACCCAACTTTGTTGGGTGGCCTTAGCAGCAGGAAGGTGCTGCGGATCATGGGTGCCCTCATCCCAGGGAGAAGGCAGGATCTCTAGGGATCCAAGCCTGAGGGATTGCTGAGTGCAGAGTAAGCCAGGGGGACTCCATGCCAACTGGGAAGGATAGTCTCCTTCCCACTGGTGCCCAGGTCAGGAACCTAAAATTCATCTCTGGTCAGAGTGAGAAGCTCTATCAATAAAGGCATCATGCATTGGACTTTTTTTTTTTTTAAGATTTGCTTATTCATATAGTACTGGGGTACAGGCCAGAGGTACAGGGGCAGTGAGAGGCTTCACCAGAGACAGAGTGGGGAGCAGAGCAGATAGATTGACTATGTAACAGGGTGGTCCCTAGGAAAAGAGGAAACTCCAGGTTGAGTCTGCTGAGACCAACGTTGCTCCTGAAGCCTGTGGGGACTGGACATCGATGGTTCACTCTGATCCTGTATGGAGGACTCCAGCAAGGCCAGCAACAACAACAAATTGCTACTTGATTATTCTGCCCTGTGATTTTATGCAAAAATAGAAAAGTAAAAGCTAACATGTATTTGGAAATAACTTGTGCATACAAGTTGAACAAAGTTGGGATCAAGGTTGAGAGAACCTTTTAAACAACTTTTAAAGTTTTGCTTTGTTCTGTTACTGTGATTTTGATACACACCAGAAGTTTTTTTTCCTTTCACATGCACCAATGGACTATTTTCCACTTATGGCCATCACATTGGACATTCATGGACACTGCTGGTGACTGACTGTACCCTAAAATTTGTGCCACCATAGATATGGTGGTATTAAAAATCAAAAAGGGGGATTTGTAACCGGGTGGTCCCTAGGAAAAGGGGAAGTTCCAGGTTCCCTGTCCCACCTAGAAGGATGGTGGAGCTGAGAAGACAGGAAGAAGAGAAGAGAAGAAAAGAAGGAAGCTGGATGGAGAGCCAGAAGGAGACCTGAGGAAACCACATGGAGCAGTAAGCATGTGATGGGGAATCCGTGCTTGTTTCCTCACCCTGGACTGGTTGGGGCAGATGTAGGTGGGATGCCTGTAGGGAGGTGACTGTGGCAGTGTTTATATTGATTTTGATTTTGCTCTTTTCCTCCCAGACTTGTCTGCCCATTTCTGACCCTTTTCCATGGGTCCCAGCCAGAAGGTGCTTTAGTCTTGTGATGGGCTTCAGGCCTTGCTTTGGACCAGTCCCTTTTGGGTGGACTTTTGCCCACGAGGGGATGGGTAACTTCAGGTGTTTGATTTAGAAGTTATATTCTCTGTGTTTTGTATTGTATATTTACTGTATTAAAGTCCCTTTGTATTAAAGTTTTATATGTTTTGTCTTGTTGCGGCGGATGGCAGAAGCCACTTAGAGCAGGCAGTTGTGGGGCTTCAGGGGTGCCCCTCTCTCCCTGTCCTGTAACAGATAACCCACAGACAGGCAACCCAATTCACATTGGGGTACCCTGTAACAAGTACACTGCTGGGGGGAGCAGCAGGTGGATCAGAAGAGGTCTGCCGCGCCATGTGGGCCACCTCTGAGGCAGGGGTTTGAACTCGCACTGAAGTAGCTGTGGCTAGCTTGCAGTGCTGTGTCCTATGCCATTGCGCCACCAGGGAGGGCCCTCACTGGACTTTTTAAGACAAAGTCATCCAAGATACAATTCTGGAAGAGGGCATAAGACAGATAAACAGACAAAACTTCATTTGCGTAGCTGCATCACTAACCCATATATTCATTTTAGCAGTCATTCATCTAAACACGTGGTAGATGCCAGACAAGCAGAGGTCAACGCCATGGTGCCCAAACTCCTAGAAGTCACAGGCTGCCTGGAGAGACACGCATGAGGGAGCCCCAGCAAAGCAATGCAACCAGCACATTCACTGGGCTAGGCAGCTCCTGGCAGGATGTGATAACTGGCCAGGAAGCAAGGACCACAAGAACAGCCGTTATAACTGCCTTGGTTTTGTGAAGTGATTGTTGCAAAGTGACACATATCAAGAGGCTTACATTTGGCAAATAGAGTTTAGGGAGGGAGAAATGTTTTCTTTCTATGCAAGCAATCAGATAAATAAGAATTCAAAAAGGAGGACCAGGTAGAACTAAAAAAAGAAAGCACCACCTCGGGACTGCAGGAAGAAACGGATGCACAGAAGTTTTAAAGTATTCATTCAAGAGAGACCCTTTGCCCTATGGTGGCCAAGCAGGCACTGGGCACAGAGATACCAGGGTAAGTGGAAAGGTCTCTTAACTGACAGTTTATCATCCCTGAGGGCAGATAATAGCCAATAATTATCTGCATATAACCACAGGAAATAGGTGTATAAAGGGAGCTAAGAGAGAAAGAGACCAATTAGCCATAAGGAAGCCCCAACAGGCAGGCTCATTACTGATTCTGAAGGGTCTTTGTCTGGTGCTCACTCATGAACCCCACACACATTTTGAAGGAGCCAGCAACTGGTTTCAAGCCAGGAGCATCTGCTGTGGATCACACAACAGGACAGAGGCAGCAACCGCCAGCCACACCCATGAGTTGACCACAGCTGGGGTCCTGGTGTTATGGGGTCGGTCACTCGGAAGGGTATATGGAATGGGCTGGACTGGAGGCTTTCTAGCAGGACCTTTAAGTGACCACAGGTGGCCCCTCCTGGTGGCGCAGCAGGTTAAAGTGCAGCACTGCAAACTCTTAGCGCAGATGCTTCAGTGTGAATTTGATCCCACCCTGGAGGTGATCCACATGGCGCATCAGACCTCTCCTGACCAGACCTCTCCTGACCTGCCCCCTCAGCAGTGTACTTCGTCGATCTGCATGTTCTGCTCCCCTCTCCGTCTCTGGTGAATCCTCACACCTCTGCCTGCACCCAAGTTCTGTATGCACAATAAATAAATCTTTGAGAAAAAAAAAAAAAGCACCCACAGGGCTTTACCTGGTCTCATGTTTACACACACAACACACATCCCACTAATAGGGAAAACACCTCCCAGGTGATCAGGTTCAACGATAGGATGGTAACAAGCAAGGCCCTGGTTAACCAATAACACAAACAGTAGCACTCTCACTCCCAGGCAAGGTGTCCAGGAGACCTTCCTTCCCCTCTCCTGGCTGGGAAGGCATCATGAGCAGCCTGGCTCCCTCCCCGGGCTCTTGCAGAAAACTCCGTGAACACATGGGCCCTTCCCAAAGCAAAAAGGACCCTACAACCCCCCAGCACCTTTCCCAACACTGTTCTAGGATGGACAATAGTGCCCTGAGGAGCGTCCACCTTCATATCTACAAACACATATTACTACCTTCTTGGGGTCAAGGAACATATCTCACTTGTCTTTGCACCAGGTGGGTACTGAATGAGAAAACAAAGGTCTCTTGGCATTTGTTTGTCAACAAGGGAACAGAATCCAAAATCATGTCTAAGCGGTACTGTCAAAATGAAGCAAGGTCAACACATTTAACTATGAAACTAAAAAAAATGACAATTTTAATAGGAAAAAAGAGAAAGCCCGCAGTTTGGATTACTGAAATCCACAGCATCCATGTAGGGTCCATGGAGAAAAATCTCATTCAACAAACACCGAGTTGCATTTAGGTTCTAGTCACAGTTGCAGGTGCTCTGCAGACAGCAGTGAAAACACCATGGCCCTGACGTCATAGCACTTAAATTTGACAAGAAAGATCTATGAGTTCGAATTCATCACAAGCTTAAAGTGAGTCATCAGGTAATATGGCAACAACAGCAGGGAAACAAAATCTAACCTGATTTTACCTCAACCAAGAGTGGTTTGGGGCTCACGTCTTACTCTTCCTCCTGGCCCTCTGGGGCTCGGCCAACTTCAGAGCTTGGAGTTAACCAAAGGTCCCTCAGGCTAAGACAGGTGTTGGCCAATAGTGCACTTGAAGGAATATGGTGAAGCCCACAGCGGTCTGAGAACCAGTGAAGAAATTGCAGGTGTGTGGCCTGGAGAGGCAGCGGTAAGAGGGGATGCAGCAGCTAAACACTGAAAGCTGTCTGTGGAGGACTCGACCCTGAGGAGCCAAAGTTCCCCAGGTGGAGCTTACAGGGGAGCAGGAGGCAGTTCTTAGGAGTGCGGTGGTGCTAGGTCCTACCCACCGCTGTGAGGACTAAGGCATGATTGGCCTGAAGGCCGCTCCCCGCCCTTGGGAAGTCATCAGAAACAACATTAACTATTGGTCATAAGTGCAACTCAGTTTATTTGACTATCTTTCTATTCCTTTGGGTAAATCTCTCGCTGTCTCTAAATTTGTGATACTGCATTTACTAAAGTCATTATTTTAGCAATTTAAAGCTATAAATAGCACTTTAGAAAAATGCTCTTATCTGAGGAGATGTTTTACCTCCTAGAGAAATTAGAAAAAAACTAAATGGTACAACGATGGCCTTTAATGACTGAATGGAGCTAAACTGGGAAGTTATTAGCGTACAGGATGACTGAGCAAGCTCACAAACTCCATTCACCTTAGGATACCCCCTGCCAGACAACGGTAGCAAAAATCAATCCAACCAACTGATTTTTATGAAGAGTAATTCATGCCAGACCAGTTTAATTTCCTCCTGTGACGGAGGGACAGGGACACAGGGAAGCAATGAAGACCAGATACTGCAGCCTACAAGAGAGAACCTGAAGACTGAATCCCACTGACTAGTGGAGGTGATCACCAACAACAGGAACCAGAGGCTCATAATCGCTGCTTGAATAAGAAGGAGGCAAGAAACTTTTCTGTGGGGCTGGCAAAAAAACAAAAACACCTGCACTAAATTAAGAGAAACTGAGGTGAGATTTACAAGAGCTATGCTCAAGTGAGGTTTACAGAGGACATAATTGAGGAGTTGGGGAGAGGGGCTTTAGGAGAATTGGGATCTTGAGCCATGCCAGATGTCTCGTAATATAGTGTCAAGTGGGGGGACAGGTTAAAGAAAGGGCACAAGGACAGCAAGTCACTTGAAAGAATCTAAATCTGATTCAATGGCAAAGCTTCAGCAGAAAGGACTTCAAGGAAAAGAAGAGGGAGGGCCAGCCTAGACAGAGCTGGCAGGAATGAAAGGTGTCTGCTGCCGGAGGGCCTACTCGCCCAGAAAACCTTCATCAGATCCCACCGTGGTCCCACACGTCTTCACAGAGTGTTCAGCAGGGATTACAGATGAATCTGTCCACTCCTGCCCTCCCAGCGCCTGACACTGGAGTGGCCGTAACAGAAGTGGCTTCAGTGTGACAAGAAAGCAGAGTGACCAGAGGGGTTCAAAGAAAGGAAGGACTCCAGAGGATTGAGGAGCTAGGGGAAATATGAACCGTGAGGTGGTGGAGACAATATCCAGACCTGGGCTATTTAATTGAATTACATTTGCCTGGAACGCATAACCTTTAGAGCCCCCCTCCATCTATGGGGTTCTGGCCCAGAAGCCATATTTGTTGACAAGATTCTCTGAATTCAGCTTTCCTTCTGTCAGAAAAGGACTGATGGAAACGGGCCAAAGCAGCATTCTGAAACATCACAGCACCGCCACTGTGGGATGTCAGGTGTCCCCAGAAGCCTAGGACTGAATCCATGTCAGCACTGGTGGTGGTGTACAGTGTACAGGTGGGGGGAAAACGATCTGTCATAATCTGGGGTGACCCCTTCTAAGGAAAGATGACCATTCCCCAGCTTAAACCTCCACAGGAATCAAGTTACTTTTCTAAAGATCCCAGAGAGTGACAGTGTCCACCAGGGGAAGTCTTGGTTCCATTTGCTCTTCAGCAGTGTCCCTCTTCCCTAAAGCTGATGGAAATTTCTGGAAATTTTAGAACTCAAAATGACTTTACTCATCTGAGACTTGCCAGTTTTAGGGTGCGCTCCCCGCACTGGCACTGAGTCCTTCCTGTGACTCTGTGAAAGATTAGGTCTCAGAAGCCCCAGCCTGCTAGAACTGTTTGGCAGGGTACCATAAATAAGAGTGCTTGTCCCAAGCCCCCACCTGGTGGAGAGACCAGAGCTCATGATGCATGATGGACTATGACTCAGGATGACAGGGTAGTGAATGAATAAGCACTGGAAACAAATATGTGCATACTTAACCATCCCATAATAACTCACATTCCTAAACAAGTGCACCCGTACATAGGATATGCTCCTGGTCACCAAGGCAACCATCCCTGAAGCTGTACTTTGTTTTTTTTCATTCTAGATCTTTTCAACCTTAATTCCTTGGAGCACAGCTCTGGCTTTTGGCTCTCTGCTGAGAAGTACCACACCTCCCTAGAAAATGTAGCTGCACCTCATATTTACCAGATCTCTTTGGAAGGCTTCTGTCCTAGCTTCATTCTGACAGTAAATTCAACAAACACATCATCTGGAAACTTGTTGAAAGCATCAGCCACACAAAATAATCATTATGGTTGCTACTGTGAGAAAAATGAGAGGCAAAGTGTTATGCCTTGCACAGTTTTCACTGACAGCACTTTTCAAAAAGGGAATTTCAAATTTTGTGTGAAAAAGAGAAGCTAGCATTGGTTCTAAAAAAATGGAGAAAACCTGTTCTCGAGAATAAAGTGGCAGCTCTTATTTGGGATGTATGGATCTGGGATTATCGATCTTTAAAGAGAAGTTTACAATTTTCCTTTCCTAATAATAACAACTGGTTTACTTCAAACTAACCTCATTTTATATTTTAGATTTCATTATTCAAAAATGCCAACAGTTAAGACATTTTTATCTAGCTACTAATGTGATTTTTGACAACATCCATATAATAAGCATTGAGTTTCCCCCCTTTCAACACCAGCAACACGGTTATGACAGGTCAACCTGTAGCAACAGTTGGTCTATTCTCATCTCCACCCTACCCTGACCAAAAAAACAAAAATCAAAAAAAGTAATAACTTTGATCTGTGACTGAACCAGAAAGTTCTTTGAATATCCTTCCATTAGGTTTCCACCAAAGAGGAAATGACCTAGGTAAGAGTTTTTAATTTAGTCACAGTCCACCTGTATGCCCTGTCTCACATGCCGTGAAGCTGACAGAGAAGTTCTTTGCTATGAAGCTTCTTGAATAACAAGCTTAAGTGCAGAACAGAGGTTGGGGGGAGGCGCATTTATTTTGCCCAGAGCATGGATTCTGATTTTCCCATAGGGCCAGGGGAGTCCTTCCCAGTAGGTAGAAAACGGGAAGCTCCAAGAAAGATTCCACCCGGCAACCTGGATGAGGTACCGGGCTGTGAGTCAAGCCAAGTAGTCATGGATGGACCCGCCCGCTGCGCCGGGAGAAATGGACCGAAGCCCGGCAGAGAAGCCAGGTGGACCCGGGGCGCGTGGGCTGGCGATCCGAGTGCGTGCGGGGTGCGTCGTCCCCTGCAAAGAGCAGGCACTGGCGGGGGCAAAGGAGTCTTGGGTTTCCCGAGCTCAGGGGATCTGCTGAGCCCCTGGAAGGGTTTCTTTGACCCCACTCCCAGGGCTGGCGCACCCGCCGATCAGCCCGTCGGTCTGCAGGCAGGTGGAGCCTCTCTCCCTTCCCCCCCTCCGTAATTCTCTGGGCGGACTGCGCCCTCCCGCTCCGCCACTCCACCCCTCCCGCTCCTCCCTCCCTCGACCCCCGCCCCTCAGTGCCGGGGTCTGCGGGAGTCGGGCTCGCTCACCCGCGTGCAGGCCGCCCGCCTCGGGGCCGCTCTCCGGGGCGGCGGCGCTGGGCGGCGCGTCGGAGTCGGTGTAGGTGAGCCAGGTGGACTCGGTCTCTCGGGTCCAGCTCTCGTAGTAGCGGGGCTCGATGGCATCGGCCCGGCTTCCGCCGCAGCCCATCCTCCCGCGCTGCGGGTGCGCCCAGCGGCTGCTCGGCTGGCGGCTCCCGCGGCGGCTCAGCCCCGGCGGCGCAGCCCTGGCCGGCGAGGAGGAGACCGCGGAGACATCTTCGCTTCCCGCACCCGCCAGCCAGCACCGCAGCTAGAGCCGAGCTGCCGCCGCACCCGCCGCCCCCTCCGCGGGGCCCTCTCCCCGCGCACCCCTCCCCTCCGCTCCTAGGCCCACCCCTTCCCCACCTCTCCTTCCCCACCTCCCCTGGCCATCGCTGCTCCCCGCACCCCGCAAGTCCCCCGCAACCTCCCTCCTTGCGACCCAGCTGGCAGGGGCGCAGGAGGGGGGGGGACTCCAGAACGGGAGAGGGCTGGGTGGGGGGGTCCCCTGTCGAGATACTGCTCTCTAGCTCTTTTGCATCCATTCAGCAACCCCAACCCCACCCAAACCATTCTTCCTTCTTTCATTCTTTCCTTCCTCCTTCTTTTCCTTTCCTCCCTCACTCCCTCCCTTCCTCTTCCTACATTCCATTCAATCATCCTGGAGAGAATCAATGCTTAGGAAGGGATCCCAGGCTTTCTGGCCACTTGTTTCAAAAGCAACAGAGCTATGGATGCCCGCAGGTCACCAGGGCAGGTGTGATTCTCCACTAAGAATTAAGGAGCTGTCAGAGCCCTTGTGTGTTTCACCTGATCTGGAAAGCAGGGACTAGGGCCTGAGATTTCTGAGAGTTTGGTCAGACTTTCTCTAACACTATTTTTTATCCTTTGACGTCATGATCCTCTGAACGTGGCTCTCAAGAAAGTCACAGAGGGCCAGGAGCCACTCAGCATCCGGAAACCCCTCTCTGGATAGGGCTGTAGGCAAAAGTGACTTCCCTCCCTCCTGAGGGGACCTTGGCCTCTCTGGGCTCCAGTCTTAGGCTTTTATTCCCTAGAGCACACTCAGCTCTGTGTAGGTTCAGACCTAAAGCTCAAACAGGTGGGCTAAATACTTACCGGTTCCAAGGAAGCCAGAACATGTAGTAAAAGGCGGAAACCTGACCCTCCCTGGTGGTGTAGAGGGTTAAAGCACAGCACTAGGAAGCTGGCCGCAGCCACTTCAGCACAAGTTAGCTCCTGGCCAGGGAGGTGACCCACATGGTGCAGCAGACCTCTCCTGTCTCGCCCACTGCGCCCCTCAGCAGTGTACTTCGTAGTTCTGCTCCCCCACTCTGTCTCTGGTGAAGACTCTCACTGCCCCTTCAGTACCCCAATTCTGTATACATAAATAAATATTTTTTTAAAAGAAGGAATCTGTGCCAAAGAATGGTTAAGAAAATGGGGAAGGGTTGGAAGAATAAATCTTCAACGAACAGACTCTGTCAGAATAGAACATGGTATTGAATTAGTTTTCATTCTGTCATACTGAACATATGGCATATACTGACTAACAATTTTCAGTAACATATACTGAATTCCTATTTTGGCTGACATGTGTAATATAATAATACCCATGTAATTTTTAATATAGTATGTATGTCACCCATTGTATACAATCTGTAGTGTATACTGTTTATTATATCTTGTAAGTTATATAGAATACAGGTTTTCTCAAATATATAGAATACAGGTACCCCAAAATAGGGTACTCCCAATGAATAAATGAAACATATCCTAAGCCAAAATGGCAAAACCTAGAGATGCAATTACCATTAATTTATATGGAATAGCAACAAAAACCTCTCACGTTCCAAAGCTAAAATATAACCTCCCAAACCATACCAAATAACACTTAAGTTTCTGATCTCGGCATCTGTCTTTTTGGGCTGAATGTGGTAGAGAGAACTGACCTCAATCCATGAGTCCTCCACCTGCCTGCAGGTCAATTCTGCTCTGCAAGGGTCACTGTGGATATCTGTTTTTGTGGGCTCATGAGGCCAACCCCTACTTATACTCTGCCCCTATAAATACCTGCCTTTGATCAGGCTTCTGCCTAAGAATTCTGGGTCATCTGTCCTCAAAGTACTCACTTCCACTGCAAACCCTGGAGGTAGGTTCAGATCCTTGAGATGGGGAATAGTAATGCCTCCAGGCATCCAGCAGGGAGGTGAGAAGGGAAGGGGCTCAGAAGCCAGGTGAGTGCATCCTAGGGCCCCAGAATACCTTGTCTGTAGGGAGGACCAGGGCCAGATAACCAGAAATGGGCCCTCCGGCCACTGATTTACAGCATCATGAACATTTCCAAAGTGCAGGAGATCACTGTAATGTTGTCTGGCTTAGGTACAGCGTGGTCGCACCTTACGCATTTCCGAGCCTCTGCTATCTATATTTTCAGTTTGTCAAGGACAAGGACATTGTCTCATTCACCTTGGAACACTCAAGAAGGAGTCATTCAATGCCTTCATATAGTCAGTGCTCATCAAATACTTGTTTAATGAACAAATGATCACAGGCAAGTCGTTTGCCAATAGGACTCGGGTTTGTTGTTAAAACTCTTGAGTTTGGCAGTTGCTCTGCTACTTACTGACTGGCCGGCCTGGGCAAGTCCGTCAACCTCTCCTTGCCTTAGTTTCTTTATATACAAGTGGGAGGAAATAACTGCGTGTATAGAGTGCTTAGAACAGTGATGGGGCTGAGAAAGCACTTACTGGGTACTGTCTACCCCTGCACTTATGGCACAACTTTGGGAGGAAATCTGAAATTACTGTGTTTTCAAATGAGATAATTGTGAATTTGCTTAACTCATAGCAGGAGTTTGGTACTTGGTAGTCTTATTTCTTTCCCCTCCTTCCCTATTCTTTTCCTTATGATTTTACTGTAACAGGGTGGTCCCCAGGAAAAGGGGAGGTTTCAGGTTCCCTGCCCCACCCACAGGGAGGGTGGAACTGAGCAGAGAAGAGAAGAATCTGGAGAGGGGTCTGAGAAGGAAGGAAGCAGGATGGAGAGACAGAAGGAGACCTGAGGGAGACACATGGAGCAGAGACCTGTGACATCTTGCTTCTTGGTCTTGAACTGGCTGAAACAGATGTGGGTCAGAGACCTGTGGGGAGGTTCACTATGGCAGCATTTATCTTGATTTTGATTTTGCTCTTTTCCTCCCTGACTTGTCTGGCCATTTCTGACCCTTTTCAATGGGTCCCTGCCCTGAGGTGCTTCAGACTTATAGAGGGCTTTTGGACCTTGCTCTGTGCCAATCTCTTTTGGGTAGACCATTACCCACAAGGGGATGGTAACTGGGTGTTTGATTTAGAAACTATATTCTTTGTCTTTTCTGTATTGCACATTGATTGTATTAACGTTCCTTTCTATTAAATATCTTATATGTTTTGTCTTGATACAGGGGATGGCAGAACCTACTTAGAGTGGGCAGGTTTGGAGGTTCAGGGGTGCCTATAACATTACTACTCATAATCTCCCTGAAAATAAACTTTCTTACCAACTAGGAAATCCTAGTTCGGAGAGGCTTGTGGAGTCAGCAAAGTGATGTTTCTGCTCTGTAAAGCAGCAGCTAGCTGGGGACATCTGACTGCTGCTCTGGGCTCTTTCAATTACAATTCTCTAGTTGGTATGGAATTTTCTACTAAAATTTGGGTATAAATGTAATAAATGTAAATGTGCAAAATGTATTAAATGATCTTAAACTATCTGTTCAGAATCTATAACTCAACTAATATCTTTTTCCATCGAGTTTAAAAGCAACAGCAAAATAGTTATTCGAAATAAAGGAAGGTGTCAACACAGATTAGGAAATCTTAACCCAAACCAGTGTTGTGAAGCCAATTAAACCATTGCTGACAACTACTGCTTACTTGGTAGGATTTGCAAAATAAAGGATCTGTGGCTTTGAGACACTCTGCTGAGGGTCCTGGTTTCTAAGGGTCTAGATCAAAGGATTTTAGGGGCCAAAGTCCTACTACCTCTAGGACTTTTTCTGTGGTTCAGCATCACTGGGCTCCGCTCAGCTATTGTGAGCAGTACAAAGGAGACCTTCAGTGAGGCAGTAAGTGTCAAGGGAAGAACAAACTGGCAGCACACCCTTAAACTCGCTGTCTGGATCTGTCATCTAAAAAAAGGGAAGATAGATTCACTGCCTCATATATTTCTTCAAGTGTCAAAGCACATGAGGAGAAGCAGGGGCGATAAATCTGGCCAACAGGACAGAGCCAGGTGAGCCTCCTTCGTCTTGTATTAGTCTCCTTAGTCTTAGTCTCCAAAGTCTTGCCAAACCTCAGCAAGTCCCCCAATCATTCCAGATTCAGCCAACAAACCGGAACTATGCCTCTATTCCCTCTCTGGAGGATTCAGAGCACTATCTACCAAGCATCCCTCACAATCTGCAATGTTGGCTAGCTGACACAGTCACCCTGGTGGAAGAAGTAGACTTTTGCAGTAAAGGGAGTGAACTCAAAGTGCAACATCCCCAATCTGATACCATTCCCCACATCTGGGGAGAAACAAGGATCACTTGGCACTGGTCCATTCATGCCCCTCTAACCTCTGGAGGATGACGTGTGCGCCTGTGTTGTAGTATGCCCCGTGGCTGTCTGGAATCAAGTGATGCGGACAGATGAGATACGCAGATTGGGAACAAGAAAGGGAAACTTAGGGGGTGGAGGGAAGGGGCAGAAAAAGAAAGGGAAACTGAAGTAGTAAATAATAATACATGAACATAAATAATGAAAAAAGTAATAACACATGACTCTTGGACATGGCTCGAGGGGCAAGATGAAAGGAAATTTGGTAAAAGAGAGAAAAGAAATTGAAGATGTTATCAGAAGACATTTATAGAGAGAGTAAATTTTAAGTGTGAAACTCATCAATGTGGAGTAAGTTCTCCCCCTACCAATCTTTAAATCAAACAATTCTCCTGAGAAAAGCCATCACCTTGTTGGGTTAATTGATTCAACAAGTTCTTTCAGTGGCTTCAAAATTTATCTCAGTGCTTGGATTAATGTCCTGTGGCACCTTCTCATACCCCAAATGAAAACCCAGGACAAAGCAGGGGCTGATGTTTCAAGATTCTGATTTCATCATACTTCCTTTCAGTTTGGTACTGGCCCATGGGTAAGAGGTAATGAATAACTGATTTGTTCTCTTCACAGAGAATATGAGTCACATTCTATTGGAAATGACCTGGAAAGGAAAAGCTGGCAGTGATGAGAGGGATGGAGGATTTTTTTTAAATGGCAGAACAAGCTCAAATCATAGATAGTAAATAGAGTAATAAAAGAGAACTAACACAGACGTGAGAATAGATCCAAAAAGGTATATTCCCACAGGACTAATTCCAAAGGGAATTCTGAAAGCTCAGAGAAGGCCCATATAACACAATACATTCTTCAAGACCTTTAAAAGCATCATTATCTGTGTCTTCTGATGTGGTCCTGGGTAAGTTGGTGATATTATCCTCTGCTCTTCCTCTTCACCTGCAACAATGAAAGTCTGAGTCATTTGCCAGCGGTTATTGCAAATATCAGGGAGGGAAGAGCGGCAGCATCGATCTCTTAGTCTGCATACAGAAATTCTTACTTCTTTTTACAACAAAGAAAAGCAGTAACTTCTCCCCAAGTTGGAACAAAGAGCATTTGTGATGGGTTTGAATAGTGTGTTCTTCAGAGTTTAAGATCATCAGTCCCATTTCCACACATCAGCTGTCTCTGCTTGCCCCTTTGAGAGCACTGCGAATCAAGAGTGGTTTGAGACCTGGCTGGAACCTGTAAGACTACCATCTGATGAAAAGAGAAGAACTGAAGTAGAATAAATTTTGGCTGGTACTCTTGGCAGGAGATTGCTAGTTAACAATGTCAGAGAGCCAGGAGTTCAGGGCTTGGGTTTCTAAGGCAAAGCTCAAGGAGTGGAACAGAATGTTCTCACCTCTGACCACTGCCTGGAGCATGGAGGCAGATTGTTTGTTACTTGGGACTGTGTGATGGAGCCTGCTCTAACCTCAGGATACCTGTCAGTTCCTCTGATAATGAAAGCTCATATCCGCGGGGTCCTTATATGTTCCAGCCCCTGTATGATAAGTGCTTTGAACTTGGATTAGCTCATTTCATCCTTACAGCAACGCTGAGAAGTTGGCACCATTAAAAGCCCCATATTCATCGTGAGAACACTGAGATGTAAGGAGGTTAAGTAACGTGTCTGATGTCAGCCGTTAACACTAAGGATTTAGGCCTCAACTATATGAGCCCAAGGGCATGCATTATCCACAGTGCCAGTCTGCCACTTGAAAGCTATTCCCATGGGCCAGCAAACATCTAGGGAGCTGCGCATGTCACAGCCCGGGTGGAGAGTCCATCAGGTCGTCTCCCAGGGCAACCCAACTGCAGCTCCATGTGCTACTGTTCATGGGAGGAAAGTGAAGATTATTAAGGACGTCAGGAGATATTTCCCAGTTCCAATCAGTGTCTGTGCTGTGAGTAATCCTGTCTAGAATTGAGAAGCATTGGTTACTGAAAATAGGGTGAAAATACTCCCTCCACACTTTAGAACTGTCTCACAAACTGTCTTATGACCAAATCAGGAACAAGCCACGAATATAAGAACTATGATTCAATTTTGTGTATTATCTGTGTTGCATAGGATGTTACCCTGGCTGCGCTGGGGAGAAATGAGTGAGTGAAAATGATGTGTGGGCTGGTAGGATGTTTGAATTATCTGCATTGTTGATTTTACCTCCTGACAGATTCATTCATGTGGTTGAATTAACTGGTGTATTTCAAGTTCATAGTTACCAGCAGGAAACTCTCTTATGAATCTCAGAGAACTGCTGCTCTCACACCGGCCACAGGCAGGTGCTTTCACTCTTCTCAAAGCATTTCAAAGAAGGGAAGCACCTTGCTGAATGAGCCTCTTCCCGAAGAACTACATTTCTTTCTCTTGTTTCCTCAAGAATATACATTCTTGGGGGGAAACATGGTGTGTGGGGGATACAGATGAACTTGCTCAAATATTTCTAAACCTATCTAGACAAAGGCAGGGTGGGCTTGCTGAAGAGAATGAGAAGCCTGCTGAGAGCAGAGAAGCAGTCTTGCTCCAAAGCAAGGTCTTGGCTGCCAGAAAGAGATGGTTCTTACTGTGGCTTAGTGCTCTTGTTCAGACTCACCACTTTCCCCACTCATTCCCTCCCCTGCAGCCTCTCAAACTCCCTTCCCCTATCAACCAAACTCTAGAGAAAGCAGGAAACTCTCAACAAAATTAGAATTAGTTTTGCTCAAAGTTGTCTCCTATGAAGGCATGAATCTCACTCCTCTGGCACCCTACTAGTCCGATGGAGCATGCCCAAGAATAGGAGAGAGGCGTGTTTGGGCCCCTCTAGGACTTCATGTCCTAGCAGGAGATGCTGGTACCCAGAAGTGGTAGAACCCAGAAAAATAACAAGGGTTATTTTGGGGAGATTAGCCTTGCTGTCTGGTGTAGACCATGGTTAACACCTTTGGATTTTGTTTTAAAAGCAATGAAAATGATTTTATTATAAGAGAGAATAATTTGGATTTCAGTTTCTTTTAAATCCATGTCACTTTTCTATTTTTTTTTAAATTAATTTATTTAGTAGAAGAATGGGGTGTAGGCCAGAGGTGTAGGGGGGTGAGAGGATTCCCCAGAGGCCAACTGGGGAACATAAGAGGCAAACTAACTGCTAAGATGTGGGAGGGGTGGGTGTCAAGGGGGGGCAGGACAGGAAAGTTCTGCTGTGTCATATGTGGGTTAGCTCCTGGGTTGGGATTGAACTGGGACCACAGCAGTGAGAGCTCTGAGACTTAACACTTAAGCCACCAGCTTGGCCGTGGGAGGGATTTCTTTAAGAGGACAGATTGACAGCATAATTCTAGACATTTTGAGAGCAGAGTGAAATAATGGAAATTTAGAGTTGAGTTGGTAATCAGTATATAGAAAACAGCAAATAAGAACATTTATTCCCCAAAAAATTAAAATTAAGAAAGAAAAATGTAATCAAGACTCCATGTCTCAGCCTTCAACATCTAATCATAATAAAGTAAACACTGATTACTGAACTAAGTAAAAATGTGATGTAACCATACAGGAAGGGCAGAGGTGGGAGGGGTATATCTGTGTGCTTTGGAAAGGGAAAGCATGAGGATTAAGCTTTCGTTTTCTTCTGAGGCAGCCAGGAGATACTGCTTAAAACAAGAGCTCAAGAATGAACACAGTGCTAGCACTTATATAAAAGTACAGCTAATTACCTAAAAATCTCAGCTGAAGGAGTTATAAGTAGCTTCCCGGATGGGAGAAGGGTGCAGGGGACTGCTGTTTTCCGTGATGAGTCTTTCAGAACTACTTGACTCTTTAAAGTAAGTATGTGAAGCCTCTGCTTTAAATAAAAGTAAAAAACAAAAACAAAGGAACGTGTAAAAAAAAATGGAAAATGAAAGTAGCATTTTGAGCTATTTGGTTATAAAAGGAGACTAGAAGTGAGTTAGGGTAGCTTGGGTTGTGGTGGGTTTTTCAGAGATGAGACATAGAACACATTTGGGATGAGAATTACCTATCTGAGAGGGAGACATTGATAGGAGAGCAGAGAAAGTCTTCCAAAAGGCAGAGAAGTCCTTGGGAAAATTAGCGGACTGCAATCCAAAACACACAGGGTGGAGTTGGGCTTGGACACAAAGGGACTCCCCCTTCTCCTCCACGGGAAGGAAGGAAAGTCAGGTACGAACACAAACAGGGTTGTAGAATTTGTCATGACCTTCTTCCTGCCTTGTCAGGCCTCAACAAGACACCCAGGACAGAATACAATGCAATCCGCTGGCAATTGCATGACAAGAAACACAGAAACGAGAAGCAGGCATGTTGTTCTTTCAACCCTCCTCCAGTGTGGAATGCCAAACTGCCAGTGCCTGACGAATCACTCCCACGACGGCTGTATTTATTACCCTTTTTGCTCACAGAAATAAGAACATCTCCTTTTGGAAATAAATAGGCTTCAACTGGTACTCAATAGCCTGGCGGGCACTCCTGCTGCCAACTCCATCTTGGAGAAAGCTTACTTGCTGACGTAAAGCTGGGTTTGTAGAAACAGGAGGAACTGCCAGGGGGCCATTCCCCACACGAAGGAGCCAACGATCTGTGGGAATCAGGACCGGAAGCGGTGATCAAGTCAGGAAGTACAGAACTGGCCAGAGTGCAGATGACGGCAGCAGCACTGCAAGGCAAACTCTAACTTGGGCCAGCTCTCCATTGCGTCAGAACTCAGAAGAGGTCTAAGTGGGTCCAAGTTGGCAGTGCCTCTTGGTAGAGGCGGGTGGAAACCTTCCCTTGAAGGGAGCACCCCCAATTTAAGTCTCGAAGATTCCGGTAGATGAAGATCTAACAGATAGGAACACACACTCAGAGGTCAACAGGGCTGGAAAGAGCAATGCCTCCATGAGTGAAGGTCTGCAGGTGTGTTAAAGGGAAAAGATGGGGAAAGGAGATTAAAAAAAACAAACCCCTCTTTGTTTCTCTCCCAAATCTGGCCTTTGGAACACAGGTACCTTAGCGCTTATGAAATGCACATTCCTGGATCCTCGTCCAAACCTACTGACACTAACCTCTGGGGGCTGAACTTGAGAATCTGCACTATCACATTTCT
Organism: Condylura cristata; assembly: GCF_000260355.1. NCBI lineage: Eukaryota > Metazoa > Chordata > Mammalia > Eulipotyphla > Talpidae > Condylura > Condylura cristata. Next base: position 24,610,971 of record NW_004567110.1, read on the forward strand.
CCTACAGAGGAAAACTCAGGCAGCCAGTCACACAGACCTACCTTTCCTTTCCATGATCATATTCCTGTAGCTTGTACTGTCCATTCATGAAGATGTTAAAGCAGCGGGCCCATCCACTCAAAGGTCAGAGCAAAACTAAAAGCTAAACAAGATGGCAGCCTCAGCCCCCAGCAAGACATAGGGGCTGACTTGGCTTGGTGCTGTGAGTCCCAGCATGGCACAGTTATCTGTCTAGTGGCTGGGCCCTGAAGACCTCCCGTGACAGTCACATACCTGCAAGATATGAGGCACTATTATCCCACTGTATACTGAAGACACTAAGGCTCAGACACATTAACTTACTTGCACAAGGTCATAGTACTAACAGTTAACAGGGACCATTCAAGTTAAGCTCATTTATGCATTGTTTCTACTCTGACAGGCTGTCCAGGAATTGTTGTGCCAGTCACTGACTGTCAACACAAGCCAGAGGTCATGGGTCATCCTTCACTTCACTCCTCCCACACACCCACCCCTGATTTTTACTCCCACAGCTTCTCCAAAACTAGGTAATTCAAGTCCACCTACTAAATATTTCTCAAAGCCTTCTCTCCATTCCTGTTGCTATTCCCCTAATTCAGCTCTTCAGTTACTCCTCCCCCATTAATGAAATAGCTTCCTAGCCAGTTTGTCTCTAGCAACCACCCCATGTCAAATCCTCACCCTGTGAATGAACTTTCTAAAATATACCTGGTCATTGCAACCCCCCAGTTTGGAAGCTCCAAAGGCTTCCTATGGCCTTGAGGATAAACTCCCACTCCTTATTCCTGCCACTGCCTGTCTATCTGAGTGACCTCTTGCTGAGTCTCTGTAAATTCCCATGGCATAATGAATAAACATTGGTTTAGCTCTTGGAAGTTTCCACTATCTGAGGCAATATGCATGCACTCTATTGGCACATTGATCGAATCCAAGTCATCTACACTTAGTTTCCAATGAACTATGGAATGATGCCTGAACCATAATGATTCAGGAGCAAAACAGAGGAAGACTGAGTTATGGCAAGACTATAGTACTCCATCATGCCATTCTAGTTTACCCAATTGTTTTAACATTGTCTTTGGTACCACTTAACTTGATTTGATGACAGTGCGATCAATTAGACCTAAGATGGCAGAATGTGTTACTGAATGAGTTATTACTCCACACATCATAGAAAAGTGCCCTTTATAAACTTTCCCAAACTGTTCAACAGAGAACTAATTTGCTCTCTGCAAACAACGGATTTTGTCGTTGGAAGCACATTAGCATATTAAAGGTTCGGAGAAAAACAGCAATGCAGAAAGTAGAACAGTTTTGTTCTCAGGAATTTTGCTCAGTTTTCTCTCTGCACATTTATTTAGTAATGTCTTCTGAAAGCATTATCCCTCAACAGATGTTTGGGGAAGCACTGGAACACATACAAAGATCCTAAAGGCTTCTGGAATTTCACCTACTCCGAAGTCAGAACACAAGCACAGACCTGCCACTCTGCCTAGAACATTCCTATAAGTCTTTTAAGATTCAGCTCAGATGCCTCCTAGAAGTCAAACCTCACCCACCCCTCCCATCCTCCCCTACCCACAGCCACGCATGGTAACACACACATGCATACTACATAATTGTTTGAGATCCCATACAACCCTCTATTATAATACCTCTTTTTTCTTTATATTGTTTGACAGAAAATTCAGTTCAGATTGAACAGACCTGAAGAAGAATTTACGGGCTCAGGCATTGTGGGTCTGTAGCTGCAATAGCTCCTGCTTCAGAAGCTCCACTGTCAAATTCAGCAGGAAAACAGGCACACAGCACCCCCAGGTGACCCATTTCACTGGCCTCATGGCCTATCACTGCGGCAGAGGGAAAACAGTGCAGGATTGTTATACCTACGTCCTAAACGATAGATGCCCCCCGCCCCTCCCCCTCCCAAAGTCGGGAAATGTAAACAGGAATGGCAAGCAGAAAGGAGTATCTTCTTAGGCCTCCAGGCTTTCATCTCCTTCTAATGCCCCCTGGTGGCAAAACCTAACAAGGAACAAGCTAATAGAAAAATGAACTGTAATTTGCAGAGAACCAGCCCCTGCCTGCATCACAGGGCAGAATATGAAAGGACATTGGATCTGTGATAATGGATTGGTAACTGACACAAGGTGTGTTTTAGAATAAACAGGGGCTGACTGTTAGCACCTCTTGCCAGACAATGCATAATGTGGCAAATTTTCAGGTAAATAACTCGCTTGACAATCCATTTGGTTTCACATTGTGTTTTGCTTGACAACAAACTTAGGCTACACCTTGTAAAATGGAAGTAGCCCTGTTTAGTTCAGATCATTTCTACTGGGTTATTTTTAAATTAATAATTTTTTTTTCTCTTTAAGCTTCATTTTGTAATTAAGCCCATCTGAGAATCTATTTTAACTTTTATTTTTCAATTTTATCATTTCCACTTGGTTCTTTTTATCATTTCCATTTCTTTGCTGAGATTTTCTATCTAATAAGTCATTATAAGCAATTTTTTTCTCATGTCACTGAGCATAATTATAACAGCTACCTTAAAAGCCTTCTCTCTCTGCTCATTCCAGCATCTAGCTCAACCTCCACTGATGATTTTTTTCTTTTGAGGATAGGGTACATTTTCCTGCTTAGTGTGTTAAATGCTTTTGGATTGTATCCTGGGTATTATGAATGCTGTGTTGTGAAGACTGTGGATTCTGCTATATTCCTCCAATAAATGTGAATTTTGTTATAACAAGGAAACAAATTTGTTTGGGTTAAAACTGTATGCCTTTTATGTACAACTGCAGCTTAAATTGCAGTTCAGATTTCTTATCTTTTGCTAGGCAGTTTGAAATCTGCCCCTTGTATTCATGATTTAGGAGTTAATCAAAATGTGAATAAGAAATCTGAGGCTCTCTGACTCTCTATATTCCTGATTTCCCCTTCTCACCTTCCAGGGGGTGTGATTACCCTGGATTCTATCATTTGATGTTTCTCGTCAGGAAGATCTCAGGTTATCTTTGGGCATCCTTTTTTTTTTTTTTTTAAAGATTTATTTATTTGTGCATACAGAACTGGGGTACAGGCCAGAGGCTCAGGGGCAGTGAGAGGCTTCACCAGAGACAGAGTGGGGAGCAGAACAGGCAGATCGATGAAGTACACTGCTGAGGGGAGCAGCGGGCGGGTCAGGAGAGGTCTGCCACGCCATGTGGTCACCTCCAGGACAGGCGAGAATCGAACTCATGCGAAAGTGGCTTTAGCTTTTCAGTGCTGTGCTTTAACCCACTGTGCCACCAGGGAGGGCCCTTCTTTGGGCATCTTAACCATCTTGCTTGGGAGAGACAGGCATTGCTCCAATCTTTATTGTTACTTTCTCTCCCCATGGCTTAAAATAAGCCCACACTGACAGTGGATAAAATTCTGATGAACACATGAAGTCCCTGAAAAATCTCTAGAATCCCATTCTGATACCTACCTGCTGGTCTTATGAGTCTATTCAAAAACATTCAATTACAATTCAGCCCCACCTTCCCCTGCTGGATCCTAAGGTAGTCAGGAAGACCAGTCAGAGAAAGGGGTATGTGGCTGCCTTTAACTGACAGGAGCAATGGTTCTCGTGACAAGAAGAAAAGCAGGTCTTCTGTCTACCCTTAGTAAATGATGACAAGGGTTAGGCAATATTCCTACACACAACACTGTCTTGTTCTGAGAAAAGATTTGACTTAACCAAATACAGAACCTGACAGATATTTCTTTCAAGTGAATCAATGGGGAGGAGCTGAAGTAGCATTTTTTTTAAAGAAATGCAATGTTTAGAGATTTTTCTATTTTTCTACTGTTGGGGAAGGGAGCCCTTAATATTCCCATCAACTGTGACACATGTGAATCACAACCCCTTCGCTTCTATAAACGCACCATGATTCATCATGATTCCTGCCAGCTGTGGGCTGCGTGTTATTCTAACAGTACAGGCTTTCCCCAGAGATGCACTCTGCTCACAGCTGAGTGTTATTATGAGCCAGTCCTCTGTTTACACCTTTTCAGAGATTGGGACTGGACAAGGATAACCTTCCCTGCGGCCCTAAGCTTGTGATCACTCAGAGGGCTCTGGGGAAGAGCTGCTCTCCTATCATCATGAAAACCAGGCCACTGTGGCTGAGGAAACCAATGACATTTTGCTTTTTATTTTAAATTTTTTCATAAAGAAAAAAATATTTCATTTTTTAAGATTTATTTATTATACATAGAGAACTGCGGTATAGGCCAGAAGTGCAGGGGGAGAGAAGATTCACCAGTGAGATTGGGGAGCAGAACAGGCAGATGTACTGAAATACACTGCTGAGGGGAGCAGCGGGCAGGTCAGGAGAGGTCTGCCATACCATGTGAGTCACTCCCCTGGCAGGGGATCAAACTTGTGCTATAGTGGCTGTGATAGCTACATAGTACTGCTCTTTAACCCATTGCACCACCAGCAAGGGCCCAGAAAAAAGTAAGTCTTATTGAAATATAATACGCATATAGTTAACTATACCCTTTTTATATTTACAATTCAAGTTTTGATAAGTATAACTGTAACCTCCTTCTAATCAGGATGCAGTATGTTTCCTATGTTTCCCCCAAAACCTCCCCTGCCCACTTGCAGTCAGTTTCTCTGACTTGTGCCTCTCCCTTTTCTCAGTTCTGCCTGAGGCACCTGTCAAGCTGCTTTCAATCACTATAGACCAGTTTTGCCAGTGACAGGATTTCATATAAGTGGAATAATACAGTGTGCTCTTTTATGCCTGGTTTCTTTAGCTCAGTGTAGAGGTTCATTAATGTTATCAAGTGTATCCGTATCTTATTTTAATGGCTAAATAGTATTACACCATAGGGATATTCCACAATTGCTTTACCTACTCACCATTAGGAGGCAACTGTGCTGTTTCCAGTTGTGGTCTCTTGTGAATAAAACTGCTATGAACATTACTGTGCAAATCTTTCTGTGGAAATACATACCCATTTCTCCAGAAGTAAAGCAAACTGTATTTTTAAGAATTCATCCAACGCAATGACAGAAATCATGGCCAGTAATCTGGGGGAAATGTGAGTATTGCAGGTGATCAAAAAAGAAAAGTACTATCACAATCATAGTGAATATCCAAACGGTGCGGATTCCTGTAGCCTGACTGCTCCTGCAGCAGGCACCAAGCATCCTAGACTATAAGGATTTAGCAATTCCTTGAGTTTCACTAACAAACATCATTAAGTAAAAGTAGTATCTGATCACTAATTCCCTTTGAGATCAGCTTTTAGAATAAGTTTG
>NW_004567110.1:24616460-24632518 GCF_000260355.1 Condylura cristata
CAGAGGTACATGGGATGAGAGGATTCACCAGAGACAGAGTGGGGAGCAGAACAGACAGACTGATGAAGTACACTGCTGAGGGGAGCAGTGGGCAGGTCAGGAGCCGTCTGCCTTGCCATGTGGGTCCCCTCCCTGGCCAGGGATTGAACTCGTGCTGCAGTGGCTGACATAGCTTTATGTGCTACGCTTTAACCCACTGTGTTACCAGGCAGGGCCCTGTTGGGGAGATATTTTAAAAACAAGATCTTGTCCTCATCCTCCACAACAGTAGTAGTAATCATAACAAAGTTACTTTGTTATGCAATAAGCATTAAACAGAATGTCATGCACAGCACAGGTGACCCACTGCGAATCACAGAAGCAGGAAGAAAAGTCTCAGCTGCCTACAGAGCCAGGCAGTTATAAGCCATGACATACATGTTTTCAAGGTAATCACCAGTTTGCAAGTAGAAGGGCTGGATGGTGCCATTGGTCACAAATAGTTCATCTTAACTTACCCAGCAGTTATGGTAACTATCTGTGATAGATAATTGGCTTTAGGAGAAAAGTAAATGTCTCCTTTTGTGCAGAAGCTATTTTGCAATGCAGAGGGAAGCACCTGCTGGAAGCCAGGCTCCTGTTCTCCCACCCAAACAGAGACAGACTCTCTCCCTGGGTGCTCATATTTCAAAGAGATAGCTCCCAGGTCTCCAAAAGATTTTCATGGGTCAAAAAGCTAATAAAATGCCATTTAGTCTTCAAAGGGATTTATATGTCTTTCAAAGAGGGGGAAAAGTACAGGCAGTGACAAGTGTTCAATGCTCAAAACAAAAAGAAGAGGGGACTTGCTCCTTCTATTTTTGGGGAGAAGTGAACCTCTTGTTTTTACTTTGCATATGTCCTGACAGTATGCAATGAATGGCCCTTAAAAAAGGGCCCTCCCTGGTGGCACAACCGGTTAAAACACAGCACTACAAACCTAGCCGCAGCTGCTTCCGCATGAGTTCTATTCCCTGGCCAGGGAGGTGACCCACATGGTGCAGCAGACCTCTCCTGACCCGCCCGCTGCTCCCCTCAGCACTTTGTCAATCTGCCTGTTCTGCGCCCCACTCTGTCTCTGGTGAATGCTCTCACTGCCCCTGCACCTCTGGCCTGTACAGGTCTGTATGCATAAATAATAAATCTTTAAAAATAACGGTGAGCAGAGGTGAGGGGGGGATGGGAGGTGCCATCTCCTGCTTCCTCTGTGGGCTTCATTCTCTTCTGTCTAGCCCTTTCCATCTCTGGCCTCATTTATATTCCCACAATGCCTGCTCCTGACACTCCCGTTTTCTTTCCCCCCACTGCTAGCTCCAAGAGCTTTGATTTCTATTGAGCCCCTGTGGACCTTTCAGATGCAAACAGAAGTCCTCAATGGGCCCCTCACTCTGAAGATCCCCCAGGTCAAGGATGACACAAGATTCTCTCTGCAGCGGGGCACTGTCACAGTTGTTTGGTCACAGAGAAATACATTAGATCCAAACACAATCGTGCCTATGCTTCTTTCCTTAGTGGATCCCTCTCTTCTGTCTGAAAAAAGACCTCTGAGAGCTGCCCAGTCCAGTTGCTGCAGTTTCTTTCCTCTGAAATTGCTACCAATGTCTAACTGTTTTTAACTGCAACTGGGTGGCTTCCCTTTCTAGGTCACTCAAGTGGCCTCTTCCCTAAAGGCGGTGACTACAAGAATGCCTCACTTAACTCAAGACAACTGCTCAAAATCTGGGGCTGGACAGGTGACCTTTGCCCATGCCTTCTTTAGCTGGGCAGGGCCTCTGGGGAAGGGCAGGGCAGTGCTGGACACATATGTTACTGCACCCCTGGCCTCAGGGATCTTCCATGCTGTTCCATTTGTTTCAGCTCTTGTGCCAAGTGGCTGGCTCATGGTGCAGGGCAGGAGAGTTTGTGTTTGGTGATGTGTGACATTGCGGGAGGAGGAAGATGGGCGATACTGTCATTATTTAAAATCTCTTCCACCCACGGAGCTGAGTCACTGGAACGTCACTGCCTGGGATTTTGCATCAGACTCAAAAATACACCTCTGAAGAGCTTTCCACTCTGCTTAGCATGCTGCGCCCTCGCTCAGGCTTCCGGACAGGGAAGGAGAGGTCTTGGGCTGTTGGACTCCCAGTGCCTGAGTCCTCCCTCTGCGCCTCTGGCCACAGACCCCCACCTCACACTCTGGAAAACAAAGATTCTAGGAAGCTGTGAGACTTGACCCAAGGTAGCCAGAGAAGTGCTCAGGCTGGAACCTAGGTTTCCTGCCTCCCACGGCACCCAAATCAACAAGCAAGGAAAAAGGACCTTTAGTCTGAAAACTTAGATCCTCCAAATGCCTCTACCTCAGGCCAGGTGACAGATACACACAACGGCTGAAATGATCTGACCGCCTAACATTTGCTTTCAGGTTTCAGAACAAATCAAACCATTTCTTTTCCCCTTTATAGCTCAGACCACAATGAATATTCTCTCCCTGCCCCTCAATGTCCAAAACAAGAGTCTTCCCATAAAATGCTTGGCTGGTTCCCAGAACTCTGGTGACTCTGCAAGGAAAAGAATGATTTCCCAAGCAGTGAGTTCTAGTGGTTCTAGGAATGCAGCTTTGGGGCCAAGGCAAGCCAGGGGAACAGCCTGATGGGACTCTGGGCAGGTGACTTGACTCAGAACCGGTTACTTAGGTTATTATTACAGGATTTCTTTATGAAGCTTAAGTGAGATCATGTAAAGCATTTAACACAGACTTTGACACTTGCTAATAAGTATCTCCATTACTGTTGATGATAACATCAAGTTCCCATAATGACTTTGTGCTACGCACAGGATAGTGCAAGACATCTTGGATACTGCAAGACATGGCTCTCATCTCACTTTTTAAGTAGCTTTATGCCAGTCTTTAAAGATGTTCTGTGGCAAAGACCTTGGAGTGTGGATCTTAAACTCTACTTTTCTTTAAATGATAGTTTGTTTTTACATTATTTTGTGCCTTTTCCCATCTCAGTTGTAATCCCTGTTGGTGTCCATCACAGAGTCCAGTGCACCCCGCCCCCCATTTCTGATCCCATCCCCCACTCCACCCACATAAAATGTCTCTGGTATGTTGTTCATTATTATTTTTCCCCCTTTATACTCCTGCTATGAGTGAAGCCATCCAGTATTTTTCCTTTTCTTTCTGGTTTACTTCACTAACATGATCCCTTCCAGCTCCATCCATGTTGTTGCAAAAAGCATGTGTTTATCTTTTTTATCACTGAGTAATATTCCATTGTGTATATGTACTACATCTTTTTAATCCAGTCATCTACTTTGGGCATTTGGGCTGCTTCCATGTCTTTCCAATTGTAAATAAAGCAGCGATAAACATGGGGGCGCAAGTGTCTTTTTGAATCAGTGTTTTTGTGTCTTTTGGGTAGAGACCTAGGAGTGGGATTGCTGGGTCATAGGGAAGCTCCATTAAACTCTACTTTTAATCATGCTCCTCAAACTCATCTACAGTTAAAACATTTATTTTTCCATTTGTCGTGTGGGTGACTGGAGCCCCCTATTGTCGGAGGAGGCCCAATGATGTGGTTTTCATACGAACTCCTGGGAACCAGCTGTGAGGAGCCCTTGTTGCATGAGAACAGGTCCTATCCAGAGAAGAACAGAAGAAATCCGGCCCCCCTCATAGGCGCTGGCATGCTCTCCAAAGGTGGGATTAATTCTTACTTCCAGAGTAGTCTGCCGTCCCCTTCCCAGCAAGAAAAGCAAAGCATTCTCTTTTCCTCCTTGCAGAGTCCAGCCTCCTCTTGCTGCACCTCTGACCTGAGGTGTGTCCGAGGGCCTTTGCTTCATTGCCCCCATATTCAGAGGCTTCACTGTCCTCTGCCCTGGGACAGAGTCTGCGGGCCTCCCCAGCTGCCTGCCCTCTAAAAAGTTCTAAAGCAGGCAGCAGAAGGATCTAGTCACATGATGTTTGCAAGGGGTGAAGTGGGGATGCACCATCTGCCAGAGTGGCTGCCCAGAACTCGCACTGCTCACGAGCAGCTAGCTACTCAAGTGAAAGGTCCAAGGACGTATGTTTGACCATTTGGGAATGATAATACTCCATTTATATAGCATTCTGCTAGGCCCAGTTCTAAACACATTAGGGGTGTTAACACTTCAGTTCTGGCCTCAGGCCCCAGCGTGAACAGAATCTGGCTTCCTTCCAAGTCCTGGGGTGAGGAAGCATGCTAGTAAGAAGCTGGGAGGTCTGCAGTCTTGAAACCCCTCCTTGCCTTCTACTTCACTGCAGTTCAGTTCTGGTCCTTCAGAACTCAGGTGCCCACCCCCTCCTCGCCACGCCCAGATTTTCCTGCAGCTCCTGGTCTCCTGCCCCAGCGCCATCCCCAGTGGCCCTGCGGCTGACCTGAGGTGGTGGCCACCTTCATGTCCTCTGTGCCCATTAGGGCAGAAAGGCCCTCAGCCCACAAGGGCAGGTCAGCAATGGCCCCCTGACCTGGAGAATCAAAGGTCCTTGAGTCCTTTCAATATCAATAAAGAAAAGAAAAGAAACATGAGCTTTTTTCAGAGTCAGATTATTTTCTGGCATCTGATCTCCTCGCTCTCTGCTGTGGGGGGTGAGTGATACCAACAAGATACAAAGGGAGAGGAAGGTGGGCTATTCTGTGAAGAGTCAGCTGGCAGTGTATGACCCAGCTGGTCTGTCACCTATCGGCTGTGCCCCGGTCCCACTAAGCAAGACATACAAGGTCATGATCATATAATAAGCCCAGACGGCTCCTAGTCCGTCACCTCAGACCCCGCCATCAGAGCTATCACTGGGAAAATAGCATGAGAAGTGACTTCAAAAATGAAGGTTTTTTCCCCCCAAATTTGTGTCTAGTCACCAATCTAAGTAGAATACCTCAAACTGTTATTTGAGAATTACTCTCAAAGAATAATATGGACTAAAAGTAGAACTTGATTTGTTTTTTTTTCCTGTTTATTTTTCTCTATATATAATTTACAACATTATTCATTTTTGTATAATGTAAACTTTTTCATCATGGAATTCCACCATCGAGTTACCCATGAGACATCACCAAAGTCCCTTGTGCTCTTCCCACCCATTTTAATCCCTCTTCCAACCCCCTTCCCTGCTGAATGTCTCCAATTTATAGTTGCCTGTTCTTGCTAGTTTTGTCTCTCCACCCCCCAACCCCGGATCCTTTACTTAGTCCCTATATTTCTCTTGTAAGTGAAAGAGCTTACCTCTGAGAGTGCCTGTCATGGGATTTACTTCAGCTGTACATGAGGCATGACTGGTTTTGACTTTCCTGTTTAGGACTCACTATCTAAGCATCTAACAGCAGAACATTGCTTCTCTAAGTAAACAAGAGACTAGAAAAATCTGATCATCTATATCTAGTTCCATTTCCTTTTCTAGTGAAAAGAAAATAGCACAAGTACTTGGAGTATAAGGGTGAATAACTGAGTACACCTAACAAGATTGACTTAGAGAATGAAAACAGAACACTAAATAGGCCATTAAAAAATAATCATCTCAGGCCCTCCCTGGTGGCGCACTGGGTTAAAGCTCAGCACAGCGAAGCTGTCCTCAGCCACTGCAGCATGCGTTCAGCCAGGGGGTGACCCACATGGCTCAGCAGACCTCTCCTGTCTCACCTGCTGCTCCCCTCAGCAGTGTATTTTGTTGATCTGCCTGTTCTGCTCCCCACGGTCTCTGGTGAATCCTCTCACCACCCCTGCACCTCTGGTCTGTACCCCAGTTCTGTATGCACAAATAAATAAATCTTTAAAAAATAGTAACACACACATCTCACACACACATCATCTAATGTGTTCTAAACAACACAGTTAATGGGAGGAGAGTGAATCTTTAAGCTTCACCTTTTGTGGAAAACAAAAATGACATAACTTAAATGAATTTGGCTTTAAACATATTGGAATATGACTGTGTCTCCTTCATTCCCTCACCCTGAGGATCCCCCAGCTCCACAATGAGAGTTCTGCACTGCAGTGAACCCACTGACAGCTAACAGCACCGAGAGGATGGGGCTGAGGATCAGGCAGAGAAGCACGAGATGGCACAGTTCGGTGTCCTTGTTTAATGTGTGTGCAGTTCAGACATTTCTCTTATTCTATGTAATGAATATAATTTACTAGCCTGGCAAGTTTAAGTATTATATAACTATAATGTTGCACAACACAAATTACAGACACGATTTCAGACATTTCACCTTCTGAATTCTTCCATCTCTGTGCTACATCTTGACCCTTTATTGACAAATCCAAAATCCTCCTGACTCTGAATGGATTTTGCAATACATTTTTTGCAATAGAAAAGGCTGAAAAAATTTCAACAGGCTGTTCAGTTGCTGGCTGGCTAGTTTTCTCATTAAGTCACAAAGGAAGGGGGCCCTTTACAACCAAGAAGTCTCTTGAATAGTTTGATAATCAGAGAGACTCCTTGACCCTGCTAAGGAGCAGATTAAATTCCTACACCAGTGTTTAAGATTTCCTTTGGTTGCAAGGAACTTATTGGAAAAAAAAAAGGCAAAAACAAATCTGGACTGCTTGGCTTTTTTTTTTTTACCCCTTCAGTATTTAATTATTCAAGTTACTATACTATAGAAACACAAAAGAAAAAATTCAGTTTTGTTTAACAGCCTCACAAAGTCAGAGAAAAGTTTAAATTAAGTTTGAGGGCCACATGCCATAGTAAGAAACGCACTTAACATCACACTTCCACAAAATACTATATACCTAAAATAGAAACCAATTCATGGTTTCTATTTTATTGTGTACTGCTCTGTTGATTTCTATTTTCTTTCCTTCCTCCATTTGTCCATCTTTCCTTAAAAAAAACATTGCCACAAGAAAAAGGAACTCCCCTGCACTGCTGGTGGAAATGCAAACTAGTACAACCACTATGGAAAACTGTTTGGAGGTTCCTCAAACTGCTAAACATGAAGCTTCCCTATGACCCAGCAATCCCAACCCTAGGTATCCACCTAAAAGACACAAAAGCACTGATTCAAAAAGATACCTGTACCCCAATGTTTATTGCTGCTTTATTTACAATTGGAAAGACATGGAAACAGACCAAATACCCAAAAGTAGATGACTGGATTAAAAAGATGTGGTACGTATATACAATGGAATATTACTCAGCAATCAAAAATGATAAACCTTTTGCAGCAACATGGGTGGAGCTGGAAAAGATCATCCTTAGTGAAATAAGCCAGAAAGAAAAGGAAAAATACTGATGGTTTCACTCATAGCAGGAGTATAATGGACCATGTGAGAAAATAGTAATAATGAACAGTTATATACCAGAGACATTTTATGGGGGTGGAGTGGGGAAATGGGATCAGAAACAGTTGGGGGAGGGAAGTGCACTGTACTATGGTGATGGCACATGGGTGATTTGATGATGGGAAGCCCACGGGGATTACAACGGAGATGGAAAAAGGCACAAAATGATGTAAAAATAAACTATTATTTTTTAAAAAAATCTCCACAAAGTGCTGCTTGAAAACCCCCCTCTGCCCTCACCCCCCCCCCACACACACACACGTTTCACAACTTCCTCATGAATGGAAGCCTTGGAAAACTCTGGATTAAAGTGGCGATTATAAATCAACAAGGATTAACACAAAGGTTATCTTTAAAGTCACTTATAATACTGGTGCTAAGGGGATAAAGCTCGTTCCCATATTGTAGACTAAACGGGAATAACAGGCTTTTGTGGAATCTTATTACTTCTACCTTATTTAAACAACAACAAAATCTATTTTAATTAAAATGATAATGCTGGACTTGAATAGGGTCTCAATGAAGAAATGCACACCTTTAGCTAAAGTAAAAGTCCTCCCACCTGTGTTTCTGCTCAACCAAGACTCTCTGGCTTTGTAAGCATTTACATACACATGGATCTACATAAAAAGATGGAGTTTTAATAATCTAGTCACTACTGTAATGTGTTCAACTTTTTTTCATATACTAACTTGAATAACATTAATTGAACGTGTGTACAATTATATCTACTAAGCATATTTTTCATTTTAATATAATAGTTTACTTTTACATCATTTTGTGCCTTTTCCATCTCAGTTATAATCCCCATGGGCTTCCCAGCACCAAACCACCCGTGTGCCATCACCATAGTCCAATGCATTTCTTTCCCCGCTCCCCCCAGCCCCCATATTTTGATCCCATTTCATACTCCACCCCTGGTGGAGGTCTCTGATATATAGTTGTTCATTATTATTTCCCACCCACCCCACCCCCCGTTCCTTTATGCTCCTGCTATGATTGAAACCATCTGGTATTTTTTCTTTTTTGTTTCTTTCTGGCTAGGCACATTTTTTTGAAAAAGACTTATTTATTTATGCATACAAGAACTGAGGTTCAGGCCAGATATGGGGAAGTGAGAGGATTCATCAGAGACAGAGTGGGAAGCAGAACAGGTGGATTGACTGAAGTGCACTGCTGAGGGGAGCAGCAGGTGGGTCAGGAGAGGTCTGCTGAGCCATGTGGGTCACCTCCCTGGCCAGGGATTGAAATCATGCTACAGTGGCAATGGATCGCTTCATAGTGCTGCTCTTTAACCCACTGCACCACCAGGGAGGGCACATTTATTCACATGCTTTTAGAGATTTATGAAAATGCCAAGTTAGAGAGTAAATTGATTAGAAAATAACACTTCTGAATGTTTAACAATTGCCAGGATTCCTTGCCTATAAACTTGAATCCTCTTATACTCAAAATACTTTTTTCTTCTCTGATTTGTATTCTCTTCCATGGCAAGTTTTCTGTTTGTTGAGACCAGTGCCTCTTGATCACCATGTGGATTTTCCTTGACACTGGGGGATTCCTGGCTGCTCATTTTCGAACTTGTGTGTCCCTCTGGGTGTCCATGAACAATGCGCCTGATCAGGGCACTCCCCCAGACTAGGCAGAAGGGCGAGAGGTCGGAGTCCAGAACCTGCCTCCCTCCTCCCCACCACATGTGTACAAGCGCTCCCTAGGAGCAGACACCTCTCTGCCTACAGCCAGACACTGAATAAATATTCCTTCCTCACTCACCTAAAGGTGTACACCCTACAACCGAAACTACATGCCGACTACAAGAGGGGCTCCCCTAAGTGGTAGGGGCCACTGACCCTGATAAACTCCAGAGAGATTCCGGACAAGCGCCACACATAGTGTGATGTCAGTCAGCAAAAAAAAATTTCAGTACAGGTACGAAGATAGAGGTACATTATGATGACATGTGCTGCGGCAACCCCACCTTCACCCATTGCACTAGTCAGAAGGGACGTTGTCTCAAACCCAACTCTGCCAAGGCAAATCAGGCAATGTACTGGCTTGTCTAACCTGAAAGTCAGGGGCACAGTGGCCTTGGCCGTTCAGACGCAGGAGGCAGCAGGAGGCAGGAGCTCACGTAGGCCGGCAGGGTCTGTCGCTTTCCTTTTTCTTTGGTCTGCTTTGATCTGGTGGTCTCATTCATTGGCAGGCGCCCTCCTACTCTGTTAATCCATCTCTGGCTCTGGGCTAATGTTCGTTCAGGCATCTGTCCTATGGGAGGAGAGAGGCCTGTTTCTCTCCAGTAACCCAGGAACCCCACGATGGTCTTACTGGCCAGGCAGAGGCTAGGTCCCTGGTCCATCACTTCAGCCGCCTGGCCAGCTGGGCCTACAAGCCATACCGAGGACAGGGCAATTCCCCTGAGGGCATTCAGGGTACTCGAAGGAAGAGGACCAGATCTGGGCTGGCAGAACCACCACGAGCCTTACTTGGTTCTCCACATACAAGAGTTACTGCCAGGTATCATAGAAACAAGATTCTTTGGAAAATAGCGATGACAGATAAGTCAAGGAAAGAAGTAATGTTGAGAGTGGTAACAGGTGTGTCGGGCAGAACACAGGCTCCTCAAAGGTGTTCACAAAATATTCCCTGGGGGCATATATCTTACCTGGCAAGAAGGGCTTCGGATGTGATTCAAGTCGTGTGGCTTGAGTGGGGAGATGGCCCCAGTCACCCAATGTGTGTCACCTTAAAGGGGCTTGTAAGGAGGAGAGGGTGGCAGAAGGGTGGGCTAGGAGTTACAGCATGAAGGGATTTGAGGTCTGCTTGCAGGTTCTGAGTCTGGAGCCACGTACAAGGGCCGGAGAGAGATGATGAAATGCTAATAAGGAACAGCCAGCAAGGAAATTGAGAACCGAGTCTGACAGCCTCATGAATAGCCCAAGTAGGCAAAAAACCAGGTCCCCCTACAGCCTCCACCACCTGGGCTGTACCCTACCTTAGAATGCTGCTTCCTGGCCATGCCACGGAGGGTTGAGGGCAGCTGTAGCGTTGGTAGAAGGGAGAAGAGGTGAGCCCCCCAGAGAGAGCTATTATTTTCTGAGTGTCCAGTCTCTGTCAGAAAGAAGTGCTCAGCTTCTCAGTCAGTGGTTACAAATACTCTAATGGCCCTCCCTGGTGGCACAGCGGGTTAAAGCACAGCACAAAGAAACTTAAACCACTTCTGCATGAGTTCGATTCCCGCCTGCCCCGGAGGTGACCACATGGCGCGGCAGACCTCTCCTGACCCGCCCGCTGCTCCCCTCAGCAGTGTACTTCGTTGATCTGCCTGTTCTGCTCCCCATTCTCTCTCTCTGTTGAATCCTCTCACCCTCTGCATCTCTGACCTGTACCCCAATTCTGTACAAATAAATAAATAAATCTTTAAAAAAAAAAATAAATACTCTATTGCAGAGAGCACTCATCTATTTAGAGATTGGGAAGCCTGGCTGGCTTGCCTGAGATCATGCAGCCACTAACTGGGCAAACTGGGACCTTAATTAGATCCCCCATCAAAAGCCAGACTTCAAAACCTATGCTTTTAACTCACTATGCATAATGCACAGGAAAGAACAGAATAAGAGCTATTATAGACATATGAGGCTGGAATTTGGTGGCTAAATAAAAGTATAAAAGATCAAGATGGAAGGGAGAGGTCTCTGCTTGACTAGGTGTGTGCTGACATGCAGGTACAGAGATCAAGTGCTTCTCAACCAGGGGCAGCTCCATGCCTTGGGGGCATTTGGAAAGGGTGTGTGTGTGTGTGTGTGTGTGTGTGTGTGTGTGTACATTGTGTGGGGGCTGTTTTGGATGTTCCTGTGCTAAATACACTTTATGGCACAGGACAGTCCCACTCAACACAACTGTCACACCCCAAATGCCAAGAGCACCTCTTCTGACAAATACCAAAGACCATCAAAAGGCCAGTTGCCTGCCAGACTAGCAAGACATGGGAAGAAGAGGCAGAGACTTCAAGAAATAGATACCAGAATCCACAGAACAGACAGGATGCCATGAAGGAGCGCTCACAATTAAGAGAGCATTTTGAAAAACCATTCCAAGAAAGGAACATCAAGGTGTGATCTCTGAGGGGTGGAAGCAGTGTAGCCTGGACTCTGGTGAGAGTGCCCCCAGCCGACCTGCTAATCAGCAGCCTGGGAGGGACCCATAACATTGGAGGAAACTGTGCAAGAAAGGAGAGGAAATGAGAGCCTGTGGAGAGGAGTGGTTGGTGGGGGCAAAGCCGTGGAGGGAAGGGGAGCAGTCAGCCCATCCAGATGCCTTCACCTTGACCAGAAAGTGGTTCCACGGGTTGAGGACTGGTATGGGGCTAAAAAGAAAAGTGCTAAAAGATTGGACAGAAAAGGGAGAGGAGGAGCCAGAAGAATGAAAGCACAGCATGCATGAAACAAGTGTGAAGGGGGAAAATAAACAGGAAAGAAGAGAAAATGGTGGAGTGAAAGGGCCAGAGGCCTGGACCCTGGGCGCACAGCAGGGGACAGCCAGGTGGAAATGTGGGAGGGGTGGGGGTAGGGGGGGAAGGAGCAGGGAAATGCTGATGGGAAGACAGCAGACTTCTGTGGAGAATGAAAAAGTGATCCAAGACCACTTGAAAACAAAACACCGTTAAAGGAGATAGACCCAAGATAGAACACCAGAGTGGTGCAAAGCTTAAAATATGCCAGAGTTATGAACTGAGATTTCAGCCCTTTTTCTTTGGGCACATATTCTATATATATTAAGCAAAAAATTACCCACAGCCTAGGACTGAGTTATGTGGTTACTGAGAAAGCGAGAGCTGCCTGTGACAGTTTAATTTTATGAGCCAACTTGACTGAGTCAGAGTGCCTAGAGTTCACCAAACACTCTGTGTGTTCCTGTGAGGGTACTTTTGCATGAAATTAACATTTAAATTGGTGAACTTGAGTAAGCAGATTGCATTCCCCTGGTGGGTAGCCACATCCGAATCAGATGAAGGCCTGCTTAGAATAAAGGGCTGACAGGCCCAAGGAAGAGAGTATTCTCCTGCCTGGCGGCCTTTTGAGTGGGACACTGACTCTTCCAAGTTCTGCAGCAGTTTCTGGTGTTTGGAGTCAAGTTGGGACATTAGTTGTGGAGATCTCCAGCCCCTGTAATGGTATGGATTAACATATTATGATAAATTCTATATACAATAAATTCCAGCATATCATAGTAAATTCCACACACACACACATGCACACACACACACACACACACATATTCCACATATCATACTGGTTCTATTTCTCAGGAGAACCCTGAAATACACTGCCCACTGCAGGACTTCATCACTTATTCCCAACTTCAGAACGGATTTGAAAGAGCTGCTTGGAGAAGCTTCAGGCAAGTTGGCTTTGCTTTAATCAGCTGTCCTTACAGCAGCAGAAGCAGATTCATTAGACAGGTTCTGAAATGAAAGAGAAAAAAGGAAGAAAATACGCAGAAGAAACACCAAGGTGAAGGTGAAATCAAAACGTTAGAAGCAAAATTCTGACCACAACTAATTAAGAAGTAAAGGCTCAGGGGTAAACTAGGAAACCACAACAAAAGACAACAGAATAAACAGTGGCAGCCAAGAAAAAGGGAAAAGAAGTCTAATAAACCTGACTGGCCTTCCAGTTTTACCAGGAGAGTTTGAGTTTTGGAAACTGATTAAACGTGAACAACGACGTGTAGCTCAGCGGAGCTGGAGAGCTGACCCCCCCAGCAGAGGGGTTGAGCTGTGTGTCTGGGTGTAAAGATAAGAGCTTTCCAAAGAATTTATTTCAGAAAAGAAATCCTGACAGAAGGGCAAGCAGCCAATTAAAATCTGGGAAACTCTAACTACGGAAAGTTTGATGCTTCCTTTCAACATAAGTACCCAATTACACGGGCCCCACTCCAGGACCAACACCAACACTTCACAAGCAATAGATTCGTACACGCTAGTGTTCATGCTTCTCCCAAGCTGCAGTATTCCCTGGAAATGCTGTTAGAGCAGAGTCAAACAAAAACCCTAAATGACTTAAGAGGCAAGAGAGAAGGTAGAATGATGATGATTTACATGATAGATTTACACTCCTGGCAAGTTAATGAGATCATAGCCTTGGTCTCAGAAAAAGGCTCCACAGTCTGAAGCAAAAAGGCCCATGAAGTGTCACCTCTAAGGCCCATGAAGTGAGAAACGCTGACATACAGTGAGGACAGCAGGGTTTTCCCCAACCCCAAAACAATGCTGTCCTATGTAGGCTGCTACCAAAGGACCACTGTGAGCTAGCACATGGCTACAGAATTAGCCAGTTATGTATCCAGTCTGATTTAAAATGTCAACAGCTCTGATGGCTATGATTTCAAAGACATCAGGGCAGTTGCGAAAGAAATCAGTAATTAGTTCATAAATGACTAAATTCTTCCTGGATCTTTATGGATTTGCTTGCAAAACACTCTCAGTCGTGACAGGGGAGAGCTCCCCAGAGTCCATCACACTGCCTGGCACAGCCGATGCTCAATAAATCCATCACTGGGAGAACCCAGTGCCGACGACACATATGCCAAAGACAAGTGAGGGCTGAGGGTTACCAACACGTGAGGAAGACACTGGCCACAGGGACCTTGAAACACCTAAGTCAGACCCTACACTAGGTCCCCTTGTTAACTGGGACAAGAACCTAGGTTCACCATGGTTTGTAAGCCTGTGCCTCACTTACTGTCTGTTGTACTTTTAGACCCTCACAAAGTGCTGCCATGCCCACCTATTACTCAAAAGACTCTGAGCTTTCTCCTTTTCTTGAAGGGGAGGGGTCTTTGCATTAGCTGCTTCTTCAGTCAGGGAAATTCTTGCCCTAGTTCTTCACATGACTGGCATCTTCTAGCATAACTCCCCATTCCATCTGAAGCAGCTCCCTCCAACCTTTCAGGGCCAGGTCTCAGGATCACCTCACAAGTTCAGGGGGTGAAAGACCTTGTTTATTGTGAGTCTGTGAATGTCAACAACTGGCAGGGAGGTTCCATGCAAGCAGGCTCCTTTTCCTCATTTCAGTGCTCTTGTCCCAGACCCAGGTGCTCAGCAAAGAGCATTTGCTGAGAGTAGGAGAAATCTGTCCTCAAGGAGCTCACGTGCCTTTCATAAATGTTTGCTGACTGAGTGAACGGCTGCTCAGTAGTCGGTGACCACGTGCTAAAACCACAGAAAGAAATCATCAGACCGGTGCAGCCTCAGTCAATTCATCATTTCTTCGGACTCCGAGAATGACGTGACAACCGGTGAGGAGGGGTCCCTGAAACAGATATGTGACGTGGAAATGGAGGAGGTGGGAAGACAGCTGCACCTCAGTCTGACTGGGAAGACAGAGTGGCACAAATGAAAACACAAAAATAGAAAGAAACTGACAGGAAAAGAGGGTCATAAAATCTCAGCAAAGGTAGCAGGAGTAAGGAAAGGAGAAGCACCCACAGCACAGGCTTGCTCCGGGTCTTTTATAAAACGGAACCCAGTTCTTAAAAACTATGTTGACATAAACATAAGCCAAGAATTGAGAGCATTTGTAGAAAGGTTGATATAATTTGGTAGGTTTTTTTAATTGAGAAAAAATTCACACATCACAATGATCATCATCTTTAAAGTATACAATTCGGTGGTTTTGTATATTCACAAAGTTCTGCACATCACCATTATCTAATCCCAGAACATTTTTATTTCCCCCCAAAAGAAACCCTCGACCTATTTCCTATCTTCCCCAAATCCTTCTCTCTCTTTTCTGTCTATAGTATGGATCTGATTTGCCTATTGCTGACATTCTACATAAATGAAATTGTATATGTGACCTTTTGTGTCTGGCTTCTTTCATTTAGCTTAATGTTTGCAAGGCCGATCCTTGTTGTGCCATGAATCAGTATTTCATTCCTTTTTATGGCTAAATAATATTCCATTGTGCAGCTGTACCACATTTATCCATTCGTTCCTCATCAGTTCAGGGGCACCTGGTTGTATTCACTTTGGGGCTTTATAAAGCTGCTCTGCATCTTTGTGAACATGTTCTTATGTGGCTGTGTGTTTTCAATTCTCTTGGGTAGACGTGGCAATGCATGGCCAGTCCTCTGATGTTGGTAGGCTTTTTAAGGGGGAAAATTTGCCTTCTAAATATGTATAGTTAAAGGGAAACTCATTTTAATTTATGTAAGATCATAAAAGGCAAGAAGCAAAAAGAGAAAAGTAGCATTAAAAAAAGGGTAACACTAACAATAAAAATAGTAGTTGTTGAACCCCTCTTCTGTGCCACGTACCTTGCTGGAAATTTTGCACATACCATGAGATTTAACCCTCACAATAATACTATACTGATATCATAATTATCCCTCTTCTACAGATGAGTAAATGAGTTTAGACCCAGGATACCAGGCTGCGCAAGGTCACACTTGGAGAGATAACAGACCTGACCCTGAAAGGTCAGGAGACAGGAGAGAAAAGCAGATCACTGAGGCACACCTAGTAACACACATGATCCAAGTTACCCCATCAAAGAGACTTTGGTCAAATTAAAAAAATAAACATTATGTTTTTTGCAGCAATATGGATGGAGCTGGAAAAGATTATGCTTAGTGAGATAAGCCAGAAAGAAAAAGAAAAATACTGGATGGTTCTGTTCATAGGAGTATAATGGACCAGGTAAGAAAATAATAATGAACAGCTATATACAAGAGACATTTTGTGG
>NW_004567110.1:24632618-24644204 GCF_000260355.1 Condylura cristata
GGGGATTACAATCGAGATGGAAAAAAAAAATGTGCAAAATGATGTAAAAATAAACTTTGTAATAAAAAAAAAAGAACAATGGGGAGAAGGAAATGCAGACTATGGTGACGGCACACAGGTGATCTGGTAATGGGAAGCCCAAGGGGACAACAACTGAAATGGAAAAAGGCACAAAATGATGTAAAAGTAAACTATTATATTATTTAAAAATAAATAAACATTAAAGAATACTTGGCTTTCAAGAAACACAGAGAAGCTAAATTAAAAAGATGGGGGGAAATCCCATTTGAACAAGAGAGACTTTATTCTGCAGGTAAATGAGGAGCTCTTCAGTGCTGTGAGCAGTGACTTACATCCCCCTGGCAGTGGCGTCAGGGTGACCTGAAGGTGAGCAGAGACGGGACAAGGTGGCCGGGCAAGGAGCTGTGGAAACAGACGTGGGCAAGGGAGGGTGGAGCCCGGGGAGGGGCCTCAGGATCTGGGTGCCTGCAAGCCCAGGGTGAGGAGACAAATTAGGGTGAGCACAAAACTAGCAGCAAGGCTCGAGGGGAGCAGCTGGAGCTCTGACTGCACCCCAACCACCTGGGTCCTGGTGTCGCCGGTCTCAAGAATGAGATCAATGCCATGCTGGCCCATGCAAGGGGGGCCAGCCCTTCCTACACTCACCTCTTTTCAAAGGCACCCTCTCAGTTGCTAAACCTCCTCCCTGAAACCTGAATTCTCTTATGACCCCCTTACATTCCCAAGAGTCAAGAGAGACAAATAATGTCATTCAAGAACACACGCTGAACTGAGCACCCACCTCCTTGCTGGCTCCCTGCAGAGCCTCGCAGAGCAAAGCCGTGCACACAATGAACACTGAGTGCGCCCTGACTGACAGGAGCAATTACATCCCCATTGGAGCCACACAGCTGTGTTTTCAATTCTGCTGATCCAATATTTCCAGTCAGAAACAGCTTTTGGTCTTTCAGTACTGCAACCGGTTTACCCTCATATACATAAAGGCACAGAGTGTACACTCATTGAAGAGAAAGCTGTCTGTGTAGCAATCTGAGTCAGAAAGCACTTCTTTCCTTGTTTCTCAGATTTGTGGGGAAATTACACGTGGCAATCAAAATGAGCAGAAGCTAGGCTGCTCTTCCAGTTATCTAAACATAAAAAAAGCCAGAGGACGCGTCGCTTGCTGGAAACTCAGGCCAAACAGCGTGTTACTCGTCTGAGTGCCAGTCCCACGCTGTGCAGGCCCAGGCTGTTCTTTACACTAGCTAAAGAGGGCTTAACTGCAGTTCCTCAGTCACATCACCACCTACCACATGATCTGGAGCCAAACGGGACTCTTGGGGGGCACTACACAGACTGTCCAGCACACACAGTGCTTTTGGCCAGGCGGGGCTGAGGCCTCCGGTGTGCTTGGAATGTGTGGGTGTGTGGGCCTGCTCTTCACACACTGACGACAGTGCGGGCTGACGCTGCCGGGCAGATTTCCTCAAGTGTGCTTTCAAGACTTTGGATTTCACAGATCGGCACCCAGGTGAGATATTTTTTCTAACCTTGGGTTGCCAGATTTGTATTTTGTCAAGCAAAGCTACCACCTGTTATCAGACTGTAAGGCCAATCAGACTGGCGCTGACTCGGGGTTACATCCCCAGTGCCTGAATCAATGCCTGGCTCATAGTGTGTGTTTAATAACTGTTTGCTGACCAGTGACATATAAGCACACCCACAAAGTGTGTGTGTTTGTATATACAAATATAATCTCTTTGCTTTCATTGGTGAACTTTGTCACTAGCTTGCACTCATCACAAAAAGCAGCTGGAGTCTATACACACACAGGCTTGTATGATAACATAATCTAATGGTTTCTGAGAACTTTATGTTAGTAGACACTTGTAATAAGATATTCCAAATCAGAACACTGCTGAGTATTTGTGGGGCTTCTCTAAATTGAGTGTATATTTCACAACCAACCATGAGTGGGAATGGGGGGGAAGAAACTACCTGTTCCCTTTTCAGTGGCATCAGAGTGCCCTCTAGTGGCAAAATAAAGTACCTGCGTTATCACAATTTAATTTTTAAAAATAAACGACTTTATATAAAACCTATACTAGACCTGTAACTACTCCCAGAATCAACTCAAATATTTACCTAGATAGTGAAACACAAAATCTGGTAATTTCTTCTAGTGAAAAAGATAATTAACAATGATTTGTCAACAGACTGCCATGGGAGCAGGCACATGAAATGGGTGAAGGGATCATCAGTACAAGATTCCAGTTATGAAATAAATTATAGACAGGGAATGTCTACATTCAGTTAATGCTGTACGAAAGATACTGGTAGAACAAATCTTAAAAAGCTCTATCGCAAGAAAAAAAAATGGTTTAACTCTAAACAGTGACAGATGTTAACTCAACTTATTGTGGTCATGACAAAGCATATAAATATCAAATCATATTGTTTACCATAAACCAATGCTACCTGTCAATTACACGTTAATTTAAATTCAAAGTGACTCATCAAAGAACTCTCCAACAGGGCCATTGTCTAAGCTAGGAAACAATACATGAAAGCTGCCCTCTGGATTTGATATTCTGGAGAGTTCCTACTCATGGTCTGTTACGCAGTTGATGTTTATTTCTAGGTTACATCAACAATAACTTTTGTATCTAACTTCTTTTGCATTTTTTTCTGAGTACCACTTTTTTGTTTCTTCGTACAAACTATTCCTTTAAAGTCTGGTTTTAGTTGTCCTTTTACACTTTAAAATCAGTGCTAAGTCACACCCAAAGTTTCAGTGAATAGATTGAAAAGTGACCCTGATTATTTTCAAGTTTGGGGGAATTGCAATCTGATGTTCTATGACCTTGCAAGAGTAAAGGACACCCACACTGCTCAGTTTCTATTGAAGTAGAACTTTATGGTTTCAGTGATTAATGACAGAATGCTTGAGTACAAGGTGACAAATCCAGAATGATCCTACTAAGTATGCCTGTGTGAAACAGAAGGGTATCATATTTGAGACCTTGAGATGCTCACAGGTCATACACCAAGAGACCCTCTCTGAGAGGCAGAGAAGAACCTTTAAAAGGTGGTTGCAGGGCCCTCCTTGGTGGTGCAGTATGTTAAAGCACAGCACTAAAAAGCTAAAGCCACTATAGGGTGAGTTCAATCCCCACCCTGGAGGTGACCCACATGGCGTGACAGACCTCTCCTGACCTACCAGCTGCTCCCCTCAGCAGTGTACTTTGGCAATCTGCTTGTCCTGCTCCCCACTGTCTCTGGTGAGTCCTCTCACTGCCCCTGCACCTCTGGCCTGTACCCCAGTTCTGTATGCATAAATAAATCTTTAAAAAAAAAAAAAAGGTGATTGCAGCAGGTTGGAGCTTGCTGATGTCCCTGCATCTGAACTCCTGGGTGTTAAAAATGTAGATCATTCCTTGGGCCTACGCAAGACATCTTTGTGGAGTCTGACAATGGATCTACACTTTTATTTAACCCCCCAAGGGAGAACTGCTGTGGCTGTAACAGCTAAATTCAATTCTGAGCAATTGTCAGGCAGTTTCTATCAACTGTCAGAAGGCTGACTGCCTTCTGCTTCGTCTTAAACTTTCCTCTTCTTGCATTATCGGGCACTCTTGATCTGAAGCCACTCTTGATCTGAAGGTAAGCAATGTTATCTTGCTTCTACCTCAGTTTCACTCTTTCATTTGAGCTAAGCAATCACAGATTCTGTTAATCTCTCCTATAGTCCTCTTCTGCATCCTTTCTTCTCAGACAGCATGGGGCCCAGATCTGGCAAAATCCTTAAGTTCAATCCATTGGTGAAGAAAATGGTTCTGAAGTGTCATGTTCCCTTTTTTAACATCAGAATTATGTTTATGTGCTTATCTAAAATTATCTGTACTAGAGAAATAAAGACCATAAGTAAGCTTTCTTATTGAAGTGGGTTAATATCAACTTAGAGACAAGAACTGAATTAGAAAAGGTTTCAATGGATTTCCTCTGTTACAGACCTTCTAAGACAGATCATTTCTTGCTGATGTTAACAGAAAACATACTTTGTTTTTCCCTAAAAGCCAGCAAGGATTCATCAATATTTTTTTCAATAACATTTGTGTAGGTGGTTTATAACCTTGTGCATACGTTATTTTTTTGATCTTTCTTAAAAAAAAAAAAAGGCAGTCGGTAATGGAAGAACAACTTCACACCTGTATCAATTTCTTGTATTTTATTTTCCAACATTTGGGACTATTTAATTTTCAAGTAAAAGAACAAAGAAAAGTTCACATTTACTAAGTATCTGCTATATGTACAAAACAGTAGTTTAAAGGTCCTACTTGATGGGTCATGCAGAAAGCTGCAGGGAAGACATGATGCTGGGGCCATTCAGTGTCTGCTCAGGGCAAGGTCGGCGGGTACCAGCAGAGAGGAAAACCTGGGTTGCGTGAGGCAGGCTGCTGAGATGAGCATGCACCACCCTGACATATCACCCCCCCCCTTCACTGATGAAACATCCTGGGTCCTGGGATCCTCTCAAATACCGACCCCAGAACTGAATCCCACCCTCTGCACACCTATGCCCTTTGACTACCATTGCCAGTCTTGGACAAGGAGGGGTAAAGGATGCACTTGGCTCAGCCATGTGCTACCTGGAAGAGAACCCAAGGCGTAAAGCAAAGGGCAGGCAGTGAGAATCTTAGATTCAAGTTCTAACCCCACCGAACATTCGTGAGTTTTAACAAAGAAATCATTTAATCATCCTTGACTCGAGCCTGTGTGTGTCTCAAATGGGTTCATCCACCCCCCTGGAAAAGCAACACGGAGAAGAGTAGAGGTAACCCGGTGGAGAAAGTGGGCTCCTAGGACACTCAGAAAATATCTCATGAACCTCAGTCATCTGAGCTCTGTCCTACAGGAAGACCAGCAGACAGACTCTCGCTCACAAAGGCAGGCAGGCAGGCAGCCGGAAGTCCCTTCCCAGGAAAGGCAGCTGCCACGAGCAATATAAATAATCCAACACAGGCTGGAGCGCAGACGCTAGGCTCCTTTAATGCTGCTGCAGACAGCAGCCATCGGGCACACTCCCACAGACACGTAATTACTTCTAAACTTCAGACTCCACAATGACATGTATCTTGATATTCCCAGACATAACACAACTCAAGCCACTATGGGCACTCCCGGTGGCTGCAAGTACACGTATCAAGCTCTCACCAGGCCCCCAGCTCAGACCTCCTTGCCTTAGCACAAGTCCCAGGAGGCGGGAGCTCTACTGATCCCCGTGGAGGCCGGGTGTGGCAATGCCAGAGCAAAGCAGCAGCAGGCCACGGTCTGGCTCCAGGGCCACTCTTGCCACTGCAGAGCATCCCTGAGAGAGACTGCAGGCCTAGTGCCGCATACCCTCCTACGCGGGGCCCTTGTTCTTGACAAACCCCTGCCTACAGGACCTGATCTGAACAGTGTGAAGGTCTGCAGAAAACCTTAAAAGCCATGTGTTACTTTAACTGTGAAAACACATCCCACTATGACAGAGATTACACCCGCTTTACACTTGTAGAAAAAGAGCGCCAGAATTTTCTGACAACAAAATTGAAATTACATTTTTAATCAAAACTAAAAAAAAAAATACACTCATTCCAAATATGCCATGAATTTAAAGTTCTGACAGCGTGGCAGTGGTACCAAAATTTTAATCCTACTCCCAGGATCTCTCTTACAGGAATACTAAAAAGCACACAAACCCTCCTGCACAAGGACACTTACTACTGCCTGAGACTCATCCACTCAGCTCAAAGTATTATGGTGCAATGCACCTTCACCTTGTGACCACGGAAATGAATGAGGTAGCTCTAGATACAATGGCATGTAAAGGCATTCTGGACAGACAAAACAATAAGTCAATTGAGAATATGTGTAGTGTGAACCTTTTTAATCTAAAAATAAATTATACTCTTGATAGGGATGCTCGGGTGCAAAAAAAATTTTTTTTAATAAAAATAAAGTGTGTGTGTGTGTGTGTGTGTGTGTGTGTGTGTGTGTGTGTGTAGTAAAATACAGAAAAAAGCCCAGGAGAAAAGAAAACATAAACTTCCTTGGGAAGAAGACACTGGAGGAGCAGGGAGTCACCTCTCACATTTGACCTTAGAGATATCTGTATTTTGCTGTGGTTTAAATTACTTTTGAAGTAAAAAGGACTTCAGAGACTAATTTCCTCGCGGGAATAGAATAGTTCGCAAATGCCCTTAAAATAAAATGTCAACTTTCTCCCCTTCACGAGCCTGTGAGTGCGCAGAAGGGCAGGCCTGCCATAAACCCACTTGGAAAAACTTGCTGTGGTGCTAAACTAAGTCACCCGCTCAGCAATTTTTTTAAAGACTAGCAATGCCTCTACTTTCAGACAATGTCATAAATGTCAAAACAAAGGCTTTTATAATTATAGATCACGAGAAGGGGGGGTGTATCAACGTATACACGTATACACGTGATAATTAGTTTAAACAAAACAAATGACTAGGCTGGGTCGTTCTGCTATTCCTTACTCAGAATTGGCCCGGCTTCCTATTTTAAAAAATGGAAAGTCTATAGATATAGAGCCTGAATGAAAATACCATTCTATTTCAAAAATAAATCCAAATTTGTAGCTGACCCAAATTTGGCACATTTAAATCATGCAAGTCAGACATAAATGGTCACATCTCTCTATGTAACAAAACCCTGAGGGCAGCGCAGCAAGCTGGCTCTGCTGGAATATATTAGACTCATACTGAACTAGAATCTTCTGAAGGTACACACACCACAACACACCTTTGCACAGGCAATTTTATTCTCTCCTGTGGGGTGTCAACAGTGCTCAGAGATTGTAATTTGAAACATTCAGAAATCACATACTTGAATATCATCACATTTCTTTACATCACAATTCAGTAACTATGAACAATTATGTCTACACTAAATACAGTGAACAAAATGGCATAAATGTTTACACCATTCCTGTAAACAGGCTTCTGTGCACAACAGTAACGAATGGAATCAATGCATACCACGATATTGATGAGGAAAGGCCTTCGCTTTAAATAAACTATTCTGTTTATAAATAAACTCTGATTTTTGTAGTACACATTTACAGACCTGATCAATAAAAAGGAACAAGACATATTATTTTCTTTTAAAAAGAAAATATTGAGAAGTAGACCACTATGGGAGAACTCACCAGGGAGGGGTAAGAAGCAAGCAAAGGGTAAGAGAGTTAGAGTACTGTCATTCTGCAGCCTATTTGTTAGCACACACCAACACAAGGGCAGGGCTGTCGGGAGAGCACATTTTTACTTGAATTCCAGCAAGTTGCAATCAATCTTGTAGTACACGTAGGGGTAGTATTCCTGCTGACTCAGGTTTAAGCCTGGGATGTCCATCGGCGCCTATGGGAAAAGCAGATAATCGTTCCAGTAGGCATTACACAAATAAGAAAACAGTATTACCACTCACCTTATTTACACTCACCCTGGGCTAAGTTCAGGCTTTTATGCTAATCTAGCCCAAGTGAGATATTATCATCTCCCTTTTGCAAACGAGCAAACAAGCTCAGGCTGACTCGCCGCAGGAACTGCGAGCAGCAGAGCGAGACCCACGCTGCTCTGAGCCAGGCCTGTGTGCGTGCCATGCCCCACCATTCCTCTGTGCCTGGAGGAGAGCTGCTTTCATCCTCTGCGGATCAGGGTGCTGAGTTTATGGGATACAAGTCCTACCGAATGGTGGATAAAAATAAACTATGTGTGGTGTACATTTATTAAGCATGCATGTCATAAGACCTTTCTGTATGAAATTCAAATAGTTTGACCTAATATTGTATCAACAATTCCATAACAATGAAAATGTAGTCACTTCTTGTAAATGTTTCAGGAAAAACATGTTTATGGGTTCTAACTAGTGGATGTGAGATACTACCACTCCAACCTGAAGAAAAAACCAGTGGTAATAAAAAAATATGAAAGCCCACAAGTTTTAAAAGACAGCCACAAAAGAAAATGAAATCCACTTTGTTCATATCTTCAGAAGATAAAAACATACTGTTTTAGAAAAGTGGTTATTCCTCTTAAAGTTACCTATCAACTTCCCTATTTCTACTAAATAAGTCAAAATAGCTACTTATTTTCTCTCTGAAATTTATAATTTTTGAACAAAATTAGTATAAGTGGGTATTTCTGAATTTCTTACAGGTTTAAACCTCTGATTTAGGACTAAGTTTTAGAAATATCAAGAAGCAAAGCACAGCTCCAACTAGTGTTGGATACCAAGATAAGTTATTTGCCATTTAATTACTCATCATCTAACACTGAAGACCTCAAAACACACACACACACACACACACACACACACACACAAGATATTCACTATCCCCTTTCTATGTATCCTGTTCAAGCACTTTTTTCTGAGATTCATTCCTGTAGCCCAGTTCCTGTGCTAGCTATGAAGCAAGCACTCACATCAATAATGGCTGCAGCACTGCTGTCTAGATGTTTATACAATTCATGTAATACTTCTCTTAGTTTCTTCATTGTTTTCTTATTAGGCTGAAGAAGCATTGCCTGGAAATTTACTGGCAAGCCGTACCTTAAAAGGAAGCAGAAATCCAGCGTGTAACACAAGCAAACACACAGATTTTCTAAAGCACAGGTAATAGGGAGAAGGAATCATTTACAAGTTTAAATAAACATTTAAAAGTTTAAATGAACCTAAAATCCAAACTTTGTCTAGTCTTATCCACTAGCAATCCTTGTTTAAAAGGAGGGCCAATTGTCTCCTAGGAATTACTTTTAATTACTCTGATTTTTAAGATGATCTATGAATAATACCCTTAGGAAATAGTGATAAATATATAGACTTAGAGATACCGTTAATGTAACAACATGAGGTTTTTTAAAAAAATCTTATTATTTGCACTGAGGTAACACTGGTATGCAACACCACATGATTCATACTGACATCTTTTAAGATGTTATTTGTCACACGATACCCACCCTCTAAGTACCCACAGTTCGCTCCCTTCCTACCTGGTACCTCAATTCTACAGTAAGATTTCCAGGGTTTAGTCTATTTTTTAAAATATTTTATTTATTTTTGCACAGAAGAACAGGGGTGCAGACCATCGGTATGGGGAAGTGAGAGAATTCACCAGAGCCAGAGTGGGGAGCAGAACAAGCATATCTGCTGAAATACACTGCTGAGGGGAGCAGCAGGCAAGACAAGAGAGATCTGTTGTGCCATGAGGGTCAGCCCCTTGGCTGGGCGAGTGATAGCACTGAGACGTAATCCCTAGGCCACCAGAGAGGCAAGCTAGGGTATGCTTTGACTTGGTTGACTATTCCTTCATTCCTCTATTTTCCACATAGAAGCAAAATCATCCAGTATTGGTCTTTCTCTATTTCACTTAGCATAATCCTATCTAGTCCCACCCATGTAAACAACATGAAATTACTCACATCAATTTTGAAAACTCAAAGAAATTTAAAAATAGAAAGCATGGCTAAAGTTAAGTTCTTTTAACTATTTTTCGTGTGAGTAAACATGTAGAGAGGAGCACAAAATGAGTTTAGTTCTCAAAATAATAAAATGTTCTAAGCTAATAGGAAATAAGAAATGACTGCAAAAAGTCATTAATATACTCCGTATCAAATTAAATGTAAAGTATGTGGAAGACCAGCCCTCCCTTAACTATTTTTCGGTGAGTAACATGTAGAGAGGAGCACAAAATGAATTTTCTAGTTCTCAAAATAATAAAATGTTCTAAGCTAATAAGAAATAGGAAATGACTGCAAAAAGTCATTAATATACTCCATATCAAATCACATGTAAAATATGTGGAAGACCAGCCCTCCCTGGCAGTGCAGCGAGTGTAAGCACAACACTAGGAAGCTAAAGCCACTTCAGCATGAGTTCGATATGGCGTGGCAGATCTCTCCTGGCCTGCCCGCTGCTCCCCTCAGCAGTGTACTTCGCCAATCTGACTGTTCTGCTCCCCACTCTGTCTCTGGTGAATCCTCTCACCACCCCTGCACTTCTGCCTTGTACCCCAGTTCTGTATGCACAAATAAATAATCTGTTTAAAAGAAATTTTTTTTAAAGCTCTAGTAAACAAGCATTAATCTAACATTTATAATCTACTTTAAATTAATTAACCACCCAAGACTCTACAATAGCATGGATCTGTTTTTCCCAACCTGGTGTTAGGACAAGGCTAACATGCATGTAATATGCATATGAAATTGACAATCTGTCTCAAGATTGACCTTTAAGTTACTCGAAATCAATTTCCTATTACTGAATTTTATTTTATGATAAAGAGGTCCAAGGTAAAGGGACCTTTTTAGTTCCAACTTTCTCAATTAACTTTCTTTACCTTAAAACAGACTCCACAAAAACCCTTAAAGCTTTCACATGAATCCACGCAATGAACGCCTCACTGAAATTTACTTTCAGCCACCGCACAAGTGGTCCCTGTAAAAAGGAGAAAAAAAATCCACCATAAATTTGGTCTGGAATATGGCAATTAAACTGAGATAAAGAGGGCCCTCCCTGGTGGCACAGCGAGTTAAAGCACAGCACTAAGAAGTTAAAGCCACTTCTGCATGAGTTCGAGTGCTACCCTGGAGGTGATCCACATGGTGCGACAGACCTCTCCTGACTCGCCCGCTGCTCCCCTCAGCAGTGTACTTCGTCGATCTGCCTGTTCTGCTCCCCACTCTGTCTCTGGTGAATCCTCTCACCGCCCCTGCACCTCTGGCCTGTAACCCAGTTCTGTATGCATAAATAAATAAGTCTTTTAAAAAAAGAGAGAGATAAGAAAGTAACTTTAAGGACTGACTATCCAGTAAGAGTCTATAGAGTCTATAGCACATGGTAATTCACTTTAAAATGTTTCATTTTTCTCTGAAATTAGATTAAAAGGTTAACTATTCCTCTGCAATCTCAGTAGACACTAAAATTTCTTGAACTGATTCACTACACAGAAAAAGACATATAATTTAATAAAAATAGTTTAAACTGGCACAGAATATATAGAGGAACCCCAACTTTGAAAACCAAAATATAAAAATCTGAATTTACTGCATAATATTCCGAAACACTCCATACATTTAAGTAGAATTCAACTTAAAATTTCTCAGAAACAATAAAAATTATGTAGGTAAGTCATTTAATATCGGAATGCCTCTTAGTTTTTTAATCTATAAAATCTGAGAGTTGAGCTAGACTTCTAAAGCTCTTCACATTCTAAATTTTTAATGGTTCTATTATACAATGTATTAGAATTTAAAATATTTAGTATGATTTCCAGTAGTAAATAAAAATACCTCTTAAAAATTTTCAAATATCCTAATACCTCCCCCCTCCATTCTTAAAATTGATCTACATAAGCAATTCAGCTAACACAATACATTAGTAGGCTCAACTGGATATATCAATTAATATAAGCAATAAAGATAATCACAAAAAAGTGAAAATCTTGAGTTAAAATATTTGTTCTTTATGGCACATGGGTAACTCGGTGATGGGAAACCCACAGGGATTACAATTGAGATGAAAAAAAAA
>NW_004567110.1:24644304-24732834 GCF_000260355.1 Condylura cristata
AAAAAAAATTGTTCTTTGAAAGGGTCTTCTGATCTCAGCCCTCATCTCCCTTGGCCAGAAGTGCTACGTTCACTCCTTCCTTTTCTAGAGTTTCTGGAATTGTGCTTTTGTGCACTGGGATCTCTGGTAGCAGCCTTTCCATGCAAAGACTGGAAAGATGTGGAAGGCAGAAACAGAGAAGGGGTTGTAAAGAGCTAAGAGTCCTGTGTGGCCCCCAGTGACCCCTCATTCCATGAGTCTGGTGGTTTCCCACTTGCAAACCCCACATTTAGAAACCTTGAGTAAAGGCAGCTTTCGCCATGCAGAGCCAAGCCCCTGCCTCCTTGCAGGGACCAGGCTGTGGTGGAGGCACAGAGTATGGGAAATTAGTGGTATCTGGTGCAAAAAAAAACAAGAGTGTAGTGGGGTCAGAGAAACAAGTTGGAACTGCTACACCCTGGGTGAGCCTGAAGCCAGAACTAGAAATCCTACCTGCCTCATCCTTTGAAGAGGAAGCACCTCTAGCGTATGATGACGTAGGTGGTCAGAGTAAAACTCACACTATCTATAGAGATGGCTATAGTATATATTTATTCATGGAATGCATACTAGAAGCCAGACACTAGAAGATTCTGTAAATAAAAAATATACAGAAGTGGAAAAATAAAAAGGTTTTGGGCTGACTTTATTGGATATTACTCGTTAAGGTCAGGTTTCTCCCAACTAATAAGGAGTTAGCCTTTACTTCCTTCTGTATGAGAAAAGAAACATTTTTCACGCATCATGTATCCCCTTCCATACAGGCTTTTACCCTCCACAATAATCTGGTCCTGCTCCCCATTTTGCACAGAATGTACTCTCAAGGGCTTACACACAAATTGCTTCTTAAAACATGGCAGTTTAAAAAAAAAACCTGCCTCAAGAAAATGAAAATTCTTACTAAAAAAAACTGAAACAACTCTCTCCTCAGGGGCAGTAACCCAAACACTACATTTAAAATCAAGTCTGATATGGATTTATAAGGAATAATTAATTTTAAAGTATGTATTTGAAGAAACTGGTCATAGACCTTAGCCTCAGAGAAAATTCATTCTGATTAATAGAAAAAAACCAAAATATTATAAAAGCAGAATTAGGGATACTTTGTTTTCTTTTAAATCAAAGAAAAGAAATACCACTTCTCTTCCACTTAATATTGATAATACTAAATGTTAACACATACAAACTGCTTTTTCTTGTCAGTAGAAAGCCTGGTCATTTCTTCTTTATCTGCTTTCATCTCCTCTTCATTATACTGGAAGTCACGGACGATGAATCTAAATTTCAAGGAAAAAACAATTATCCACACTATGTATAGGTGATTCAACAAATAAACTAAAATGTAATACGCTTACTTGTTTTCTCTGGCTTTGTGTCTGAAGTCATCAACTGCCTTCCTAAACAAGGTGACATTACAAAGGTAACTGTCCTGGTCCTCTGAGAGAACACTGTGGAAAAAAAGACAAAGGCGTTCACAGCTTTATTTCTGTTACTTCCTTTCATGTGTAAGGGAAGAATTTAGAAACAGGAAGGAGGACGACAAGGGGAATGGCAGCCCTCAACACCGCTGCACGCTGTCCACATCTCGCCTCTAGTGCTGAGGACTCTGAGTATTTATGGAGTTCTTATTTACTGTTACTCAACAGTTCATGAATACACTTGCTTCTCCTTAACCAACAAAATTAAACATTAACTCAACTCAACTCAACTCATCCAAACTCTAATAATCAGGGTTTTAAATGTCAGTGCAAGGCTGGCTAAGGCAAACTGTTCGACAGCTGGTCTGCCCCAGAATCTCCTTGCCTCCAAGGTCAGCACCCTCTTTGCTGGATACCAATTCACGCTTCCTCTCTCCAGCAAGACCCACTGGGGGTGGCCCACCCTGTCTGCCTTGATCACCTATCTCAGATCTTTCCTATTCTCCCATAAACACTGAAAAATGCAGCTGTCTCACCAATGGAAAAATACTCTCTAGATCTTAGGACTCAGTTTGGGCTTCAGACTATTCCAGCAAGGTCTGAATTTCTATGCAGTCATGTTTCTTATGAACCTCAATGGAAAGACCTTTCCAAACACTACTACAAGGAAACTTGTACTGTTATGTGTAAATTTGTAATGCCCTGGAGGAAATGTCAATTAGAAAGACAAACTATAGTTCACATACAGCATGATCCTAGTTTAGTTCTCAAAATGACCTGTAGCTACTTACAGGGAGAGTCTCATCTGCAGAGTCTTATATGAAGTCACACAGTGAGCTGTTCAGCAGTGCTGATCATTGTCATTACTGACATGGGGAGAAACTCAGAATCCTTAACCATTCTTTCAAAATTATTACCTTAGTTCTTGCTCCAGTGCCGATCAAATCTAAAGAAGGCCAAAGCCAAGTGGACAGAACTTGATAAAAGACCTTAAATGACCTTTTGGTTGGCCAGTTTGAGTCAATAAAAAGCAAACTGGTTAAGATCAAAACAAATGCAATTTAACTTGACAGGCTATTCCAGAGCCATTGCAATATTCCACCATCATTATCTCAATCTTTTAAACTTATACCACACTCCACTTTTCTGAAGCCCCTTTCAAAAGCCTCTGACACTTGACAGGATACTTTGTCCAAAGGTAGGTAAGGTGTCTATTGTCAAGATCTATTTGTCAAGCAGCAGCTTGGGCCTCAGCTAATGTGCTTGGCTTATTCAAATCCTATGGTCAAAGAAACCAAGAAAAAACTCAATTGTTTTACAACTAAATTCTACTGTGCTACTTAATTAAGAAAAAAATATAAAGAAACTATTTGCTTTTCCTTCTTCTCCCTAGGAAATGTTCTCCCCTTAAAACCCTTTTTAAACAGTGAACCACAAGTCTGTAGTAAAATGGATTTGAGTCATTTGGCACGCACTGAGCCTCTACAAGTAGGTCCTGCTCTTGCTGGGAATGAAATTAGTTTTATTAAAAAACTAATAAGCCATGGTTCCCTAACCTCAAGGCACAAGTCTAATAAAGGAACAAGACATAAATAAGTAACTACAATTTGGAGCTACAGGTGGTGCAACAGAAAATGTGTGTGGTACCCTGCGGTGAAACTGAAGCAATAACTTTCTCTGAAGGAACTCAAAAAAGTTTCACAAAGAAGAGCTGCCAAGCAGAAGTGTGGAAGTCAGGCAAGAGAGAGAACACTGTAAGTCGAATCCATGTGCACATGCATAAGGTATAGAATAGCATGATGCCTACAGGGAGTGCCTGAAATAAGGTAGGGGTGTGTGTGTCCACGTACGCATTTGTATGTATGTGCGCATGCGCGTGTTAGAAAGAGCAGGATCTGAAATAGGTATTGTAGACCGAAGATGAAAAGGATGTAAGTATGGAAGACTGATGAGGAGGAGAAACATGAGCAAGGACACCAGCTATGGCTCAGGCAAGAGACAGTAGTGGGCGCTCTAAATTGAAGCAGGAGCACTAAGTATGAGGGGGGAGGAGAGTTTTACATAGGCGGAGTCATGTGAAATTGCTGGTATCTGAGTTTTTTGAACTTACAAAATGACAATTTCATATGGTTCAACCAAATACTGTGAAACAAAAATGAAATAAAAAATTAGAGGGAGGGAGAGAGGTAAGAATGCATCTGTCTTGTGACCCAAAACCAGAAGCACAGTAGCAAAAGTAGACAAAAAGGGAGATAATTTTGAAAGTATAAGTGAAAAAGTGTCTCTTCCCAACAGTTTTTAGACACAGAGCAGCAGGAGAGCAGCTGGCGCCACTTCTTGGCTGCAACATGACATGCACTCGTCGACATTCCTGCACTTACACAAAAATGGCAATACTAGAAATTAGCCAACTATTAAGACCTGTGTAGGATTTTTTACAAGTATCTAGCAGGTTATGTGCATTTTTAAAATAGAACTGTTTCTTTCAGATTTGAAGTGGTAATTTGCAATCTATTTTCTACCTCAACATTTCACGTTCATCTTCATTGCTCACTCAAGCATCATGCCAGGAATAGAGAGAGGATTACTATACAATAAAGTACCCAAAACAACCAGTACATAGTAATTACTTAAAAACAATAATGTGAGGGGCCTTCCTGGTGGTGCAAGGGGTTAAGTCACAGCACTATGAGGCTGTTCACAGCCACTACAGCATGTGTTCAATCCCTGGCCAGGCAGCTAACCTACATGGCACAGCAGACCTCTCCTGTCTCCCTGCTGCTCCCCTCAGCAGTGTATTTTGCTCAGCCTGCCTGTTATGCACCCCACTCTGTCTCTGGTGACTCCTCTCACCTACGCGCCCCCTCCCCGCCCCCACCTCTGGCCTACACCCAGTTCTTCTATACATAAATAAACAAATCTTTGAAAAAAAAAACAAAAAACAGTATGTGAAAAGCAAAAAATCCAGGATCATGTTATAGAGATCTTTCTTAACAATGGACACAAGACAAAAGATTAACCCACCAAAGTCTGCCTGCCTAGCAGACTACTTTTCTGTTCTCAGTGATTACATTTGAACAGGTGGGTTTCCAAGTTAGGGATTCCAAATGTCTTCTGAATGGAATAACTGGTATGAGAGATATTTTCACTGAGTAAGGATGGGGACCTCTCAAAAGGTCAGTGAGAAGACAGGTACTGGCTGACATTTTTTCCCTTTAAATACTGCTTTAAAATATATAAATCTCTGAAGTAATATTTTTCAAGTTATTTTTTTTTACAGAGTAAATCTGAGACTTGCTATACCTAGCTCATATACACATTCCACTGAAACATGGGCCTATGATATGCACAATTTTCGAGTACATTCTGTTTGCACTGGGTCCATGGTGTCCTCCTTCCCCTGTCTCACAGACATGAAGTCAACCTTTCAGGCACATGGATGTAAGACAGAAGTAACTTCAATGATTAATTAATCTGTCTCCAGCTGGAAGGGCTGGGTTGAATGGAAGGTATTCTTCCAAATGAGAAAAATTCATAATAAGCACAGGTTTGTGGTTTAGTTCTCTAAAAGGCAACATTTGTAGAACTACAATAATAATCACATTACCATATGTTTCACATAACTTACCAAGCTTTAAAACAATCTCTTAAGATGTACGGGGAAAGTACTATGCTCATTTAGAGACAAAGAAAATGAGGCCCAGAGAAGTTAAAAGACTTACCCCAGATCATACAGCAAGTTGGCAGTAAGAACCAGCAATAGAACTCAGATCCCTGGGTCCACGACTTTTTCCATTATACTAAGCTACCTCCCATATGACACAATGAAACTGGAAGAGAATATTGCATGGGCCTGGCCTTTCTAATACCACCTCTCTCCTCTGCCTTTCTTTCACTGGACTGCCACCTCTTTTTTTTAAGATTTATTTATTTATACATACAGAGGTGGGGTACAGGCCAGAGGTGCAAGGATGGAGAAAGGATCACCAGAGACAGAGTGGGGAGCAGAACAGGTAGATAGATGAAGTACACTGCTAAGGGGAGTAGTGGGTGGGCCATGTGGGTCACCTCCAGGGCCAGGGATCAAACTCACACTGAAGCGGCTGCTACCAGCTTGCAGTGTTGCATCATAACCCACTGTGCCACTAGCGAGGGCCCACTGCCACCTCTTAAGGCACAGATATACAGTATCTTTTGGGGATATATATACACTGCATTTAATACTTTCTCACAGAACATCTTGTGTGGAATAGCAGACTAGAACGAAAAAGGCACGGTACAGCATTAAAAGAGTACAGCACCTGGAGTTGAGAGACATGAGTTCTAGCCTTAAATGTGCCACTGGACACAAAGACAGCCATATGCCTTAGCAACTGTTCGAGTCTTTTGCATTTTAACTTTCTCACCTAGTAGAGTAAGAATGGTTAACTGCAAAACTAGTTTATGGAATTGTTGTAAATACCAGACAATATATGTTTACCCATAACTTTAAAAATTCTTAACAAAAAGTTGAGTTTTCTTAAAGACAAGGACAGATCAGGTAGAATCTGTGATCTCTGGAAAGTGATGGTGAATATTTGTAGATCCATATGGTACCCCAGCAGCCATTTTGGTATACTTTTTTCCCAAGATAAAAGAAGAATTACAGACACATACTACATATGCAATAAATACTGAAGAAAGAGTTTTCTGAAGGTAGCACAGTGTAACAGGAAAAGTACCATACCAGTGACCTGGGTTCAGTGCTAGGCCTGCCACTAACGCGGTGTGTGACTCTGAGGCCTCCAACTTCTATATCTACAAACATGAGTAGGTTAACCAGACTGTGCAAAGTCCCTTCCAGGTCTAAGTTATGATAACTAGAGGTGAAGTAACCCACTAATTTATAAGGTGAAGAAGATGGTTCTAAAACCACAAAGGAAAGATAACAAAGGTATTTCCCAATCCACTGTCAAAACTATAAAAGGAACTCTAGGAAAGACAGGTTTTACAAAGACAACTACTTACTTGCTAGACCTTGGAACTACCATTTCAGCCAGTGTTTCATACTGTTTAATCCAATCGTTGTGGTTTAACCTGCAGAAAAAGGCACAATAAGCAGTGAAAAAGAAAAACAAGTCCTACTTCCTGCCATATCCAGAAAGGAAAGTCCGAGACAAATATGAAACCGGGCTACAGCACACCTCAAATGTGTCTAACAAACAAAATGCAAATTTTGTATGGAACATGAATTTTAAATATACTAAGTGAAGTAGGAAACTCACCGCTCTCATATCCAGTAACTACTGCAAGAGAGCTTGGAGAAGGTGAGCACAGATTTAAACTACTTTCAAACTTTAGGGTTGATTCACATCACTTCATTTTTTAAAAAAAAATAAAACACCAAGCTGAAATCATCATCCTTTCTACACAGTGGTTGTTCTACAGGGTTGAATGACACTATTTTTACTGACAGCACAGAGTATTACGAAGTGCTGGGTGAAGTGCTAGGAAGCTGTGCTTCCAAAGACGTGGCTCTGGAGATGTAGGGAGTACTTTGAAATAAATATTATAGTATCTGTGGACTGGGATAGAGAATAATTCATTATGTAAGTTACCCTAGAACTCTGAATATTTCTGGTTTTAAACACTAATTTAAAATAAAAGTTGAATATGACAAATTCTTTACCGTGGCAGAGATTATTTTCCAACATGTCACAGAAACACAGAAATTTATTCTAACTAGAGTACTAGTATAACAAGCATTGGTTACATAACTAAAACATAAAACAAAATTTTTGGAGCCAAACTCTTAAGTTTTAAGCCCATCTTCATATGTGCAAAGAAAACTGAAAAGCCTGTACTCTTCAGAGAAGGGGGAAAAGCAAAAGTCAGATAATATCGTGGCCACTCTAAATTCCTTGGAAGTACTTTCAGCCATTCTCAGGAGACATCAGTTTCCGATATTCCCATTTCCTAACCAAACAAAAATGAAGAACAAAAAGACTATACTTTGAAGAGTTCCCAAATACCCTAGCCTCAGTTTGGATCCCTAAATATCCTGATAGTAACACTTCAGGCAAATCATAGATGAAAGCATTAACAGTCTTTCAGTCAGTCAGTCAGTCAGTCAGTCAGTCAGTCAGTCAGTCAGTCAGTCAGTCAGTCAGTCTTCTCCTTTCTCTCTCTCTCTCTCTCACACACACACACACACAGTTCTAGTCTTCCTACAAGTGTACAAAGCTTTGATTTTACCAAAATTAACTATCACCAAGCATTAACTGACACAAGACTAAAGGAGATTCTAACGGGTTATTTAATCCTGTAAGCTATATTTTTGTGCATAAAGTTTTATTGAAACAGCCATATTCATTTGTTTATATGAAATGAATGGCTGCTTTCAGTTCTAAACACAAAATCGACATAGCAGAGTTGAGTAGTTGTAATCATATCATGTGCAAAGTCTAAAATACTAACTGGCCCTTAACAGAGAAAAATTTGCTGAGCCTTTGCTTTTATAGGGTTTAATTTATCCTAGTCAGTCATAAAAGTTTTTCAGAAAACCAAAATAGCATCCTATTTTGAAAAATCTAAAATCTCTATTAAGACTTTAGCATTACTTAATTTTACACTGAGCCAACTCTATAAGCTGCTTAATGTGATATGGAATCTGAATGTGCAGTAACATCTCCATTTCCAGGTTATAAAACACATTCTACTGTGTCACATGAGTACATGTTGGCTTACAGAGTGAATGACAAGGTGACATTCCCTTCAGACTGCACTTTATGAAAACTTA
Organism: Condylura cristata; assembly: GCF_000260355.1. Taxonomy (NCBI): domain Eukaryota; kingdom Metazoa; phylum Chordata; class Mammalia; order Eulipotyphla; family Talpidae; genus Condylura; species Condylura cristata. The sequence continues at coordinate 24,652,519 of NW_004567110.1, forward strand.
AAATTACAATGTCAGATACTAACATTTTTCTCCTACTTCAACAAGTAAAACCTTTCATAATAAAAAGACATACTTGGGAACTACAACCAGTAATGTGACGAGATACTCTGAATCAAGAACGAAGTCATCTTTCTTCACAATTTCTGCTAGACTTCTAGTTAGCAAACTTCCTCTGAAGGATAAGAAAGAAATCATTAGGCTGATAACTATGTGCTTTTATAACACAAATTTTAAAAATAGCAAGCCAACTATATTCACGTGCATTTATTATTTCTATAGAGGCACTGATCTTAGTTCATATTTTTAATTCATAAGAAGTCATAATTTAGCTAAATATTTCCCAACCCTGTGACCAAAGAAATGTCAACATTGATCAAAACTTGCCTCTAGTGCCCCTCTTTGTGTTTGATTTAATTATGGTAACTCAACTCCTGTGTTGATTACACATATATTAACTTGGAAACCATGTCTCTCATTACGTAGCATTAAAGCTGTATCATCATAATTATGGAATTATATCATCTAAGCATAAGGCTTTGGCTTTCCCCTCTCTCCCTGGGTATCATCTGACACCAGGCAATTTTGGTTATTTAACCCAATAATCAGTGCCTACAAACCAGTCTTTACTTGGTCTGCCAGTATTGATCTTTTCATAATGAACGTGACTTGCTCTATTTGCATGGTGGACAGTATCCAACCAACTTTCCCTCTGGATGTGAATACATAACTTGAATGGTAGAGTGTTTAAAGCTATTCTCACAGCAGCGACACTACAAGGTGATTAGCAAAAACAAGTGTGCTCTATTTTCAGAAAAGATAACTTACGCATTCTTTCGTTCCAAATTCTGAAGATTCCCTTTCAGGTTATTATATGCAGATGCTCGAGATTTCAGGTCATTGTCAATCTGAGTTACTCCCTTAAAAAAGAAAAGGAAAAATAAGGCCCTCCCTGGTGGCGCAGCAGGTTAAAGCACAACACTGAGAAGCTAAAGCCACTTCCACATGAGTTCGATTCCCGCCTGCCCCGGAGGTGACCACATGGCGTGGCAGACCTCTCCTGGCCTGCCCACTGCTCTCCAGCAGTGTACTTCGTCAGCAGCCTGTTCTGCTCCCACTCTGTCTATGGTGAAGCCTCTAGCCACCCCTGCGCCTCTGGCCTGTACCCCAGTTCTGTATGCACAAATAAGCCTTTAAAAAAAAAGAAAGAAAAGGAAAAATAGGCAAAATTTCCCTAAATCTGCCTCTATTAATGAGTTAAAATAACTACTTAAGCATAAATTAAAACAAAAACTAGATTCTGTTGTCAGAATATTCCATTATTTTTAAAAGTACAATTTTAAAAGATCATAAAAAAATAACCTACTTTGTTCTTAATAACCATGGTAATGGCCATATGAATCTTTACTGATGATAATGTTAGTTCACATACATTTTAATTATCTTACTGATTGACACTTACACAATGTATAATCTCGATCTAAACTGGGTTTACTTATCACAAAGTCGTTCACTGATAAGGCTGAAGGATTTATTTTCAAGTTTTACAGTTTTATTGTTCACAACTCTATTATTAATACACAAAATATTTTCTTAATGAAATTAAAACTGTAATTGAATTTTATTCACAAATGCTACAAAAGATGACTTTTCAAAAAGATATACTACTAATAACTTAGGGAGAAAACCCAAAGCAGAATGTTTAACTTCTGAAGAACTAGCTTTTAACACGGCTGTACCACAGTTAGCTGTGCTAAGTCACTTTACCTTTCTGAGCCTCTGTTTGCAGCTCTTACAGTCTTAAGAAAAAGAGGAGAACCTTGATAATCTCCAAAGAAACTAAGTTTCGGTTATAGTCAGACCACAGGTCTATATTATCAAAGAATGCATTTTCCTTACATTATACTGACTTTAGTCAGTATCTGTTTAATCTACTCGTTTACAAATATTTAGTGTACTGTGCAACTAAAGCCACTAGAACTCAAGGATAGTCTCTTCAGTTCATTTAAACCATGCTTTTTGCCCTAAGTCAGAAAAATGCTGGCAAACAATCAACAAATCCTCATCTATTTGCCTTACTATAGTTTCTGGTAAGACTAACATTTTCTCTCAAGCTCAAGGACCAAATAAATAGAAAAAGAGCTCTTAACCTTGTGAATTCATGTCTGAGTTCTAGGATGTTTACACCCTGAAACTACATAAAAGCATGTAGGACATGAATATACATATTTTTCTGGGCAGAAGATCAATACTGAACATCGTAAGCATTCAGAAAACCCACAGTTTATTGTTTAAGTCATTGCTGTATTACAATACAGATGACCATCCACCTGAGGGACCCATCTTCACCAGACTCCAATTTCCTCTCAGTTATTCTTACAATTTATAATTAAAATTTAATTTTTTCTTATTTAAACAATACGTTGATGCCACATTTAAGTTAACCATGTAAATAAGAAACTATATAATGCAGATTATCCACACATGAAAGTATTATGCTTGTTAACACCACTTCAGTCAAGCTGCAGTATGGGTCCCCATTTACATACAGCAAGTCCTTGAAACACTTTTTTGACAGCTGACAAGAAAGAAACACTCCTGGAAGATACTGCAGAAGGCTATTCAAGGACGTGATTTCATTATACACCATCAGCTGAACGCTAGTTCTGAAGAACTGACAGGTGAGTGAAAACTTGCAGTTTTTAAGTTGCCTTGTTGAAACCTAAAAAGTATTTCATTGCTAAATACTTATAAAACAAAGTCACTACAATCAATGTGTCCATTCTGTCATTTTTTATCTTACCTTGGCAATTATTTCAGAAATATTTTTCAAGGACTGCTTGATCGGATATTTAGCCATGTCCCATTGGAACCTTGTTATATAAGTAACCAAGTCAACTGAAATAAGGGAACAAATGAATTACTGAAAAGAAGCAACAGACTTTTTTTTAAAGAGTTTGTTACATAGTAATTGATTTTAATGTTGATACTGACATTAAGAAAATCAGGAAAGGTATTGTCATTTCTGAAGAGTTCTTATTAAATAAATGTGGAATTATATTAAGTGCCACAAGTAAATAAAAGCAATTTCCTTAGTCTAATTAAACCTCTTTTTACTCAAAATTTTATATATTAAATGCTCAATGGTATATGTACATAACAATGATAAAGCTCAGATGTAGAAAAAAGATAAAAACCTTAAAAACACCTTCAAACTGCCTCAATAAGTAGAGCTTAACACAAGTATGTTCCTTGTCAAGTTACCCAAACAAACTAAAAATGAACTCATCCATTAAAACCATGTGTTGATTGTTACTAGCTGCCTACACTTCAGCGATCTTCAAAACAGGACCCTTTCACTTTCGAACGAAAAGAAAAAATAAATAAATAAAGCCAAAGAGACTTTCAACAAATTCCCTGGAAGTTTAGTAAAAAGACAACTTTACTTCTCATGTATGATGAACTCAAGATCAGGGAAACCAATGACAGCACAGTAATTCAGATCAAAATCTCTTTCTCTTCTTAATGCCTCTTTCCATAACATCCCTGGTTCAAGAACACAGAAGGTGTTCCAAAATCTACTTTAAATGCATACGCCTTGCCTGCCAATCTTCCTTCCTCCTATGGTGCATCAAACATTAAAGGCACCTTAAGTTAACATGTCCAACTTCCGCCCTGTCCTTCTGCCCCAAATGCAAATTAACAATAAACAAATAAACAATAAACAGATATGGATCTACTATAATAAAAAACAAGTATAAACTGTTAATTTTTTATTGATTTTAATATTGACTAAGGATCTATTATTTGCAAAGAAAAGAAATAAAATTAGAGAAAGTCACTATCATTCAAAACTGAAAGGGGCTTAACTCCACAATAAAGTTAGTAATTTCTACTTGAAGGCATTAGCAGTTGAAAAGCTAGACAAGAGAACAAGTATTCAACTGAAACAATGCTGAGAAATAAAATTTGGAAACACACTTACAAACAGATCCCAGAAAGAACTAAGGTAATATTGCTTCTGGAAAGCCATAGCAATCATATATAAACTGGTAGTATTTTATATGAGATTATTTTATGAGAGGTTGTATTTCAGGGGACAGGCTATTACCAATTCAGGAATAATTGCTACTTTCTAGATAATACTTAATATCCTTTGCTACAGATTTTTTTCCCACATCTTTTTTGTTTTTTTGCATCTAAGTCATTGACTTTCTGTAAGTTAGTATCAAATAATGAAAGTTTAGCTTACCTCCATTGGCCAACAGATTCTCCTGAACTTTATCTTTACTATCCTCTAAGACGTCAGCCATATATTGAGCCACTTTCTTAACCACCCTGAAGAGAAAAAAAAAAATCAATCATTTTCAGGAATGGATCTAAAGTCCACGCTCTAAGTGAAAGAATTTGACTACATGTTTGTTCCCATTACACATACCTATGCAATGTAGAACAAATGTGTCCTACCCTCTATAAACAATATTTTAAGGACAAATGGACCGAGATTTTGATACACGCAAAATTTAACTGAGTAACTGTACCGTTTTAAGGGGACTACATGCAGTATGTTTGTTTGTCTAGAAAGTGTGGGAAGCTAGCGACAGTCTAGCAACAGCAGTCCACCATATGCTGAGAAAATGGGCGACGAATCTCACTGCAAAGACCAAGAACAAAGGAGAGGCACAGAGGCAGTCGGCACTAGTGCCTGCTCTATGCCTGCACTTAGGGTCGAAGGGACACGACAGGATACAAGCAACAGTAGTGGTGAAGAACAAGTGCCGCTGTGATTTAGTCACTATTTACTACCTGAAGGAGCGATGGAAGAGGAAGCCACAGTGCTCAAGCTACTGGAGGCACCTAAACATCACCTTGTCATCCCACCTTTTCACAAGACACCAAGGTGCAAAGAGAACAAATGATTGCTCCAAAGCAAGAAACCCAGTTAATGGTGGAGCTGTGGGTAGGAAGGTGGTCCCTAGGAGCTGGAGTCCAGTGTCCGGTTCCAGACACGGGGTGGAGAATAAAAGAATAGAGGACAAAAACCACTAGCTGCACATTGCTTAGAGTCAACTAGAGAGACAACAAACATACAAATGACTAAATACAAATCAACTTGCAGTACTTGCCAACTGAGATTACCAGAGAAGCATAAAACAAAAAGGCATCATTTCCAGCTACTATCATCGAGAAACTACTGTTGCTTGTATCCTGTTGTGTCCCTTCGACCCTAAGTGCAGGCATAGAGCAGGAGCTAGTGCCGACTGCCTCTGTGCCTCTCCTTTGTTCTTGGTCTTTGCAGTGAGATTTGTCGCCCATTTTCTCAGCATATGGTGGACTGCTGTTGCTAGACTGTCATTAGCTTCCCACACTTTCTAGACTAACAAACATACTGCATGTAGTCCCCTTAAAACTGTACAGCATTAGCATTTGATCAGGCTAATGAAGCATAGAAATGGTTTTTAAAGGGTTACTTGAAAAGAAAATCTTTTCTTGCCATGGGACATCAAGGTCACGGAGTGCTGGAAAAGCAACTGATACATAGGAATATCATCCTGGAGGGGGAGATCAGGCTAGGAATGGAGACCAGTACCAGACTGCGAATGGACTGTCTTGGGGGGGGTCAGACTTTATGGACCCCCCCAAGTGACATGGTTTAGGGACTCCCAAGTGACATGGTTGAAACAGGACTCAGGACAATTACTCAGATGCTTAACAGCAGAGGCAATTGGAAGACAAATAAAAAAACTCCTGGAACATGAACCAACGGGGTCAGAACATGAACCAAAAGGGCTCAATTTGAGTAATGATCCTATGCTGGGTGACCTTAGACGTGGAAAAGTAGAAAATTTGCAGGAAGAAAATTATATAAGCCATAAACCTTCAACATATTTAACTTGGTGTTCATACATACACTGTGCCTTCAAAATTCACCCAACTCCTTCAAAGGAGACAAACCATTATTCCTATATAATTTGATAAGTATCTTGTAAACACACATTTACTATGAATATTCAAAAGTGTTCACATATGTATCATAGAAATCATTCAGCATGTTACAATCACTCAAGTTTATAAACTTAACATTATGTACCTCAGAATCTCATGTTCTCCCTGTATATCTCCACTATTTATGTCAAAGTACACATAGTCACCTAACTTAAAAAAAAACAAAAAACCCTGCTCTAGTGATTAAGTTACTGAAAACAGCATAAACTAAACAATCACTGAACAATTAAGACTACACTATACATGTTCATAAATTAAAAGATGGAGTGTGAGTCATTAACTACATCTGTCAACTCTACAAAGGTTTAACCACCACATCATTTTTAAATTTCTCCTATCTTACAAGAAGGCTGATGAGAAAAAAATTGCAAAGCAGAAAAGAATAGCTGACAAACATCACTGGCAACTTTCAACTCTACTGACCAGATTAAACTTGTTAAATATTTTCAGATTCCTTCTGAGAGCAGAACTTAAACTATATTCAGGAAATCCCAATTCCGAGAAAGACCTATAAAGTCCATTGGAGTGATTAATAAAAGGCACAAATAAGTGTCAGTAAACAATTCTCAGGATACTTCCCTTTGCACGTTTTTTTGGCATCAGCACCTCAAATTATGATGACAGAAATTATATTTATTCCCCCCTACAGGGAAGACAATCTCCTCAGGAATAGCAACTACAAGGTTTCTCAAAATTTTCTCTTAATTAAAATTTTGTAAGCACAGTTCTTACCATCAATTAGTCCTCTGAGAATATCATCAAAATTCGTTTTTAAATGTAGTCTACATGAATAACTATTAACCCTGAAAGTAATCTGTTACTTTTTCTTGCATCCTCTTTTCCATTTTTAATGCCAAGTGCTTGGCATCAGTTGATACTTTGAATATCTCTTACTCAATCTACAGAAGAGCTGTCTCTTAATTGGCCTTCTCACCTCCAATATTAAAGAACGATTTCCTTACTACATGTTGTCACTCTTCAGCCTCCTTTACATCAATTTCTATTGTGAAAGCCACTGCTTCATAATTCTATCAATTCAGAAAAGCATGACAACATAAGAAAAACTATACAGATTTCAAAAATAAGTTACCCTCTATTCAAGCTTGATGTGTTAAAGCTTCAAACATACTTTCTGAAATTCTGTATTTTATAAACTATACCTATTAATCTAAGCTCTATATATTCTGAGTCAATTAAAAAGTTAACAATGATTCTTTACTTTCAGCTAAAATATAAATCTAGTAAGTTTCAAAAGTGACAAAACTTTTGTTTGTATAGTTTAGAAAAACTTTTCCAGTGTAACAATTTTGAAGACAAAATCACTATTATAAGTAAATGGAATAATATCCCATGTTCATGTATCATGTACAGAACTGGGTACCCCAGTTCTGTAAGCATAAATAAATCTTTAAAAAAAAAAAAAAGCAAGAAAACAGGTGGCATAAAACTGTATGCATAGCCTTGTAATGGTTTCTTAGCTGTAACACTAAAAATGCAAGCAACAAAAAGTATTCATAGGACTTCATTAAAATTAAAAACTTTTGCCCTTCAAAGGAGACTATCAAGTGAGTGAAGACAACCCACAGAATGGGAGAAATTATTTATCAGTCATATCTGATAAGGCAATTGTACTTAAAGAACTCTTCAATGCAATAATAAGAGTACAAATAAAGCAATTTTTAAATGTGTAAAGGGTTCTAAAAGACATTTCTCTAAAGAGTAAACACAAATGGTTAAGAAAGACAAAAAAGATGGTGCTCAACATATCATTAGCCAGAAGGAAAACATAAATCAAAACCATGAAATAGTACTTCATATCCACTATGATGACTATAATTAAAAAGGTTGCTAGAAACAGGTGCTGACAAAGATGTGGAGAAATTTTAAGACCTTCATATACTGCTGGTGATAATGTAAAATGAATGGCCACTTTGGAAAACAGCCTCAAAATGATAAAAAATATAGTTAGTACCATGTGACCAAGCAATTCCACCACCTATCACCCTTCCCAATCATTGTGTTTCCATTAGCAATGACTATAATGGAACACACAAAAGAGAATGAAAACATATGAATACACAAAACTTGGTACCCAAATGTTCATGGCACCAAAAAAGTAGAAACACCAACATTTCCATAAACGGAGAAGTGGATTAATAAAATGTACTATATATTCACACAACAGAATATTATTTGGTAATAAAAAGAAATTAAATATTGATACATGTTATAACTTGATGAAACTTGAAAACATTATGTTAAGCAAAAGAAGTCAATCACAGAAGATCACATACTGTAGGATTCTACTTATAGCCCAGAATATGTTCATGTATATGGTTAGAATGCGAATTAGTAGGTAGCTGGGGGCTGAGGATAACTGTAGTGAGAGCAAATGAAAGTGGATTAACACTGCAGTGACAAATATACAACTCTGGAAATATTTTTAAAAATCACTATATTGTACACTTCAAATAGGTAAACTGCAAAATATGTGAAATATACTTCAAAAATATTAAAAAGAGAATCCTATTATCAAACTTCAAACAGGTAGATTATAGTGTATGCAAACTATATTTTCATAAAATTGATTTACAAAGAAAAAAAAGTGGTCATCACTTTCTAAACTGTCCCAATAAGCACAGAATACATGTGATAATAAACATGTGATCATATGCAGGCAGCCTGATTAGAGGACTCTCATCTTACTCCGTCTATGCAGTAAGTACATTACCCTTCTACAAATGCATCCAGTTTAGCCAGTTCATCTGACAAGCCAACCAAGACATCCAGTGTGCCAACCTAAAAGGAAAATATAGCATTTTATTACTTTGTTTTCACTGTTTTTTTAACATAATGATATACTTTGAAGAGCCACAAATATTAAGTTACCTGTATTTTATCTCAATGTGCAAGTGTAGTTAAAAAACATTTGTCAGGCATTTTGAAGTCATTTATTTGTACAAGATAATCCTCTAATTCACGAGAACAATTGCCATTAACGATGTGAAGATTCTTCAAAGGCAAGTACATGCTTCAGCTTGCACTGGCCAGTGACGGTGGGTAATCTGAAGTTCTGGTTTATAACACTGGCCCTTTTTTTTCTCTTTTTTATTGATGTAATATTGGCTTATATTATTGCTGGCATTTTGGAAACAGTAGCTCTCAGGCAGAGTTTCCTAGCTGGGAACTTGTAGAGAGCTTGTAACTGAATTTGCATGCAAAACTGTATTGTGTAAATGAGAATGTTTTGCAAGAAATGTACAGTCTGTATTAGTATCTCAAAGGATTTCATAATTTTCCAAAACAGGAAGAATAATTTAAAGTATTTCTAAAATGAGTGCTGTCTGTAACTGCCTCATTTAGCTAACAAGCAAATAATAAATACAATCTTTTCCATTCTTTACGTAAGTTCTATCAACCGATTACTAGGAGTCTGCTTCACTTTGAAAGGCGGCTAGGTTACTGCTCTATAATAAGTACTTTACAGATTAACTACATTAAATAACTAACTAGGTTATATTTATCAAGTCTAATTAAAGAGGTGCTAGTGGGACGACATTAGCAAGCACAGTAAGAATCAGGGCTTCCCTAACGGCCTACAGGTTCTAAGTCTCAGCACCTTCACTGCAGTGGTCTACCACAAAGGCCTGAGTTCGATACCAGGCCAGGGGAACACACACATATGGTGCAGCAGTCCTCTCCTGTCTCCCCTTAACAGCGCATGTTAGATCTGCCTCTTCTACTCCTCTGGTGAATCCTGCTAGCCTCCTACCCCCCACCCCCCCCCCCCCCGGCTACGTACACACACACACCTACAGCCTAAACCCCAGTTCTTCTATGCAAAAATAAATCTTAAAAAAAAAAAAAGCACAAATAAAATATCTAGGAATATAATGTACTAACATTTTTCACTTCTGAAAATCATGCTTATAAATGTAATATATGAAATATCTTCACAAACTTTTTCATTATATTTAGTTTTCAGAAAAGCACAAAACAGTCTTGGGAAATGTTACTTCATTTTGACAGTTTACTTCTGAATGTTTCCTCATTACCTAAAATCTGAAGATTAGAAAGAACAAAGTAGTTTTTAAATTACGTCAGTGAGAGAATTTTCTTTTGAGGACCCTGGATAGCTCTTTGCTTCCAAAACACAGGCAGAGAGCATTGTCCTCCCTTATATGGGGAACTCATCCACCATTTTTGCATAGAACAATTTTACCTTCAAGTCAGGAATGTTGAACTTTGAAGTAGTAGCAAGAGTATTGTTCTTTGTAGTTGCTGCATGCAATTTCTCCCATGTTTGTTGGCAAGTTTTTTCCCCAGGAGCTGATATAAGCCAGAACTCAGTCATGTTTGTCACCACGTATTTCTTCTAAAATCAGAGTATCTCTGAAATGTAAAACAAAGTAAAAATGAATCCAACATTGGCAGATGATTCCATGCAAAATCAATTTTAGTACCTCCAAGTAAAATCATACAAAATAGTAAAAGATAACTTATATTAGAAAAAACTTGCATTGTGACAAAGAAATATCTTGAAATATCTAATTTTTTAAGTGCAAAACATCCTAAAGCATGAATTAGTCAACAAATGAGAATATCTAAAACACCAGTCACCAACACTTTTATTCCACAAAAGAAGACAGAGTCACATACAGGTCTACCTTCAACTTTTAAAATCTAAAACCAAAATAAGAAATAAAAATTAAGTATAAAGCTTAACTCTGAGAAATAATTAATTGAATCAATACATTTGAACAGTAATTATATCTGATTTAGCAAGTCCTATAATATTAGTCAAGGTCACGGTCAATTCTAATATACAGTCAACCAAAGTGGATCTCATATTCCTGCCTTTGAACATTGCCAAATCAATACTGATTTGCTTTGTATTTCAAAATGTAAGGTGGGAAAGGATACTGGGTTGTCACTCTTGAATCTGAGTGAGAAGGGCGGTGGATCTCCCGCTCTAAAGATTTCCATGAAGACACATCCAGCCCTCTTGTACAATCTTTTTCCCGCACCCCAACATATATGCTGTCATTCTCCACTGCACCTGAGTGACCTCACCAAAGCTGTTCCACACTTGCTACCTTGCCACGGTCCTCTGGCCACCTGAGCCTTGGCTGCTCCCCAGCTCTGGTTTCCTCCATCGAATGTCATTGCACGTATCAAACCTAGTTTTTTCTGAAGCCCAATTACCAATCATAGGACCTTGACATTTAAATTGTTCAGCTGATTAGAGAATACAGAACATCTTTAAACCGCTTTTGATAATTTGAGATCTTTCAAGTGATCATAGCTTTCAGAAAATTGAGGTTTTGTTGTAATTATTACTTCTGCTAAACAAAGTATATGTGATGATATATTTTTTAATCTCCTCTCCCTCAAAAATAGTAGGTAGTGAAATCAATTAAGTTCTTCCTGATGATGGTATTAAATTACATAAACTGCAGTTTCTTCAAAGACTATAATAATATGAGCTTTTACAGTGGGTGTCACTATCATGCCACTTAGAATTAGAGAAAATCTTTCTCATCTGACAGTTTTTCAAACAATTTTAAGCAATAAAAGGAACCCCATTTTTTTAATCTGCCCAATTTATTTCACTGAGCTTTCATCAGATTCAAATGAAATAATGTCATGATAATTCTATAAACAAAACTAGTATCCAGAAATAACTAGGAAAATTATTTTAAGAGTTCTCTATTTTTTAACTGAGCCCTCTTTAGACCTTAATGTTTGGAGAAACAGGAAAAGTTGCTTCTATGCTTAGTACTGTGCTAAACACTTCCCAAGCATTATATTACTTAATTCTCAAGCCCACACTTATAAAAAAGGTCGTCACACTGGTGTGGTCGGTAATTTACCCAAGGTCAAAGGGCTGGCAGAGGGAGCTCAAATGTTAATGCGTTTAAGTCATGTTCTTTCTATTGTGCTCTGCACCATCCGTCTGAGCTCTCCTTTTTGAAAACAGATCCACAGCAACCTTGTGCCTCCATCCTATGTTTAGTTCCAGGCCCAGGAGGTGCCAGGGTCAGTGATTTGGCTAGATGGCAGGATCTGTGCTCCATTTCTCCTTTCCTTTCATTCAGTATCACCATTTGCAAACAGCAGCTAAAATCATCCCACCTCCTCGAAGGAATGATGAGTCCTCCAATCAGAACAGCATTTTTTTTAAACATTAGAGATTAGGAGACCTGGCAATTACAGAGGAAAGAGCACAAAATGTGGATGGTGATCACCACCACTGAAGCCCTGCCTCTCTCCTCCTTACTAGTTTCCTCATCTATAAAGTGGAATACTACAAGTCTCCTTGTAAAGCTGCCGGAAGGAAGGAACAATGTACCACATCTCCTTCCCATTCAATCTCCTTCCTGAGTTGATGAGATTAGATTTAGCTACTGTCCCAACCTGTCCTACATCCCAAAGACATGCCCTGTTTACTTGCTACCATATAAATCGCACTGTCATGCTCTGTTCACACCATCCTTCCTTATTTTTCACAACGCATTTTTTTCTCCATCTGACTGAGAAACCTGAATGGTTGGAATCTCAAGGCCTAAAATCTAGCATTTATAATTCCAGCCAGCAGCAGGAACTAAATAAATGCTTGTTTTATGAATAAAATATAATTAGAACAAGACTCTGAGTCAATCGAAGTTTGATTACAGAAAAATAAAGGCCAAGAAAAATATTTAAATATTTTTAAGTTAAAAGTCTTTCAGAAAACAGGCCCTCCCTGGCACAGTGGGTTAAAGCACAGCACTAAGAAGCTAAAGCCACTTCAGCATGAGTTCGATCCCCGCCAACACGGAGCTGAGCCAAATGGTGCCTGACCCACCTGCTGCTCCCCTCAGCAGTGTACTTCGTCAATCTACCTATTCTGCTCCCTACTCTGTCTCTGGTGAATCCTCTCACCACCCCTGCACCTCTGGCCTGTACCCCAGGTCTGTATGCACAAATAAATAAATCTTTTAAAAAAATCTTTCAGAAAACAAGCCCTAATTTTTAAAGTAGTTTATAAATTAAAAATAGGTAGAGTGTGCAGATTACTCTGTCTTTCATTATTTTAAGGATGGATACAGAAATATAAGAGAAAGGCCTTGAGAAAGAACCTATGTGTATTTTTAGGTAAAATCATCTGGACAATTCTTCTAACTCCTAGTCAAATTAATGTAAGAGCCTGATGGGAAAGACAGCTACATGTGTTACTCCTAAGGATAAATATAAGAAGTGCCCATGAGAATAGCATCAATAAGTCTTTTGCAAAAACCCCTATTTTCTTCTGCTTTTAAATAAACCCCACTGTAGGTGCTGTTAATTTATACAAATAACATTAAAATATTTCTCCTTAAAATTTAAGAAATTGAGCTCCATGCCAAATGAATTTATCTCCACAGATGAGATATGCTTTTTTTTTTTGGGGGGGGGTGTCAGATAATAAAACCCCCCATGTTGCTAAACACTCCTGTTGCATAGAAACAAAGTCAAAGTTGGAGTCCACTGATGGTCATCCACTAAGAACTGGAACACATGTACCTCCTTCCACCTCTTCAAATGACTCCCTAGTTACTTACCTTTCTTTCTTCTTGGATGTATAGGCAAATCATACGCTAAACAAGAGAAATTTAAAAAGCACACCAATTAAATGGAGAGCCTCAAGACCCAGATCTTGGTGCAGTCCCTCCATTAGATGTATATAAACATGTGCAGTCTCTCTCCTGGTGACATGACATATCTCAAGGCGACTCCAGACAAGATGCTGAACACGCCCCCAATTTTCATCTCCGGTGGAGGCTCCTCTGCTGCATCTGGAGTTGCACCCCACCAGTCTCCACAACTGAGGATATGATATCTCCATTTGGGTATCTTAAAAGCACTAACACTTCACAGTTCAAGTCAAAACTCGCATTCTCTTCCCCCAAATATGAATCTACTCCAGTGTGTCCTGGAGTATACTCCAGCCACACTAGGCAGTCCGAGCTGCAAATGGCAAGACAGTGGCCAACACTTACTAAGCACTTGTTGAGCACCTGCAGGACAGGGCAGAACACTTCACATGTGTTAACTCAGCCAGTATTTTCCAACTAGCCCTATCAGGTGGGTACTACTTACAAAGAAACCAATGCACAGGAAGAAGTTCATGCAGTATGTCATATAACATGTCTCATATATCATGACAAGCACCTTCTTTATAGTATTTCTCTGAGAGACACCTTTCATTACTGTCTGTCTTCCAAATAAACTGTCCATAAGTGAAAACCACAATAGTTTCTGCTCACCAATGTGTCCTCAGAGAAAAGCCAAATTCAGAAGCATAAGGAAATGGCCAGAGCACTACACTGAGACTATGATGACTTGAAATCTAATCCAGTTCTGCACATCACTGTTAGTTTCAGCTGTAAAATGAAAAGATTGGATTCTGATAACCAGGATCGTTTTTGGTTCCTATAGTCCATGAGTTTACACTAGATTAGACCCAAGACCCCTCCATACTATTTTCTTGTTAAGATCCTCAAATAATTTTGATGATCAGTAGATTTCAGAACCACTGTACTTAAAAGGGGCAGTTCCATGATTATACAGGGGGCATATCACTATATGGTGAATGTTATAAGAAATGGCAACTACCCCTCTGTAAGATAGCTGATGTTATATCAGCATTATCAAGAAACTCATGGCACTGTTAATTCTATTATATGAATATGACTTTTGTTCTATGACATTTAAAACTTTTATCAATCGGTTTTTTAATAAATAAGTGAAAATCTATACAGATCAAGAACTGAACACAACAAAACAAGCAAATTCTGTTGTGCTCAAGAAATGCACAACTTATGAAGAACAGAATACAGATTAACTGAAATGCCTACATACACACAAAAACTGCAGTGGCTTGGTGACCAGTAGAGTCTTCATCATTCCCAAAATGTCTTGAGAACATTTTCTAGTTCTAAAGAAATATTCTAGGTGACAGGAGGCTGCATAACTCACAATAACACAAGCGCTAGTCCTGATTCTTTCTTGGAAATAAAACTCAAATCTCCTAATCTTCACGGTGATCACTACCGGGGTCCTTGCCTGAGTGTTAACTGCCTTGTCCTCACTATCTTCCTAAACTCTCTCTGTGACCTCAGACCGGTCCTTTGTTCTCTTTTCTACTTGCCTTTGTGCAGACAGTCCATTCGGCACAAATTCGGTTCACTGTTTAAACCAACTCAAAATTTCCTCAACAAAAAAGATTTTCCCAACAAAGTCCAACCATGCATCAAGTTCATTAACATAATCCCAAATTGCCTCCCCCATAAACTGTATTCCCACTGAAACCCACATAACAAACTGCATTAAAGCAAACATCTATGTCACATTCTGCCGCACCTTTTTTGACTTTAACTGCTTTTTAATTTAGGGTCATATCATTCACCTCACCAGATGTTTACGGAACTGGAGTGGGGTTCAAAATCAAAACAAATAAAAGGTAGCCTCTGTTTCAAAGAAGCTTAGAATCTGTCAGAGAGGGTGGGCTGCAGGGACAGGGAAGAGGAGGAAAACTTCATGCAGATGCCACAGTTAAAAAACATGAGGCAGAGTGGAGGCACAATTTTTACACAATTTGTTTAACATTTCTATTTGTCTAATTGCAATAAGTGTTGCCATTTAAAAAAAAAAGTAACATTCTTTTAAAAGTGTAAGGAAAGGAAGGGGGAAAAAAAGGAAGACCTGGCTGCAAAGTTCTGAGAATACATATACTGTATCGTGCACCTCTGGAAAATGCAGGTGGTAGATTATTTTAACATTACAATTAATGTTAATATAAAATAACTGTAAAACAGTTAAGTATCACACATTGCAAAAAGGGCAGTTACAGGAGAGGGCCAAACACAAGTGCTACTGGCATTCTTTGTGATGAAGGTATGAGCGTGACCTAAGGTAAGGGCAGAGACAGAAAAATCACACAGCACCCCACAATGGCTCCAATACTTAGCCGATTTTACTACTTTTAAGACACCTATGCTTTAGTCTCTAAAATGCAACAACTTTCACAGTATATTTAAGTTCACAATAAATTAGGACAGAAGGTGGGATACATACAACTTTCTTTTCAGTTCTTGAAAATACCAAGCTAAATCTACTAAAATGGCTTATTTCAACAAGTTTAAGAAAACATACCTCGGATTTCAATAAAAGAACAAGCCTTTCCCACAGTAGCAGTTAAGATGCTCCTGTCTTGAAAGTTAGAATTTTAAAAAATATTTATTGGCCCTCCCTGGTGGCACAGCAGGTTAAAACACAGCACTAAGAAGCTAAAGCCACTTCCGCATGACTTCGATCCCCACCCCAGGAGGTGACACAGGGCGTGGTAGACCTCTCCTGACCAGCCCGCTGCTCCCTCAGCAGTGTGCTTCGTTGATCTGCCTGTTCTGCTCCCCACTCTGACTCTGGTGAAGCCTCTCACCACCCCTGCACCTCTGGCCTGTACCCAGTTCTATATGAGTAAATAAATCTTAAAAATATATATATATATTGATTGATTGACTGATTGACAAAACTAGGGTATAGGCCAGAGGTGCAGTCTCCCAATTGTAGCTCAGGGATATTTAACAGAAACTGGTCAGTGTAATTGACTGATTGATTACACAAGTATCACTGATCAATCCATTCCTTTAGAAAACTGTCATATCCCTTTAGAAACTATTAACACCATTCA
Organism: Condylura cristata; assembly: GCF_000260355.1. Classification (NCBI taxonomy): domain Eukaryota; kingdom Metazoa; phylum Chordata; class Mammalia; order Eulipotyphla; family Talpidae; genus Condylura; species Condylura cristata. The sequence continues at coordinate 24,669,236 of NW_004567110.1, forward strand.
AATAAAAAGTTAAAAAAAAAAACCTGTTACCTCTTTAAATGTTCTAATTCTGTCCTTCAAAGGGCCTTCCTGATGGTACAGGGGTTAAATCTAAGCACCCCCTCCTCTTACTTAGCCAGAGAGCTACCCCACATCTGGCGCAGCAGACCTCTCCTGTCTCGCCCACTGCTCCCCTCAGCAGTGTATTTCAGTAGGTGTGTCTGTTCTGTGCCCCACTCTGTCTCTGGTGAACCCTCTCACCCCCTGCACCTCTGGCCTACACCCCAGTTTGTCGATCAATCAATATTTTTTTTAAATTCTAACTTTCAAGACAAGAACACTTTAATTGGTACTGTGGGAAGGCTTGTTCTTGATAACTTACTTAAAAGTTTCAAATACCTAAAGATGATTTTACCTTTTGAGGATCTTTTCATGATTTTAGAAAAAGAAAAAACTATTAAATATATACCTTCTTTCAATAAAAGTTTAACTTTTATATGTTTTGTTTTGAATTGAAACAGTATTTACAGGTGTTCTATAATCCCATTCAAAACTACCATGGCCAAAATATACATTTGGAACTTCATGCCAAAATATACTTACCTATAGACAATTTAATTTTTAGCAAATGTATTTTATCAATGATTAACATCTTTCCAGTCCACGGTTGTCTACAAATAATCTGTCAAAGCCATGCCTTACTTTCACATAAAAAACTATCATAAAAAATGGAATAGGAGCAAAACTGGGATGGGAAGAGCGCACGAGATTATGGTGATGGCACGTGGGCATATTGGTGGTGGGAAGTCCATGGGATTACAACCAAGATGAAAAAAAAAATGCACAAAATGAAGAACGACGTAAAATAAATAAATAAAAAAGGAAGTATGTTGGGGGTGGGAAGGGTCAAGAGGTAATAACACATAAAACAATGCTGGGAATTTTCTTGTAATTTCTGGTAAAACTAAGTGAATTAGTAGACGCTAGGGAGGCACTATACACCCACTAACGAAGTATTCATCAGAACCTTCCCCACATATGGCGCAGCAGACCTCTCCTGTCTCGCCCACTGCTCCCCTCAGCAGTGTATTTCAGTAGGTGTGTCTGTTCAGAGATTTCCTCTCTGGCCCAAGGAATTCTGCAATGACCCAAGGAGTAAACAATTCTTCCCATGACAGGGAATTCCCTGAATCTACAATCATGGGTCCCAAAACATTACTTCCCTTTTCTTTTGGGCTGGTATTTTATTATAAATCTGGACCCCAAGACCACACTCTACTAGAAGGTGCTGATATCTCTACCACAGTGTACTCTAACCTGAAATTTAGCAAGTTAAATCCTCATAACAAGTTAGTTTCCCCAAGTACATCACTCCAGGAAGCCTAAGATTCTGTTAACTGGTAATGGCAACCATGTACTGAAAATGTGCAATGTGCTGTGCCCAGGAATAAACACTTCCATATGCTAAGCAATTTTGGACTAAATTTCTTCAGGTATATTATCAGCACCCTCATTTGCAAATGAGATACTGAAATTACTTGCCCAAGGTGACAGAACTAGAGATTACCTACATTTTACATACTGGTTAAAATACAGCCCTCCATGGTGGGTTAAAGCACAGCACTAAGAAACTAAAGCCACTTCAGCGTAAGTGCGATCCCTGCCCTTCCTGGAGGTGACCCCATGGCGTGGCAGACCTCTCCTGACCAGCCTGCTGCTCCCCTTCGTTGATCAGCCTGTTCTGCTCCCCACTCTGTCTCTGGTGAAGCCTCTCACCGCCCCACACCACTGGCCTGTACCCCAGTTCTGTATGAATAAATTTTAAAAATCTAAAAAAAAAAAACTACTCTAACCCCTATATGTCTACAACATCTAGTAGAGTGCTGTCTAAAAAGTACTCCAATATCTGTTTAATAAATAAATGATGGGGTCCTCCCTGGTGGTGCAAAGGGTTAAATTGCAGTACTATGAAACTGTCTGTAGCCACTGCAGCACGAGTTCAATCCCTAGCCAGGGAGGTGACCCACATGTCGTGGCAGACCTCTCCTAACCCACCCACTGCTGCCCTCACCAGTGTATTTCGGTGGATCAACTTATTCTGCTCCCCACTCTGTCTCTGGTGAATGCTCTTACCTCACCCTTCATACCTCTGGCCTGTACCCCAGTTCTTGTATGCATAAATAAATACTTTTAATTTTAAAAAATGAATGATGGTACCATAACTAAATGGCACTTCTCTTATCCAGGAGGAGTTTTGAAATGTATGGGAGCATTAGAGATTATCATAATACGGGGCATGGGGGTGACTATCAATCATCATTTGTTGGATGGGGGCTAAAGAAAGGGAAGTTCCTATCCAAATTCCCAGCAGCACTATTGCAGAAACACTAAACATTAAGCTGGTTATTAAAAAAAAAATCCATGTACATGGTAAATTTAACTGTTAGTTTAATTCACAAATCACTTCCTATTCATTGATTAAATGATACATCCATCTCTTACTTAAAACAGTTTGTACCTACCTGGCATTCCATTTTCAAATATACAACCACCTCATTTTAGACCTAGAGCTAGGTCTCCATCTTTTATCCTGAATGTAGCCAAAACACCTTTCCTCTCTTGCCCATCTGACACTTTTTAAAATAAGCTAGTCAGTCACTGACATTCTCTGACTTTGGGGGCACATTCTCACACTTCCATATGTGCACAAGCTTCACTTAACCTCCCTCCACCAATACTCTCTTGTCACCTGGCTCCTTTCTGAACACACCAAATGTATAGCAGATTTGCACAGTGATAAAACGTCACAAGATTTCCCACTGGAAAAGAATTTTCATTGTCAAGAATACACTTTGAAATTTCTGCTGCAAAGAATTACTAGTGCCAGTAGGAAGCTTTAGACTGCCCTGGTCATTGCGCCATACTAATGATTTCCATTGTCTATAGGGAAAAAGATGATGACGACGAAATGGAAATTTAACAAGAATGAGTTTGTAACTAAAGTCATATAAAACCACATCCAAAATGTGAAAAATATTTACTCCTGCAGATAGGTTAAGAATATAAATAAGAACAAAACTTAACAGAGGAACTTATCAAATTCAAGTTCAAAAGGAAGACTGGCTACTTGGCACTGGTGGACTATGAAGAGATCTTTGGCAATGGTTTATTTTAGCATTCCATTTTGCTCTTTGGCCAAAGCAATTATTTCAGAGTTGTGAAAATAATCACAAAATCCAATCTGGGGGTTTCCTATCTTTTTAGATTGTAAGGACCAATGTAAATAGGATGTAATGTAAATAGGATGCTAAGATTAATTTGCCAAAAGATAAAAACAAGTATTTCCTGCCCAGTTTTAACAGTCAAATTACACTAAGCACCTAGCTCTCAGCATTGACTGGAGTCACAGCCTGAGTACTGTTTCTTTAGATTTTATCTGGTCCCTGCAAGATATACCAAAAGAGAAAAAGATCCGGGACTTTAGTGACACAACACAGAGTCTTGATCTTGAACACAATTTAAGACTTTCCCACTGCCAAAGAACTGTGATTTACCTGAGCACTTTCAGCTCACCTTACTGCTCATTATCTCCTCCACCTGAACTGTACATTGAATAGTTTCACCAAGGCTTATTAAAGCTCTGACCACCATGACCAAATCCAGTGAAACTGTCCTCCCAGAAAAAGTTCATCAGAGGTACCAACTCAAAGATTACACCAAGAAACTCACTTTCCTCTCTTAAAAGGCACTGTGTTAAATACTGTGCAGTAACCAGCAGGAACAACACACCAGCAGTCAGAAGACTGGGGAAGTTCTGCCAGGCTTAGACCAGTCACTGTATCCAAGGGTCTCCTGATAGACTGGTTCTTATAAAATGTACAGTATTTTCGCTTTATTTACAACTGGAAAGACATGGAAACAACCCAAATGCCCAAAAGTGGATGACTGGATTAAAAAGATGTGGTATATATACACAATGGAATATTACTCAGCAACCAAAAAAAAAAATAAAAATTAAACACATGTCTTTTGCAGTAAAATGGATAGAGCTGGAAAAGATCATGCTTAGTGAAATAAGCCAGAAAGGAAAGGAAAAATACCAGATGGTTTCACTCACAGCAGTGAACAACTATATACCAGAGACATTTTATGGGGTGGAGTGGGGAATGGGATCAAGAACAGTGGGGGGAGGGAAATGCACTGGACTATGGTGATATATCACACAGGTGATTTGGTGATGGGAAGCCCATGGGGATTACAACTGCGATAGAAAAAGGCACAAAATGATGTAAAAATAAACTATTTTTTAAAAAGTTATTCCAAAGAATGATCATTTTTATGGATCATTTAAATTAACTTAATTAACTTGATCTAAAAAAAATGATTAGCATTTTCATCTACCTTCTCTCAAAGACCTAGGAAGACAGGACAAATATGAAAGGCAACTGAGTCCTCCCAGTGATTAACTGTAGTTACTAAAAGGGATTCTGGTACAGATGACTTTACAAAGAATAAGTTTGGAAGGCCAAAACAAATTTGCTTCCCATCAACTCCACAATGATTCAATCTCAGTTACTTCAAGATGGCTTGTCAGGAGGGTAGAGGATAGATATAACTAACTACCCTTTGTAAGGGAACAAATAGAATCTAAGCTATTCTTCACCCTTCCTCGAATTCTTAGCCCCATGAAGTGGGTACAGTTAGACATGCTCCTCAGTTCCTTAGTAGGGGCATAAGGTATGTGGCTTCCAAACCCTCCAGGGGTTGTCCACTTCCAAACAACTGGTGGCAGTACAACAATGGCCCTGAGGTCTTCCTTTACGCTTGCCACCCTCCACATTCTCCACAAAATTATCTTCTCAAAAACTAGACTCACCTGTAACTTCTGACTCACTCTACTGCCTCTATCTTCCTTCTCCCTACACTTTCAGGATAAAAGCCCTGGTATGGAATGCTCTTCCTGCCCTACGATTTGGGTCCCATCAGCTGTGGCCATGCTAGCTGTCCTTCCAACTTCTCACAAGCGTTATTCCTTCTCCTGTCTCAGGCCACTGACATATGATGTTCCCTAGAACATTTTCACTTCCACAGCCCTACAGCCTCATCTAAGATGTCCGTTAAAAATTATATCCTCTAAAATATTCTTTCTGAACCTTCTGTAAAGGCAGGTCCCAGGTGAACTCTTTCATAACCCTTATCCCTTCAAAGCACATTTCACACTTCGATTATTTACTGAAATTCATCTCCTCTGTTTAAACTGTGTCTGTTTGTTAAACGCTGGTAACTGGCGATTAGCTGGCATACAGCTCAATACATAATAAGTCCTCATTACCTGTCTCCGACTTTATTTCCCACTTTATAATTTAAATCCCCAATTGGAATTTTAACTCTTCGGTAAATGAGTTTTTCTCATTTTCAGGCCTTCAAATCCTGTGGCTTTCTCTGTCTAGAAAAGTTCTTCCCATTTCTCTGCACTTCTTCAAATCCCACTGAATTGACACTCTTTATCTTTCCTAAAGGTACTTATTGATAGCACCAATTCATATATCTGTCTCTGCTCCAAACACTTAGAACTTTCTTTTTGATAACACATAACTTCACAGTACTTCAATGTGGGGTGGTGTGTGTATATGTGAGAGCGAGAGAGAGAACTTCTCTTTCCAACACTGGTACTAAATTGTAAGGCTGTTAACATTCCACTCCTCCCTTATCAGAGTAGTGCTAAGTACTGAATTCTTACTGAAATAGTTTCTTTTCCCCTAACAAGCCAGATTTTTTCCCTCTGAAAAGAGTATTAGTTTCCCTCTTATTCCACTGTTTCTTAGATGATTCAATTTGCCTTATGTGACTTAAGTTCCTTTTCAGGGATTTACTGCTTACCCTTCCCCCACTCTAATAAAAAATAACTTGAGTTCTCTGCCTTCTTTCCTGGGTCTACAAGGAAGGACCCTGAGTCTTTGGTGAGGGTCCCCTCCCTGCGGTGAGGGGTTCCCGACCCTTTGCACTGCCAATATCCTACTCACAAACGCAAACGCCCAGTGAAGGCTTTTGCGCTCGCTGTAATCTTACACATAACCCACATCCTAAACTGGGCCACTGTTACCGTTCATCCCCCTCAATCGCGGAGCGTGGGTTCGCTGTGACCCTACTGCCATCCAATGAGAAAGGTCCCAGACTCACTGTGCTTTTCCTTTCTGCCTCTGCGTACCCCCCAGGGCCCTTGCTGTCCCCTTCCTTCCTCTTCCTGAAGACACAGAACCTCGACCCAAGGTTGCGACGAAATACCAGACCAAGCGACCCAAGCCAGCTCCAACGCCACAGCCGCGGCGCCCGCCCCCATCCCTCCCAGGCGGCGACCGCAGCGCAAGCTTCGGCCTGGCCGGACTCCCCATCTGGGGCAGCCATCGCTCACTGACCCAGGAAGGTGTCAAACGAGGAAGCAGCAGCAGTACCAGGTACGGAGGCAGACAGCCTGGCAGGCGTTAACGGCTCAGCGCTCCATCCCTTCCCGACCCAAGCCCCGGCTTCACGGCTTCCTCGACCCCAGCGCCCACGGAACAAGTCACGTGCCAGCCGGAGCAGTCAGCTGACCCAGGCGCGCGCCGCTCCGCCTACGCGCGCGCCACTGCGCAGCCGCAGCCGCTGTCGCCGCCGCCGCCGCCGCCGCGACCTCCGAAGAGGGGCGGAGCTGGGAAACTCCCGGAGACCCGGGAGTCGAGGCTGGAGGCCGCCGCGGCTGCGGGATGCGGGCTTCCGCTTCTGCCCGTGTCCAGGCTGGGCAAGGGCCGCCCTGGGTGGACGTCACGGCCGCCTTCCCTGACGTTATCCCACTTCGGATTTCTACGTATCAGAATTTGTCGGCAGCCCCTGCACAGGCTCCTTGACACTCGGGGTTTCTTCAACCACTCCTGTCATCCAAGTCTTAAAAGTTTACTCAGCTCATTTCATATTTTCCGTCCAGCCCACGGAAAGTCAATTCCGTGAGCGTTAGTGGAGCATTCACGGTGCACGAGGCAGTTTTGCTCATTTTGTTTGATCATGCCCCAGAGCAAAGCGGTGCTCGTCACGAGAGCATGTTATCTAATTCAGGGGCAGGTGAAGCGTGTGATAAACAACAGGAAGAATTGAAATCACATTAGATGATGGGGAACCACGGAGGGTTTCAGGACAAAGGCATGCACAAGAATAGCCTATTCTTGGAGGTCTTGGAAGGGAGAACAAGCCACTCTTATAAACCCCGCATATTTCATTGGTTTGGAAAGTGGGTGGTATTCTATTTTAGAACAGTTTTAGAAACAATAGAGAGCTTTGTGGTTTTCTAATTGAACCCTTTTAGATTTCTAGATTTCTAGATGAGGAAAGTCAAAACCCAGAGGTCACAGCTTTTTAGCACAAGAGTAACTAGACATGTCTGCTTTTAAATACTGGCTGGGCTGCACAACTTAAAGGACTTTGGCCTTTAAACTTCAGCTTCTTCATCTGTCAAATGTGGTCATAGTACATACCTTGTAGAGGTATTGTGAGGATTAGGTGAAGTACGTATAGGAACCATCAGTAAGTGCCACCATCATTAATATATATTATAGGATCCAGGTTTCCTTACCTGTCCTTTTCTGCTGTTGTTTTACACAAATTAACCATGGAGTTTCCTAGTTCTTCAGTATTGGCAGAAAGTAACAAACAACCAAACTACCCCAAAATGACATTTTTCACCAATTTTGGATTAAGTTCAGGCAATTCTGACAATCGGTTCTGTTTAACACAGCTTTGGAAACTCATCAGGAATTCCAACTGCTTTACCTGGCATTATATAATGGGTCTAAAGACAATTTTGGGGGTTAGATTCATGTTATCCAATAAAACCCTCTTTAATGATGGAAATGTTCTGTATCACCCATATGGTACCTCTGAAAAAAAATTAGCTTCCTGTGGCTACTGACCACTTGAAATGTGTCTAGTATAACTGAAGAAATAAATTTAAAATTTTAATTAAAATTCAAGTAGCCACATAAAGCTAGTGGCAGGCAACACTTTGGAAAGTGCAAACTTAGGGTCTGCATTTGAAACAGAATTCTTAATTTTTAAACTCAAGTGAGCCTACCTCTGACCATATTTTCCAATTATCTGTAACATTGTTAAACAGAGAATTAAGCAGCCTCAATAAATGTTACTTCTAGTTATTATTAGGACTAACATATCTTTTTTTTAAAATCTAGCATATGTGTTTACTATAAGCAAGGCATGATTGCTTTCTAATTGTTTCAAATAGACTAGCTAGAGAACTTAATTTACTACACACACTTAATATTTAAGTGTGTATAATAAGCTTGCTACACCTTGTTCTCCATTTCCAACTTTCTGATCATTCCCATCTGCAGCACCTTATATGAAGCTGTCGGCAGCCACTGCAGCATGAGTTCTATGCCTTGCCAGGGAAGTCACCATATGGCACAGCAGACCTCTCCTGACCCGCGGGCTGCTCCCCTCAGCAGTGTGTTTAGTGGATCTGTCTGTTCTGCTCCCCATTCTTTCTCTGGTGAATCCTCTTAACTGCCACCACCACCCCGCTCCCTTCACCTCTGGCCTGTAACTCTTGTGTGCATAAATAAATAAATCTTTAAAAAAAAATCACTGAGAAAAGTACATGAAGATTTTTCTTCTTAACACTTTTTTCAAAGAAAAGAGATAGTGGTTTTAATTAAAGTGGAAAAAGTATTTGAAACTAGTAGTGCAATCGTAATCAAAATCAATTTTACCCACCTCTAATATTAAAAATATCTTGAGAGTTGGTCTTCCTCTTCAGAAATGTTATATGTAGGAAAACACCTTGATAAACTAATGGGGCAAAAGATAAACTGAGAGCTTCCACTGAAAACAAAGAAACCATAGATATAACTAGCTTCCCATGTAGATTAAGGAACAAACTAATGGAGCAGAAAATAAACAGAGTCTGGGCAAATGGAGAAAGAGCAAAAACAAAGATATAATAAACTAGTTTCCTATAAAGATTGAAAGGAACAAAAATTAGACTAAGGAGGTGTGGATGAAGGCATAGGGGAGTGAAAGAAAGGGAAAAGAGAAAAAAGAAAGCAACGTAACAAATTTGTAAAACTAGCAGTTTTAGAACTCCATTGGAGGCTGTTTCAATTGCTGAGATTAAATCCTTTGCCATCTGCTCAGATCTTTAACAGTCCAAACTCAAATGCATGTGTACTTTTTTGTTTTTGTTAGCAGAAGATGTCTTATCCAAGCTACATTATATAAAGAACTCAGACAAACTGACTAAAACAATTCTAAAACCCTAAAAGTCAAATGGGCAAACACACAAACTATTAAAAAAAGAAGAAGAAATATGGCCCTCCCTGTTGGCGCAGCGGGTTAAAGCATAGCACTGAGAAGCTAAAGCCAGGTCCACATGAGTTCGATTCCTGCCTGCCCCGGAGGTGACCACATAGCGTGGCAGATCTCTCCTGACCCACCCACGAGTCCCCTCAGCAGTGTACTTCGTGGATCTGCCTGTTCTGCTCCCCACTCTGTCTCTGGTGAAGCCTCTCGCCACCCCTGAACCTCTGGCCTGTACCCCAGTTCTGTATGTATAAATAAATAAATCTTTAAAAAAAAGAAGAAGAAGACGAAGAAGAAATACTACAGACTAAAAAACATGGAAAAATAGTCACTTTTACTAGTGTTCAAAATACAAATAACATAAATGTAAACAATATGTAAAAATAAATATGAATAAGAACTTGTATTAGTAAAGAGAGAGTATATACATTACAGCCAGTTCTAGCGAGATTGTGGTAAGAAGGATTCTCTTTCACTGCTAGTGGAAATGTAAATTCGTATAGTTTTTATGGTCAGCAGTTTGATTTAGGGATCTAAAGGCTTTGAATGCTCATTCTGTTTCTCCCACATTAAGGTGGAAATAATTCAAAAGATAGGCAAAAGATTATCAAAAACATATTCCTTGCATTATGACACCTGTTTTCATCATCAAGATTTATTAAGGATTTAATTGGAGATGAAGTTTTGGCAATGGCTTGAAGTTCATATCTTGAATAGTCAGAGTTTAATGTTCACAGTTAATAATTAAAATACATTAGCCCTCCCTGGTGGCACTTAGTGGGTTAAAGCACAGCACTAAGAAGCTCAAGCCACTTCAGCATGAGTTCGATCCCCCGCCTGCCCCGAAGGTGACCACATGGCCTGGCAGTCCTCTCCTGACCTGCCCGCTGCTCCCCTCAGCAATGTACTTCGTCCATCTGCCTGTTCTGCTCCCCACTCTGCCTCCGGTGAATCTTCTCACTGCCCCTGCACCTCTGGTCTGTACCCTAGTTCTGTATGCATAAATAAATAAATCTTTAAAATTAATAAATAAAATTAAAAATTATATATATTGTGGCCCTCCCTGGTGGTACAACTGATTACAGCACAGCACTATGAAGCTCTTCTTAGCTACTACAGCATGAGTTCGATCCCTGGTCAAGGAGATGACCCATAAGGCACAGCAGACCTCTTCTGTCTCTTCTGCTGCTCCCCTCAGCAGTATATTTCAGAAGATCTGCCTGTTCTGCTCCCCACTCTCACCCCCCCATACCTTTGGCCTGTACTCCAGTTCTTGCATGCATAAATAAATAAATAAATCTTATATATGTATACATATACATATGTATATATATAAATATTTTATGTATATACACATGTGTGTGTATATATATGTATGTATCTATATATGTATGTATATAGATAGATAGATAGATAGATAGATAGATAGATAGATACATATATATTCCTGTTTTCAGGCACGCACACACAAAGCCTGAATCATAGGCTCAGGCACAGATAACACTTGTGTCTCACCTTTCCCAGGGCAAGGAGTCAAGGATATCCATGCTCCCGAGGCTGACAGAAAGGGGGTGTATCCCCTGTCTCCATCCCATTCTCTGCTACTGACCAGGGTCATCGCTCAGTTTCCTTAATCATATATAACATAACCATATATATTATAACCATATATAACAGTTTCTGAAGCACTTTGTTTTGCATTATTATATGCTTTGATTATATTAACTCATTTAATCCTCACAACAAACTGCTGAGAAAATTAATTTTTATTCTTTACTTTATATAGGAGGAAGCTGAGGTGTGATTGTGTAATTTACTAACTAGTAAGTAGTATGTCTGAGTTCTGAATATAGGCTGTTTGGGTCCTGAGTTCAACCTCTGCTACATAAATCCTCTCCTGGAACTGTCTCTTAAACACATTCCTCTTATACTCTGAATTCCCCTGGCACTCATGGCATTTAGCTAATTTCACTCACCTTACATTTGATGAACTTTACTAAGACCACCTTTAACTCCAAGTCTTAAATATGCATTGTACACTTGTCAGCATTTGACAGCTGATAGCTAAATAGAGTTCACAACTAAAGGATAGGTCAGGTTTTCAAATATTTAATGACAGAGGGAAAGAAAGCGGTTATCTGAATAATTAAACTTGTCAGTTCCTTTCTTTTGTTCCTTGTATTATTGGGCCCTGTACTAATACAAATCATCATCTTTGTTATCACTTTGTAAATGTTAGGAAACCTTTTGGGGAACAGCCAACAAATGTTCATAAAAATAGCAAGAAAATATTATATTTAAATAGTTCTGCCCCCCCCACACACACACGTTCAAGATTTTCCCCCCTTTGTTACTACTTTATAATTTGTTCACTAGGGTTTCATTTTTTAAGTATTTATTTATTTGTGTGTAAAAGACCTGGGGTGCAGGCCAAAGGCGGGGGTGGTGGTGTGGGGGAGCTGTGAATTCACCAGAGAGAGAGAGAGTGGGAAGCAGAACAGTCAGATCTATTGAAGTACACCACTGAGGGGAGCAGTGGACAGGTCAGGAGAGGTCTGCCGTGCCATGTGGGTCACTTTTAGGTGGGGATCGAACTCATGCTGAAGTGGCTTTAGCGTCTTAGCACTGCGCTTTAACCCACTGCACCACCAGGGAGGGCCCTCAATCGGGTTTTAAATAACATAATGTGATTTTTTTTACAACTAGTGCTCTTTACTAAGAAGTAGCTGCCCATTTAATGTTCATCTTATTTATTTATATGCTCTAAAGCAGCATAAGAGTTCACATTTGGTAATTTCAGTGTACAAATCAGTTAAGAAAGGGAGGGAGAAAAAAAAGAAAGGGAGGGAGGCAAAAGGGACGGAAGGATGGAAGAGGAGGAGAATGAAGAGGAGGAGTAAAGAAAAACAAACACTGGAACAAAAAACCTAAACTAAACAACGGATGTATTTAGTAGTATATGAACAGCTTCTCGAGTCCCGTATTTATTGTTACAAGTATTTCCTGAGCTTGCATACACCTTTCAAAATAATTAATAATATATAGAACAATTGATTTGCTCCCTGGAAAGTGTTTTTGCAATCTCAGCAGAAATCATGACCACTTATTCTAAGTATCTTTTAAGTACTTCTGTCTCAGCCCCTATAATTTCACTGAATGTGTTTACTTATGTGGCTCTAATAGGCTAACACTTCTTCACAATCTCTCACATATCTGTGTGTCCTGTGAGTAGAGTCACTGACACTCTTCCTTCCAGACTGTCTTTTCAGGAATGTTTACATAGACAGCAGCACTAGAAACTGAGATACAATTTTTCCTTCTACAGTGGACAGTCATATTACATAGTAGAAAAGAGTTGGGTTCCCTGAGCTCAGGGTTTACTCTCTTCTAATGAAACTCACCAATTACTCCTGCCTTCTAGTCCCCTTCACATCCTCCCCACCCACCTGGGAACTGGGGACAGAGCAACTGTGGCCTTTATACTAGTATTCGTGTTGCTTGTTGACCGTGGGTAAAAGACCTGTGTCTCTGACCCAGGAGTCTGATGTCCCCACCAGCACCCATGAACCTGCAACAGGCAGGATAAGCTGAAGGATAAAAAATCTCAGGCCTTTCCAGTTCTTGGTAGTATTGGTCCCAAGGATAGGATCAGAGACACCGCTTTCAAAAAGAGAAAGAATGAGGATCTCATGAACCAATTAATGAAATTTTCAAGAACCAAGGAAATGAAGAAACTCAATTGTATGGTCCCCGGATATCAGCTGTAGGCTACATTGTGTGGTCTGCTGATTCTTAGAGCCTTGTGATTTACTGACAGTGAAGGAGGAGACCTGGGGAGATGACTGCAGGCCTTGTCATCCCAGACACCACATGGAGACTTGGCTGCTATGTTCTTATTTCTCTGCCCACAGAGGGACTTCCTTATCTTTGTAGCAATTCACCTTCAGGTCCACCTTTTATCATGACTAGTACTAATATTTGTCCTGGATAAGCAGAAGGTCCCACCCACTATCAAACAACAATTCCAGAAATTATGAGGGTAATGACCACTTGGTTGAGTCACAGTGGACCATGTCTCTCCACTGTGGGCCATGGATGCCAAAGGAGAAACATAAGAAGCGTTAAGTATCTAAAAGTGCCTGGTTCTTGTGTGATCTTTCAGATAAGAGGTCTGGGCGACAGTTTGGGATAGACAGGGAAAAGGTGAAGAAACATCTGCAGGAATAGGACAAACAGATTTCATGATGGTGACCCATCCTCTGGGTAAGCAATGCCTCAGACTCAGCAGGTGTGGGGGAGGAAAGACTTCAAGGAACCACTTTGACCTTTTGAATCATCCCTGGAGGCTTCCTTGGGAAGGAAAACGTCTTAATATGCTTCTCCAAGCAGATGCAAATACCTTAGATTTAACTTTCTGTTGAGTCCAGCCTCTCCTTTCCCCTCCCCAAATGTCTCTGAGCAAGGTTTGAGATTTAGCCTTACCAGCATGGCTATCAGGAATAGCAAGAGATGGCTTCAACTTCTGTGCCTCCTACACAGGTGAAGAAACACAGAACATCTGTCAAAACCTCTGGACGTCTTTCGCACTCCCATTCCTATAGCCATGGCTCAGTCATTCCACAGGGTGGATAAATGCCAACTGGTGTCATCAACAAACATCAACAAACAGTTGAGGCTGACTCCTCCAAGGTAGCTCCTCCACAAACAAGAGTTAACTTCAATTCTTCAAAGCAACCTGAGAACCCTAAGATTTAAGGGCTAATGGCTAGACCAGCGTGGTGGCACTGTTGACCTATTAACTGGTGTAGGTCTGACCTGGGTGGCTGCAGAAATTTCTTTCCAGGTACATGTGCTTCCCCAGACAATATTGCTTGTATGGAAGTCAGGCCTTCTCCTGACTTACTCCCCCAGACATGTGACTTGCATATGAGGGATGAGGAAACACATAAGGAAACACTTCAAGTAGACTATATATATACCTCAAGTGATTGTGAGCTCCCAGAAATTTCCTTTGAGAACTGGGAAGAGTTTCCCTAAGACATGGTGGACTCATTATTTATGCACAAGCTGTAACCAGTTACTGCTCTAAGAAAAAAGCCATATTAGAAAAACAGCACAAACTTTGTCCCTGATTTTAAGTGAATGATGGGTGACACCCCCTAGGCTTTAGGGAACTCAGGACTACCTCAAATTACTGGCTAGTGTTATTATTATAGATGGTAGAATCGCTCTAAACTTCTTCCTCCTGGGCCAAGGCAGTGTCTAGCGTTACTAAAACATACTGCTGTTCCTGCATGAATGCCTGGGGTCAAGGAAAGGAGTTTTAGGAAAGAGCCCATTGTGACCTTCTGAAGTTGAGAGCCTGGTGGCTTATAGGATTTGTTCAATGAGTTGATGGTGAGACCCTAATGGGGCAGAGCCGAGCAACTGCTGCAGGAAAGCCTCTCTCTCTATTGGGACTCCAGTTCACAGTAGCCTTAATAGGATGCTGTGTGAGACCAGTTGAACAGAGCCTCAATCTCTGTCACTTTGGTTCGTCAAAATAGCACATTTATGGGAAAATTCACCAGATGCCAAGACAGTGTAGAGACAAACAGCAGGTTGCTGGGGTGTTTGCATTTCTGTATAGTTCTGGATTTCAAGGCTGTTTGTACAATGAACAGTGGTGGAAGATAAAGATAGTATCTCCCTCCAGAGCATAGTTCAGGTGGACATATTTTAAAAACAAATATTCCTTTTAGGATAATTTCACATTTATAGAAATGTTGTAGGTCCTCCCTGGTGGTACAAGGGGTAAGGTCTCAGCACTGTGAAGCTATCAGCAGCCACTGAAGCACAAGTTTGATCTCCAGCCAGGGAGCTGACCCACATGGCACAGTAGACTTCCTGTCTTACCCACTGCTCCCACAGCAGTGTATGTCAGTAGACTCAACTGCTCTGCTCCCCACTCCATCTCTGGTGAGTATCCTCAACCTCTCGCACCTCTGGCCTACACTCCAACTCTTATATACATAGATAAGTAAATCTTTAAAAGGTTGTAAAGATAGTAGAGAATTGCCATAAATCCTACACTGCTCTGCTACTACTACCTTATATTAAGATGATGTATTTGTTTAAGTAAACTTCCACTCAGTGTGAAAGATTTGGGTCCCCTCAGTTCAGGGTTCCTCTCTGCATTGTGTGTCCAGTTTTCCAGCTGGATCTGTTGACAGTACCTTGTGGGACTCAGAGGCATGCATGTAAGTAGGGTCCACAAAAAAGCAGAATTCAGGCCACTCCCTGGTGGCCCAACAGGTTAAAGCACAGCACTGTGAAGTTACCACAGCCACTGCAGCAGAGCTCGATCCCTGGACAGGGAGGTGACCCACATAGCTGGCAGACCTCTCCTGACCCACCTGCTGCTCCCCCTCAGCAGTGTATTTTAGTACATCTGCCTGTTCTGCTCCCCACTATGTCTCTGATGAATACTCTCACCTCCCCGCCCTCCCCCCAGTACCTCTGGCCTGTACCCCAGTTCTGTATGCATAGATAAAACTTTAAAAACGAAAACAGATTTCTGGGCATTATAACCTGGGTATCTGTATTTGAATAAAATCTCAAATTGAATAAAATTTACCAAATAAATTTGATAAATCATTGCTATAGAACCCCATCTGACATCTTCAGTAAGTTCCTTCTGCTTTGAATTCACGTCCAAGGCCCTCCCTGGTGGTGCAGTGGGTTAAAGCACAGCACTGTGAAGCTGGTAGAAGCCACTTAAGTGTGAGTTCTATACCACGCTCCAGAGGTGACCCACGTGGTGCAGTAGACCCCTCCTGACCCTCCCGCTGCTCCCTTCAGCAGTGTACTTCATCAGTCTGCCTGTTCTGCTCCCCACTCTGACTATAGTGAATCTTCTCACCACCCCTGCACCTCTCGCCTATATCCCAGTTCTGTATGCTTAAATAAATAAATCTTTTTTAAAAAAATAAAATAAATAAATAAATTCATATCCAAATTCACTGGCCTAGCAATTCTCCAAACTTAGGCCAAACGTATCTTTTTCAGGCAAGGACCCAAATATGCCCCTCTACAAATGCATCAGTTTGAAATAACTCATTTACTTTTTATTACCCATCTACTCTTTATAGTTCCCTTCCTTGGGTTTATGTATGACTGTTTCCTGTCTCTGCTTCTGTCTCCAACTACCAAAACTGAACGCAAAATTTTGAAGCTGCCTTAATTGTGACATGTGGAAGGTATTTATAAATATGATTTAAAACGGCAGCAATTCAATGATTGCTTACTCCCTAAGAATCACTGTTAAATCCCATTCTTGTAAATGTGGCGATCAGACTTATCTACCACGTCACTGCAAGGAGGTAATGAGCCAACACAGAGGGCTGACCCAGGCGCTAGGATCTGTGGAAAGCACCAATAAAAATGAGCTCAGTTGTCACTCAATGAGGCCTTGAGGTGTCCCAGTGAGTTTTTGCTACCAGTCAAAATACCAAGCCTTTGTTACCCCCAAGAAAATGAGAAATAAGGACGTGGGTAAATTCTAATTTCTCAAGGTATCCCCAGCCTGACCTGAGCCTTAGACAAAAAGAAATGTCTTTGCTCAAATGATATATATTGTCTGGTAACATGCTTGTTCTTTGCATGTTACTTCCTTGTTCTGGGCATGAAAATGCAGAACTCAGACAGCATTTTTTTTTTTTTTTACTTCCAAGATACGTGGTTTATTTTAAAATTCTATAAAGTTACCTCAGCCACTATAGGAACAATATTCTGATATGAAACAGATAACACTATCTGTAGCATGATCTTTCCTGGAATATTTTTAGTGTTTAAATAATAAATGTTCTGTGCCATTGTAATGCATGTATGTGGTGAGAGAAACTATTCTTACTATGAAAACTGCTACTGACTCTACTTCTCCACCTTTATTTCCTACCACTTTCCAAATGTAATCTCCCTTTCTCTGTCTTCTTTTTCAATGGTTTTGCTGCACTCAGACAGCATTTGGGGGAAAAAAAGTTCTTTCTGATGTGATCAGAGGCACAAAATCACACCAGAGACTGAAAAGAAAGCTCTTTTCTTGGTGACACAGGGGCTTCATAAGTTTTCATTCTTTTAAAATGAACAACAAAGTTCCACTTCCTTCTTGAATTTGTTCTAGCGGTTTCTTGAGCCAAAATGCAATTTAAGAGTGACTACATAGGAATGTTAAATGCATGGCTTTTATGCTAAATCTCAGACAATCCTTCCTCACATTCCAGTGCTGGGTGATTAGCAATTTAAATCTGTGTGAAACATGCTGTGCATTTACTTTTCAGTAATTGCCCCCACCCCCAAAGCTGCATTCAATTACACGAAGGTTAGGACATTGTAATTTATGTAACACAGATTTGTTAATAAGCAAATATTTTACTCTAGAAAATCAAAATGGGAAATGTAATCAGAACTCAGACCTACTTTAAAAGATCCATCTATTCCAAGGAAAGTCCCAACCTGTGGTTTGTGAAGGGGGCACCAGGCACCCCAAGAATGACACCAGACTTCAAATTCCTTGAAGGGTAGAAGGTTCACCTCAATAGGGGCCTGGGTTATGACCCTCAGGCATCTTGATTTCTTGGGAATTCAGGTCCAGATTAGCATGTCAAAGGCAGTGGTGTTGTTCCCTGAAAACTACACTTTTTCTTCTAACTCAACATTCTCTTACAGGGAGTCCCTCTAGCGGTGCTTTATCCCCCCCCAACCCCCTGGGGTGCTTCCTCAGCCTGCCTTCCTCACCCAGCACCCACAGGTTTTCAGACTTATTCGTCAGGCCAGTCACTGTTCAGGAAGAGGTTGTTTTTTGTTTTTGTGGTCATCAGGGCCTCCATCTGTCTCTTTTTGAAACACGTCCTTCCAGAATGCTGACAATTGCCCAGGGGTAGTGCCAACACCCAGCTCTGTCCTCAGCTTCATCCTCCTGTAATTGGGTGGTCCCCAGGAAGAAGGGAAGTTCCAGGTTCCCTGCCCCACCCAGAGGTAGGGTGGAGCTCAGAAGAGAAAAAGAGAAGGAATCTGAGGAGGAAGGAAGCAAGCAGGATGGAGAGCCAGAAGGAGACCTGAGGAAGCCACATGGAGCATGTGAAGAAACTGTGTTTATTTCTTGGCCCTGGACCGGTTGAAATAGATGTGGGTAAGATACCTGTAGGGAGGTGACTATGGCAGTGTTTATATTGATTTTGATTTTGCTCTTTTCCTCCCAGACTTGTCTGGCCATTTCTGACCCTTTTCTATGGGTTCTGGCCAGAAGGGGCTTCGGTCTTGTGGCAGGCTTTCAGGCCTTGCTTTGGGCCAATCCCTTTTGGGTGGACTTTTGTCCACGAGAGGATGGGTAACTTCAGGTGTTTGATTTAGAAATTATATTATTTGTCTTCTGTATTGTATACTCACTATATTAAAGTTCCTTTTTCATTAAAGTCTTAGATGTTTTGTCTGGATGCGGCAGATGGCAGAACGTATTTGGAGCAGGCAGGCTTGGGGGTTCAGTGGTACCCCTCTCTCCCTGCCCTCTAACACTCCAAGGCAGAAGTTTCTCGAGCTCCCCTTATCACCTTTTCCTTTGTACCCTTTCACCACTGGTGCATGGAGTTCATCTGATGAGGGTTAAACAGTAGTAACTGTTTCTCATATGAGCTTTTGTATGTGGTTTTCAATCCTTGATTCTTGTCTTTTCTGCCAAGAATGCCTCTTCAGGACAATGACTTTAAATGCACAATGTAAAATAGAAAGAAAACTAGTAATACTAAAATATTGTTTGCCAGAATGTTTCAAAATGTGGGGTAGGAAAGAAAAGAGGACCAAGTGAGAGAGTGACCCCAAGTAGGGGTAACTTGGGGCTGAGGAAGGTCCCATCTCAGAGTTTTCCCATAGAGGAAAGGGACAGGAAAGTCCATGTCCCCACAGCCATTGAGAAGGGTTGCTATTGGGGCAGGTTGGAGCAGACAGATGCCCAGGGGAGTCTGTCTCTTAGGAGCACAAATTGGTGGTCTGTGGCTAGGAAAATGCGGCTCGTGGTGGCAACCACCTCAAACCCCGGGCACACTCACTGTATCTGCCAAGGTGACCTCGAGTATGGGGTAGTGTCAGAGAGGTTTGGTGTTGCTGCTTTACACCCACAGAAATACCAACACCACTCAGTGTGGAAGAGAAAGCAACCAGAAGAGCATTCTCAGAGCCAGGAGCCTGGGCTTTTGGCTGGTTCTGTCAGCAGCATGACCTTGAGGGAGTTTAGTCCCGGAGGCCCTCAGTGCCCCTTGGGGCCATGTGCGACCCTAGAGGCAATTCTGAAGACGCTGAGTTTTAAAGCCTTGCCTGACTAACATTTTAGTAATTTCAGCACTGTGGGCAGTCAGGTCATGGCTGACCCCCAGCTCCCCTCCTGCTGGGCCTCTCCCAGGAGACTTCCTCCCATTTTCCATGTTTCTGTTAATCCTCTAGGGAGTTTGCTTTTGCGTTTGTGATTCAGCCCTTCAGCGAGAACCCTTGACAGTCATGTGAGATGTGTTTAATTCTGTATAGTTTAACAGTGTATTAGTAACAGGCTTGACCAGATGATTCTGCTTTCCCAGTGACTTGGAAAGGAAAAATTATTCAAGATACTTTTTTCTAGAAGACTCCAAAGATGGAAATATGACCATTTTTTAAAAAAGATTTATTTATTTATGCATACAGAATGGGTATAGTCAAGGGATCAGGGAGGGGGTGGGCGAGAGATTCACCGAGACAGAGCGGGGAGCAGGACAGGCAGAATGACAAAGTACACTGCTGAGGGGAGCAGCGGCCAGTCAGGAGAGGTCTGCCACATCTGGATCACACCCCCTCCCTACATCCCTGCTGGGGATCGAACTGGTGCTGCAGTGGCTGCTGACAGCCTCATAATGCTGTGCTTCAACCTGTTGCGCCACCAGAGAGGGCCCTGACCACTCTTTTTGTGAGTATCCATGTTGTAGCAAAGAAATAGTAAGGGTGGACCAACCCCCACCACCAAAAAAAATGGGTGAATAAATCATTCAACATTATTTTCAGTCTCAGAAAAGTTATGCAGGTAGACTGGGACTCTACTTCTATGGTTTGCTACCATCTTTCGCAAGTGGAATGAATTTCAATGCTGTTATTGAAAGCAGGGCTGCTGGGAATGAGGAATGGGATCCCAAAGACAGAGATGTGTCACCCAAAGCTCCCGCTAAGGAAGCACGTGCTGCCTGAGTGTGAGCAGCAGAATCTAGGGACTGAGGGAGATCGGGACTTAAAGGTGGAGCCATCTTGGCCTGACTGGGAAACTCTGACAAGCAGTACTTGCTCCAGATATTTTTGCCGGGTGGCCAAAGACTTTGTGAGACCAACACTGCAATTAACTTCTTCCTCAGAGTGACCCTATTTCTGCTCACATCCTTTCACAGGTGTCGATGTGTAATAAACATCTTGCACCCCAAACTTCCAGGGACTCTGACCTGCCACATGGATGCTGGGCATGGTGAGCAAACAATAATAAAGTAATATTTATTTAGTAAAATACATTGTAATTGAAAACATTAGAAACATTAAAGGTAATGTTTCTAGCTTTTTAGATAATCATAGGTAAAAGTAAATTAACCTTTTAAAAATAGATCCTTAGTCCTTATTTTATATTTTGTAAGTGAAATCTATTTTATTACATGCATAACATAAATTAATAGTGTTAAAATAAAGGTAGCTTGTTTCCAAGTAAATAGAGCAGTTGTTTTTTTGATTATTCATTTTTTAAATTGCGGTAATATTAGGACACCCCATCAGGTATTCCCACCACAGCACACCCACCACCACACACCCACAGTCCATCACCGTGGTCCACTGAGTTCCCTTCCATCTTGGTTCCTACTGCTCTCAACCCCTCAGCCTTCTGGATGTTTCTGTTCTATAGTCATCTTAGGAAGAGTAATTTGGACAGTGCTTCCTTCTGCTTGTTGCATAATTTGTGATAGGCCTTTCTATGTGCTGGCAAATTGTATTTCTTTTTAAGCCTGGATAAGCTCCCAAGATTTTATCTTTGGTGCTTTTTTCCAATGTCATGCCCACACTTCAATGTGAAGTTTTTGCCAGTTCTGCTTCCTTTCCCCTGGCAGCTTGGAGGCCATGCCATGCCAGGGGTTTCCGTAAAGGACCTGGCACAGCAGCGGCAAGTGAGCTCAGGCAGCTGTCCTCAGAACGGGGAACAGCAAGGCCAGAATGGGTGGCCACTGCCAGGCTGTCCAAGTATAAAGAGCTCACTCCCGAACAAGAGAGTTGGTTCTACACAGCAGCTGCTTCCACAGTGTGACACCTGTACCTCAGGGTGGCGCTGGGGTTGGGGGGGGCCAGGATCAGCATCTGAGGGAAGTCAGAGAAGTGGCTTCATGCTCAATTATTAAGAGCTCGAGCTCACCTCCAGGTCCTCCAAGCCCTCAAAGGGCTGAAAATAGTGGAAAAGACCAAGATGGGGACTCATCATGACACATCAGGTTTTCTAAGAGGAGGCAACCGTCAAAGCATTACAACAAAGCTAATAAATTGCCTCATAATGGATCCTCCCGGTGGAGCAGCGGGTTAAAGCACAGCACTAAGAAGCGGAAACCACTTCCACATGAGCTCGATTGCCACCTGCCCCGGAGGTGACCACATGGCGTGGCAGACCTCTCCTGACCGCCCGCTGCTCCCCTCAGCAGTGTACTTTGTCGATCTGCCTGTTCTGCTCCCCACTCTGTCTCTGGTGAATCCTCTCACCACCCCTGCACCTCTGGCCTTACCCCAATTCTATATGCGTAAATAAATCAATCTTTAAATAAATAAATAAATAGCCTCACAAATAAAACACCCAGGCTTTCCACTGACAGGTGACACTGTTGGACAGTAAACACTCAGGGCTCCCCACTGTGCTCAGGGCTCTGGGTGCTACCTCACCATCCCACTCCTACTCAGCCCTGCTTTCCTCCCATCCTTTTATAGGTGTTGATCTCTAATTAACATTTTATACCCCAACTTGCAACAAATGTGTGCCCCTTCCAGTAATATGTGCCCAGAGCCTGAGGTCTATTTAGGTAAGACCAACGAACTATTATGTAATCGTTACATTGCAATTTTATTTCAGAAGTAAAGTTTTTTTTTTTAAAGATTTATTTATTTATTCATACAGAACTGGGGTACAGGCCAGAGTTGCAGGGGCAGTGAGAGGATTCACCAGAGACAGAGTGGGGGGCAGAACAGGCAGATCGACTAAGTACACTGCTGAGGGGAGCAGCGGGTGGGTCAGGCGAGGTCTGCTGTGCCATGTGGTCACCTCCGGGGCAGGCGGGAATCGAACTCATGTGGAAGCGGCTTTTTGATTCTTAGTGCTGCGCTTTATCCCGCTGCGCCACCAGGGAGGGCCAGAAGTAAAGTTTTTTTTTGAGAAGTAAAGTTTTTTAAAAAAATTGTTCTGTGATGGTGCAGAGAAGTGATCATTGCAATAAAATAGTCTTCTAAACATAAGATAGAGTAACCCATATTGCAAAGATCACTACACAAAATTGTGAATGGTACCACAGTATATTTGTATGATATAATTATGATACCATAATTTACAAAACACTTTTATATCTACAGGGCTATTTGTTCCAAACAGTCATTCTATGTATTAAGCAGGTATTTGTATTCTACCTTTAGGAAAAAAAGTTAAAAATAAAACATGTGGGTGTTTGGTGTCTTATATATATACATATATCAGAGATGATTTCCCACTTGTACACAAGGAGAAAAATACAAGGTTATTGACACAAGACTGTTAATAGTGAAAAACTCAAACAGTAAAAATGTGGAACCACCTAAGTATTCCTCAGTAGGAGATAAATTAAAAAAATGTGATATATTGATCAATTAGAATAGGGTACAGTTAGCTAAAACAAATGGTATAATATACAACATACATGTGCATGTACAATCTCTGGGATGCTGCTCAAACTGTGTCAATCCTGCTCAGTGTGGGTTTCAGCTGGGGAGAGCAAAAAGGTATAAAAAACGGCAGTCAGGGCAAGAATAGGCAAGCCCATCTCAAAGCCTCCTTGAGAAAGGAGGACTTAGCCTTTCTTTTTGCATAAACTGCTGTGGAATAGCCAGAATCTATTCCAAGCCTTCCAAGATTGGACTCAGTCTAAGTAATTATTCCCAAATTTCACTTAACAGTATGTGTTTCTTGCTAATTTTATTTTTTATCCCTACCTAACCAGAGTACTGTTGAGTTGCCTCTCTTTTCTCAGGTTGAATTCATCGAGGTGTCTGAGGTCATCCTAAGAGTAAGAGTTTACAACCTAGGAAATAGAGCAGGCAAAGAAATATTAAGTTGAATGATCTTGCCTATTGAATTTCAAAAATGCCTGTGAGGTTTTGTATCCTTTACACTAACTTCAACCAAAGGGATTACAGGGAGTGAAGACTGTCTCATTGGTGAGAATAAAGATCAGCTCTATTTCACAAGACAGAGACATCTGAGAATGAAGAAAAGGCTTGCCAAGCTCTTGGTAGTTTGCCTGGTGCTTAATGAACTCAGTTGGCATTCAGTTGTACATGCACCACATTAACGCTGGGTGCAATTTAGGAAGATTCCGTCTCTAAAGCAGTCCCTGCAGCTTATGTACAAATAAATTACCCGGGGATTTGGTTAACTTCAGAGTCTCACTTGGTAAGTCTGCG
This sequence comes from Condylura cristata, assembly GCF_000260355.1. Lineage (NCBI taxonomy): Eukaryota > Metazoa > Chordata > Mammalia > Eulipotyphla > Talpidae > Condylura > Condylura cristata. Next base: position 24,693,275 of record NW_004567110.1, read on the forward strand.
ACCAGAACTGACTGAATTTCTAACCAGTTTCCAGATGTTTTTGACACTCCTGGAATGAGATCCATGGAATATCCATGTTCTATCTCATGGATTAAGTGATCATTCCTGTTTATTTCTACCCCTACAGGTGTAAATTGTCTATTTAATTAGCTGCCTTTCTCAACCCGCAGGATCTATTAAGATTATATAACTTTGCAGGTCTGACTCTTGATTAAATCTTCTTTCCAAACTTTTGCAGGCATAACTGATTAATATTGTCTCTGAAACTCTGCATCAAATTTAATGAGATCCTTTTGATTTAAACTCTAACAGAGGCTGGTCAGGTAGCCTAAAAGGTTGGTTAAAGTGAGACTACCACAATTTAAAATATTTCTACTTTAAACTTTTTATAAAACCATCTAAATGCACATGCACTTACTGGCTTTGTGAGGTAGGGCCCACTCTCTTTGCTTGAGAAGGTCTTCTTTGGAGGTGTTTTTTTTTTTTTTAATCTTTCTTACACAAGACATCCCTATTACAGTTAATTCTTTTAGAGTATAACTTTTTCTCAAATGTTTAGACTTTCTGGCCACGCTAATTTAACCTCATTTCAAAAAAAAAAAAAAGACTTACCTCAGTTTTTCATAGACACGGCAACTCTCAGATTTCATAATTCTTAAATTAAACAAGGCATTTGCAAAAACAAGTACAAAAGCAGATCTGGAAACAAACACTGCCAAGGACTGGTCAGGACACAATTCATCTTTGGGAGAAGTGGGGTGTAGTACCTGTGGGATGCTGAATATCGGCTCCTCAAATATGCCCATGTCCAAATCCCAGCAACCTGTGAATGTTTCCTTTCACGGCAAAAGGAATTTTGCAGGTTTGATTATGTCAAGAATTTTGACAGGGGAGACGATCCTGGCAGGAAGATCAGTGTTGGTAGCAGAGACTGTGACGACTAAAGCAAGCGTCTGAGTGACCTAAGGAAGGGGCTGTGACCCGAGGCCTACAAACAGCTTCCAGCTGAACAAGGCAAGAGGCACAGATTCTCCTCCCAGAGACTCCAGAGACTTCAGAAGGAACCAGCCTGGCCAGCACCTTGGCTTTAGCTTAGTAAGACTGCTGATGGGCTTCTAACCCCCACAACTGTAAGGTAATAAAGTTGTGTCTTTTCTTTTAAGATTTATTTATTTATGCAGACAGAACTGGGGTACAGGCCAGAGGTGTGGGAGGTGAGAGGATTCATCAGATACAGAGTGGGGAGCAGGACAGGCAGATGTACTGAAAAACACTGCTGAGGGGGGCAGCGGGTTGGTCAGGAGAGGTCTGCCAGCCGTGTGGATCAGCTCCCCTGGCTGGGGATGGAACTAATGCTGCAGTGGCTGCAGTAACTTCATAGTGTTGCTTTAACCTGTTGCGCCACCAGGGAGGGCCCAAGTTTTTTTTTTTAAGATTTATTTATTTATTTATACAGAACTGGGGTACAGGCCAGAGATGCGGAGGGTGAGAGGATTCACCAGAGACAGAGTGGGGAACAGAACAGACAGATCGACAAAGTACACTGCTGAGGGGAGCAGCGGGCAGGTCTGGAGAGGTCTGCCACGCCATGTGGTCACCCCCGGGGCAGGTGGGGATTGAACTCATGCGGAAGTGGCTTTAACTTCTTAGTGCAGTGCTTTTACCTGCTGCGCCACCAGGGAGGGCCAAAGTTGTGTTGTTTTAAAGCATTATGTTTGTGGCTATTTGCTAAGGCAGTCAGAGAAAAGTAACTCAGGACCTGAGTGTACTGCTCCAGGAAGGTCCGTCAGAGGGCAGTGGGCGTCAGGCAGCGTGGTCCGAGGGAATGTGTCCTCTGTCTGGCAAATGTAGTAAGTGAAGGATAATTCAAACACTGGCTATAACTTATTCAGAGCTGTGTTTTTTTTTGTTCATAAATTCTTTCATCTTTCTTACCAGACAGATGGAGTGTTTTTGTTCTCAACCCCCCACCCCCTCACCCCCCCAGGGCATCAACATGTTCTTTTGTTGGTTTTTGCATCTTGAGGATAACAGTTTAAGTCAGCAACTAATCACTTTGGTTACTCATAATTAAAAAGTAGTCTGTGAGATTTTTGTGATATTCTTTAGATTAGTATATTTCAATATCTATTAGTATACCATGAAATATACTTCAGCAAGCACCTTTAATATTTATATTAGTATATTAGTAATTTAACATGTTGCATGATTTTCCCCCCATCAAGAAAATTGGATTCTCGACTGTGCTTTAATTCAGGAGACATGAGATGGAGAAAACAAAGCAAAGGTTTTGCAATCCTACCGGCTGGCTTTCTGCTCTCACCAACTCTGTGACTTGGATCTGTTAGAAGATTGTCTCACCTTAGTTGTTCCTAAAGCAAAATTAGGAACACCTAGTTGTCTTGCTGGGGGGGAAATAAAGTGCCAAATAATGCTTGCAAGGTCCATCGCAAGAATCAGAGTCAACAGGTATTCAGAAACTGGTTAGTAATTCTTACTGGCATATTGTTGGTTGAGACAGTGCTTTAGGATATGGAGGATAGTAACATCATAGGTCATCAGTTCTTGTACTTTTCCCAAGTTAGAAGGACTCTCCAAGACCATTGAGAATAAGGGTTGGAAAATTATGACCCAGAGGAGGAGGTCTGCCTTCTGTTTTCATAAGTAACATTTTACTGGAAATCAGCCATGCTCACCCACCTACCTACTGTCCACTGCAGCTCTGCTCTGCTACGGCACAGTTGAGTGGTGTGTCAGAGACTTTGTGGGCAGCAAAGCCAAAAATACCTGCTATCTGCCCCATGCCAGAAAGAGTTTGATTTTTCCTTCTCTAAAGTTCCTAACTGGACAGGTAAGGGGGAACGTGAGATAAGTGATTTTGTGCACCATCACATGGACAGTTAGACGGAACAAGAACTAAAATGTCAATGCCTTGACTCCAAGTTCAAAGCCTGAGTAAGGCAGAAAGAACAGTTCTCTGTGCCAGCTCGAAATGGGATCCTTTGGTGGGGTCTGACTCAGATTGAGGTCTCGAGGGAGAAGTACCTCCCCAGACAACGTCAGGTGGGCCACACTCCTTAGCCTGACACGTGCAACTTGTGTGCTGTTCTACAAGAGATGCTGAAGAGGTCCCAGTGGAAATGAAAGGATGCTCGCTAATAACTTGAAGTCGCATGAAGAAATAAAGAACACTGGTCAATGGAATTAAATGCGTAAATCCAAAGTCAGCCCTACTATACTTAGATTGTAACCCTCTTCCCTCTCCCATTTGACTCAGAATACATGTGCATCAACCATGATTATAGGTCTGTAAGAATGGGAACCTAATGTGTGAAGATGTCATTTGGGAGATGGGGTTGCATATAGACAGAGTCTTTTGTATTGTTGAAACTAAAGGGGTATTAATTCAGAATTGTTTCTGAGGTGTTTAAGAATTAAAGTGGGATCTCCAGGATATCCCAGAATATAACTAAAACAAACATGGAAATAAGAAAGGTATCTAAACAGTGTGCTACCAAAAAAAAAAAAAAATCAGTAAAAAACATAAGCAAGCAGTAATGGAGAAAGTGAGGACCACTGACTTCCTCTCCAGCTCTTCTCTCTAGTTAACCTTTTTGTCATGTCAGTGACTGCAAAATGAGGTGCCAATGAAATGTCACCTATTTAAGCATATTTCAAAAACACTTCTAAAGCAGTTGAGACACACACAAGACACACACCACTATCCCTTCCTCTTTGCTTTTCAGTGATTTTCTAGGTACTCTAGGTTCTCCTTTTGAGGTATCCTTTACAGGGTTTCCACAGAGAGAATGAATACATTTCCTTACGTTTTAGTGTGCTGTTGGGAAGATTTTGAATCACCTTTTAAAATTATTATTATTTTTGACCATGCCTTTATGCTTACTTTGTGTAAAAAATTTGAAACACCTGAAGTAGCTCAGATAGAATCAGTAAATGAAAGGTAAACACTTCTTTATGTCAGGATGTAAGTAAGGCTAACATTTGAAATAACTCCTTTCTAACAAAATTAGGTGCAATTAAAACAAAATTTGGAAAAGTGAGAGCTCTTTCTGCACAAGACAGAAAACCCAACAAGAAGAAAGCCTATTGGTTCAGGAGCTGAAAAATCCCAGGCTTCAGGCATTCCAACCATGTCACCAGGACCTCTGTTTCTCCTCTCTGGGCTCTTCTGTTTCAACATTGGCTCCTGCCTGCAGCAGACACCCCCTGGTAAGAACCCTGCAGAGCGCCAGCTCCGTCGTCATCCAGCATCAGGGAGAAAGGCCAAGTCTGTTCCGGGAACAGCAGAAAACCTGGGAGCTCTGTGGTGCTGCCACCCAGCTCTATCCTGAGGCCTGTGTTGGAGCCCACCCCAAGCACATGGCAGGCACTCCCACAGGAACCCAAAGCACCATTGCCAACAGAAAGGGGCATCGGTGCTGGGAGCGCTTCACTCTCCTTTCTCACATGAGGGCTGGAGGGCCAGAAGACCTCAGTGCACCACATTCTTCACTCCCACGCTTCTGTGGCAGAGGGGAGAGTGGTCAGGATGGTAGGGCGACTGTGTCCTAGGGGTACCCCTCCAGCCCCACCATCCTACCTCCTTCCTGTGCAGCTACAGAAACTGAGTTCAGAGAAATCAATGGCCTCTGCAAGGTTACCTCCTCCTGGTAGCACTGGGGGTGAGGAGACCCAGGTATTGGGGCCCCTCGTGTGGACCCTAAGTAATCACAAGTAACCCTAGCAGGAGTTGGTTAGAACTTCCCTAGCAGAAGGGATTGGTTAGAACTTCCCGAGTACCTCGGGACAAAAATCTTTCTCAGGAAACAAAGACTATAACTTAAATTCCCCTACCTTACCATTTACCCACTAAGATGTTGAAATAGATATTTTTAGAGGACAGATTTATGTTTATGCATGTATATAGGTATATATATGTGAACATGTATGGTTGCATAGATGTATATGTGGCAAAAGAGAATAAAAAAGAGACTGATTGCAATTTAGACTCAATCCTCAGTAGAAACATTTAAAAAAAAGAGGCTTTGCTTTTTTTCCCCTTCAATGCAGAGTTCCAGGATAATTAGTGTTTGCCACCAGGGAGAAGGAATTGACTGTCTTCAGGTTGTCCCACAGTTTGTGTTATTTTTATTGATTTTTTCCTAAAGCTCACTTCCAAACATCTGAGTAAATATACTAAATAAATATTCCTCTGAAGTCATTACTATTGTCGCCGGGGCTGGAAGCCCATCCCACACATCTGTCCCCCTTCCCACATGCGTCAGTGAAGAGCCCGAGGAACAGATGGGCTGTGTGTTCTGCTGGAACACCTGGCAAGCCTGGGTTGTGTTTGGCTCCAAATCACATGTGTGGCCCAGCGCTGCGTTACACCAGGGGCTGATCTGGGAACAGCTTCTCTCGCTCCACCGTACTGGGACGGAACAAAAGGCCCTGAACCGAGAAAATGAACATGGAAATCTCGCACTGGAGACAGGGGAGTGTTTTTTTTCTGTGATTTAAGAGACGCTAAATGAATCAAGTCCAATAACTAAACATTGGTTCTAGGCCCAACAGTTGGCTTTTTTCCCCTAAGATAATCCAAAATGCCTCAAGTCCCACCAAAAATAAGCTTTACTTGGCCCCTCTTCTGTAAGTTGGCTGCCTCCCTGGCCTTTCACTGTGGTCACTGCGGCTAGTTTTTAGGTGTGGTTTAGGAGACAGCAAAGGGCCTTGGTAACATACTGTTTTATAAATGTAGATGATAAAATGAACTTAGTACAGCCAAGATAGCTGTAAGCTAGTTTGCTGAGTTCTTACAAGCTAAACATAGTTTTAGCATACGATCTGGAAATCATGCTCCTTGGTATTTACTTGAAAGAGTTGAAATGTTTGTGCACACAGAATCTATACTCTGATGTTGATAGCAGATTTGCTCACAATTGCCAAAACTTGGAAGCAACCAAGATGACCTCCAGTAGAATACAAAACCAACTGTGGTAACTCCATACAGTGGAATACTATTCATCACTAAAAGAAATGAACTGTAACCCATGAAAAGACTTGGAGAGTATCAAATGTGTATTTTTTTTTTTTTAAAGAGGGAGGTTGATAGCGGTGTAGGTTATGCATATGAGGCAGGTGGTAACTTTCCCTCAATTTTCCTGTAAATCTAAAACCATTCCAAAAGAACAAACAGAAATAGTCTGTTCTTCCTGCTCTAGGAGCCTGGGGGAGCTCCAGAGTTGCTGAGGCTATACCCGAGAACCACACACAGCCAGTCCTGAAAAAACATTGCATCAAGAAACACCAATCACAAAGGGATAAATCTCTTAATGGGGAGCTCCCCCAAGTTCCTGGGGAACTTGTGCTTTGTCAAAAAGCACAAGAAAGACCAAAAGATCAGGCCAACAATGTCCAGGCCATGAGGTGTGTGCCTCAGCTACCTCTGACCTCGTGGCAGGTAGGTCTGCAAAAAACAAAAGGACCTCTGGGATAAACATAATAATAACAGTAGCAATAATAATAATAATAATAATACTGCATTGTATATCTGGATGTTGCTAAGAAAGCAGATCTTAAAATGTCTCATAATGAGAAGGAATAATTTTTGTAATGGTATGTGGTGATGGATATTAACTAGACTTTCTCTGGTAAGTAAATATCAAATCACTATGTTGCATACTTGAAATTAATGTAATGTTATATGTCCACTATATCTCAAAAAGCAAAGAAAAAGTCCCCTTTTCACATATATTTTTCAGTTTATGCAGAAGCCCAGGTCCTGTCTCACCCTTTTGCCAGGAAACACAACTCCTCTCACTCACTGTCCATCTGAACTTCCGCAGTGTTGAGAGGGATTTCACAATCATGTTCCTCATTGAAGGAAGTGAAAATGTCCAAGCTGAGATAAATTCTAGGTACCTTAATTACCTGGAAGAGTTTCCTCTGCTGCTCAGAAACTTTTGAACTCTAGGACCCTTTCTGTTCACTCGTATTCCTCTCAGCACTCCCAAGTTGCCAAGCTTCTTTTCCATAGTTACTACCTGAGGTGGGGATACCTCAAGTGCAGTACTTTGTCTAGATTGCTAAGCAGGAAGTTTGAGGTCCTGGAGCAATAAGTGAGTAGGTCAACATGTGCCATGAGATTCCCAAGGGACTCCTCAAGACCTTATGCTGCCGCTCCTGACCCACAGCCTGGGCAGGCTATTGAAATGCCAGCCCGAGGACACTGCCATAGGTCTCCAGTGGGCATTTGAAAGAAAATTGTTATTTTCAACACTTGAAGGTCAACATGACAGTAGCGTGCCAGTGAATATTCAACAACTACATCCAGGAGAGGAAAAGAATGTCCCATGTGCAACATTTGCTGGTTTCCAGGATGTCGATATGCCTTCAGCAGCTGATCTCAAGGCACTCAGAGTTGGGACTTAGATGTGCATGAGTGGAGAGCCACAAGCTCCCTCCCACAAGCGAGGGAGACAGGAAAAGAACCGCACAAGCAAGGGCAGGGAGGGCTGAAGTATCTGGTGATGAGTTGACAACTGTCCTGCAAGCAGAGTGTGAAACGGGCTGGGAAAGATGGGAATGGGGACGCGAGCATGGTCTGAAACAGATGATCTACAGAGAGAAGGTCTTGTAGCTCGTGATAGGAGAAACAGATCATGAAAAAAGAACTGGGAAAACAGTTTGGAAAGAGATTCAAAAGGCATTGATCTTTTGCAATTCTCCCTTTATGCAAATGATGGTGTCTTAAAGCACCCCCCCCATTTGTTTTTAAGATTTATTTATTTATGTATCTAGAACTGGAGTACAGGTCAGAGGTGTGGGGGGTGGGAGAGGGTGGGAGAGACAGAGCGAGGAGCAGAACAGGCAGATATACTGAAATACACTGCTGGGAGCAGTGGGCGGGTCAGGAGAGATCTGCTGTGCCATGTGGGTCACCTGCCTGGCTGGGGATCGAACTCATGCTGTAGTGACTGAGATAGCTTCATTGTGTTGTGCTTTAACCTGTTGCACCACCAGGGAGGGCCCCTAAACCACCCTTGTTTTATAGGCATAGCTATAGTAACTAGAGACAGGGAGACGCGGAGTGGACAGTCTAGAAAAGAGATCTAAACTGTCAATGGTTGGCATTACTGGGCTGCAACTGAGTGGTTTCAATATGATTTCTGTATATCCTGCCTCAAGGGGTTCTTTAACTTGGGTCTCTGGAAATAATAATCATAAAAATACAGCTAAACAATAAACGATTGCATTTTAAAATATAAACATGTGTTTGTGTTATTATAGATAGTGATTTCTTTGAGGACTCCCTTTCTCCCACAGCAGGGAGCCAGCTCATCTTTTTATTGCGACTTCTTCTTGCCTCTTTGTGAAGATCACATTAAGCTCTCAGATTTGTTCTACACTTACTTGATGTTGACACAAATGTTCACTCCCTTTAACTACAGGAAAGCTTGTTTCTGCAGCTGTAACACCCCTGCAGCTCCTTGTGCTGCGTTTTAGATTTCCCTGGCATTAAGTGTTGAAGTTGAACTTAATTTACACGGTGGAGACGTCACTTCCTTAGGCCTCCTTGCGTAAGCGGTGAACCTACCAACACAAACGCAACCCCACACACAGAGTCACAGAACTGATAGTTCTGGGCCTAAGTTAGTTAGTTGACTAATTTGTAAGTTCCCAGATAAGAGTTCTAGATTTCTGATCAACAGAGGCCCGATCACATGGTGATGGGCCGGCAGTCACCGTGCAGGTTTCCAGGTTTCCGTGTTCCGTGCCTGCTTTTGTCTCAGGTTTCTGTGTTTGAGTTCCAAGTATACCCAGGAAGCCCTTTTGGGAGGTCCTGAGATTGAAAGGTGTAAATGTCACAGCGCCTGCAGAATCCCATCCGAACTCACTCTGTCTCTCATTTTTCCTGTTTTGCTTCACCCCCAAGTCCCCCCCCCCCCCCCACCCAAATTTGGCAGCAGAACCAAGCTTCAGTTGCCACAAAGGCTGTGCTCACACTGCCTGCGGCTGTAACTCTCGTCCTACCAGTAGGTGGAGACAGCAGCAACAGCAGCGGAGCCGGGAAGGGGTGGGGGGTGGCGGTGAACCCGGAAAAGCCTGCTGCTGCTTCCCACTCACCCTCAACCGAACCTCTGAGCCAGGCAGGCCCTCTCACTTCCTCCCAGTCCTGCTGAGAGTCATGTCGCAGTGCGGCCAGCCACCCTGGAACACTGTGCTGATAGAGCGTGGGCCCTAACGTTGGGTACCTGACTCCAACCTTGCTTTGTCACCTGCCAGCAGCGTGACCTCAGTAGGATGCCAGAGTTAGCAAAAACAAACCAAGGCAAACAGGACACTTACTTCCATTTTAATGTCAGATAAACAATGAGTAACTTTTAGTTTAAGTATGCCCATGCCATATTTATATTAACCTGTTATTTGCAATGTATCAATGTTAAGTGTGCCCTGTATTTTACCTGGCAACCCTAGGCCTTGGGCAAGTTTTTTAACTTCTCTGGGCCCAAATTTTCTTCTCTAGAAGAAAATGAACAATGATGGGATTGCCTTAGAAAGGGTCTCCTTGAGGATTAAATGAGACAATACGTGTAACACTTCAGGAACCCGCCTGCTTGCGTGTGCTAGCAAACCTGACATGGATAGTCAGTACAGCATGGTGGAGCGCAGGGGCCTGGGAGTCAAAAAGACCAGGTTCAAGGTGACTTTGGGCAAGTTAGTTAATGTTACTGTGTTCGGTCTTATCATCTACAGAATGGGACCAATTGCAGTTCTCACCTTATAATGCTAAGGGGGCCCCTCCTGGTGGCACAGTGGGTTAAAGCACAGCACTAAAAAGCTAATACCACTATGGCATGAGTTCGATCCCTGCCCCAAGATGATCCATATGGCACAGCAGACCTCTCCTGACCCACCCGCTGCTCTCCTCAGCAGTGTACTTCAATAGATCCGCCTGTTCTGCTCCCCACTCTGTCCCTGGTGAATCCTCTCAGCAGCCCTGCACCTCTGGCCTGTACCCCAGTTCTGAATGCATAAATAAATAAATCTTTAACAAAATGTTAAGAAGAATAAATGAGACAATACACAGAATCACTTAGTGCCATGCCTTGCTCACGGTAAATGTAACCAAAAGTTCTCTATTGCTATGTAATCCATAGTCATAATAACACCCCTCTCCCTGGCCCTGCCCCAGATGTCTTGCTGGCAGCCCCTCCAGTGGGCGCTAATTTCTCTTCCTCTGAATTTCTGTAATCCTGAGATTTTGCTAACTGGTCCTCGACTACAAGTTGCTGAGCCCGGTGCTCACTGTCCTGTTTACGGAAGCCCAACCACATTGGTCAGATCCTGGAGGTCTCTTCTTTCAGCTCTTCCCTCTTCTTTCAGCTGGCCACTATTTTCAGTATAGCTATTGAATGATTAAATTTTAGTGCAGTTATCATGGATGTGGGGCCCAAGAGAAAGAGTTAAACCTGTAGATCCACTGACCTGCTTCCTGATGGACAGGTAGGACTGTCAGGACAGACTTGCATCACACCGCGGAGCCCTCTTGAGAAAGCTGAGGCTGCTATTGCCCAGAGCATGGAACAGTGGAGACCAGGCAAATGGCTATCCAAGGTGCTTCCCTTCTCCAAGCATCTGTCTAGGCCTCCTTTTCTGGAAGCTTCCTTCTCTCAAATGCTGCTGTAGGGGCTTGAGACATTTGGGTATTTGGTACACAGCCTCCTGGATCAATGACAGTGCTTGGAAACAGCCTTGGACCCGAGCAAGGTATAAAACCGGGAGTCTTCTGTACTTCCAAAATAGACATCAGTTGTACAACTTCCTTACCAGAGATTTCCAACGTGGACTGATTGTGAGAATCACCTTGGGGAGCTTTACAAACCACTGACTAGGGCAGCCTGGATATCAGTTTTTAAAGTTCCCAGGTGATTCTAAGGGCAACGGTAGTTGAGAAACTGCTTATTCTGCTGAAATGGAACCCGGCTGGCTGCCTGATACGTGATTTTGCAAAACACAGAACACTTCAAAGTTGGTTACAGGTTGAGACTGAATATCATTTTTTTTTTTTTTTTTGCTTCTGGACAGTAGATAAAACACCTTGGAAATGACTTGATGTTCTTCCAAATTACTGTGTAATTAACTATCACAGAACAAACTTCTCATGAAGTTTTGCCAATGGCATATTCCTATATCCTGTTCAGCAAGCAAACTGACAGCCAATTTTCCAGTGTGGGGTAAACTCTAGCTGGTGGGAAAGGATTAGTAAAATCACCTGGTAGCCTATGAAGGCAGGAGCGGGGGTTCAGAGCCACAGGACCAGAGCTGGAGGGGCTGGGCTCTGAGCACGCCTTTCCTAGCCTTCCCATGACACCAATCACCTGGGATCTCGATAGTTGCCTCGGGCTCACTCAGAAGTGGCGGGTTGGACCGTCTGCATTTCTAACAAGCTCCCAGCTAGTCCCAGAACTACATGTTGGTGGCAAGGCCTTGGAGTAAATCTGACTTAACAAAGCTTTAAGAATTTTCCAGAGCCTACATGCCAATTCAGATCTAATGAACTACTGAATTAGAATGTCAGGGGTGCACCAGAGCATTAATATTTTTCAAACATCCCCAATTGATTCAAAAGTGCTGCCAAGCCTGACAAATACTCACCTGACAGATGAAGAAACTGAGGCCCAGAGCGGGCAAGGAGTCAAGTCAGATGAGAACCCCACATTTTGAAATGAGCACCAGGCTACAAAAACCTTCCTCAATTCCATGGTGGCAGAAAGTAGATTAGTGGTTTCTGGGGACCGGGGAGAGGAAATAGGGATGACTGCTGATGGACATGGGTTTCTTTTGAGGTAATAAAATGCTCTAAAACTGGTGATGGCTGCACAGCTCCACAAATTTACCACCACTGGGGTAAATAGAGCTTTTTAAATCTCAATAAAATGATATTAAAATATTTTAACTGCTGCCTCTCCCTATCTATTGTTTTCCTTCTATCTGTTTAAAGAAAGTGTCTTGGGGTAGAAAAGGCAATGGGTACATAACTGTGTATAAAGCAACACCTGAATGTATGTGGGCTAATCCAGGGCTGTTTTCAGCTGTTTCCTTATCCTTAAAAACTACTTTCCAGGGCCCTCCCTGGTGACACAGCAGGTTAAAGCACAGCACTAAGAAGCTAAAGCCCCTTCAGCATGAGTTCGATCCCTGCCCTGGAGGTGACCACATGGCACAGCAGACCTCTCCTGACCTTCCTGCTGCTCCCCTCAGCAGTGTACTTCATCTATCTGCCTGTTCTGCTCCCCACTCTGTTCCTGGTGAATCCTCTCACCACTCCTGCTACTCTGGCCTGTACCCCAGTTCTGTATGCACAAATAAATAAATCTTTAAAAAAAAAAACTACCCTTCAACTGGTACCCCAAGAGCTCCCATAATCTTATGGGAGTAAGAATGGTACCCAAGGGTGAGGTCTCCGTTCTGTATGAACCGTTGCAGGGCTAGTGCAGAGTTGAGCCATCAGTTCAGTCACTGTCAGGTCATGAGCATCTCAGAGGCAGATTTAAGATTTACATTCTCCAATGTAAGTTGGGGTGTCAATAAGATCATTTTTTGGAGGAGGCTTTTCAGTCCAGAGGCAAGGAATAGGAAGTAAAACTTATTTTTTCCCCCCATAGAGCTCATCATTATCATTTTTTAACATATTCAAGGTTCATGTATTACATTACATTATTATCATATGTTACCTGTATTATCTATATAATTGGCAGGCAAAGGTGTTTAACAGGATATACCCTCCAACTTTAAATAGAAGGAACTCTCAAATTGGACATTCTTAGTCCAATTCACTGAAAAGGGGTGGAGAAGTTAGAGATAAAATATTTTCATGGGATCTACTAGTGTTTCCTTTTTAAATTTTCCTTTAAAAGGGGTATCAGGGCCTCCTTGGTGGCACAAGGGGTTCTCTCAGCACCGTAAGTTATCGGCAGTCACAGCAACATGAGTTTGATCCCTGGCCAGGGAGGTGACCCTCATGGTGAGGCAGACCTCTCCTGTCTCATCTGCTGCTCCCCTCAGCAGTGTACTTTGTCAATCTGCCTGTTCTGCTCCCTGATGTCTCTGGTGAATCCTCTCACCCTCTGCACCTCTGGTCTGTACCCCAGCTCTTGTATGCATAAATAAATAAAACTTTTTTTTTTTAAATGAGGTTTCAAATGGCTCAGGCTGACTTAGATTCCGGAGCATTCCATGCCTCAAGGACACTGTATTCCTACTAGTTAGTTCCTGAGGTGCAAACATGGCCAAACAGGGAAGAGGTTCTCCTAGTCACTGATAATCGACACACAATTTCAAGGCTCTTATCCAACAAAGGATTTCTTTATACACAAAAACTTTCTCCAAGGCTGGGGAGGGTGAAAGGAGAAGACAATTATTTTCTCGTTGCTTCGGTAAAAGGGGGAAGTCTTAATGTGAAGGAAGGTATTCAAAACTATTTTGTTCCTGGGAAAGGATCAAAATCCTGTTCAGCTCAGGGTGGAGCTCCAATCCACCGAGGTTGCTTAAGAAATCGACATCAGACACAGTTGTTCTGTGGCATCATTTAACCTACCTTTACGGGAGGATAGAAGACACTTGGAAAGATTTTTTCCCCCTTTCTGGCATGGGTTAGAATAGGTCCAAAGTAACTCCGTTTCTCAAAGTCCGGCCACAGAACAATGACCTTGGTACTACCTGGGAGCTCATTAATAACACAGAATTGCAAGCCCCTCCCCGGGGCCTTTTGACTAAATCAAAAGCCTGCATTTTAACTAGATGTGACTTATATCCAGTTAAAGCTTGACAAACACTAGCCTAGGTCAACTGTTGTTGAACTTGGCTACATGTTCCAGACACTTGGAGAACTTTTAAAAGTCCCCACTTTTAGGCTAATGAATCAGAATCATACCAGGCATCAGTACCATCAGTGTTTTTTAGGTTACCCACGTGATTTTAATGTGCAGCTAATGTAAAAGCTAATGGTTGAGGTCAGGTATTAGAAAGCTTTTCTCTAAAGAACCAGATAGTAAATGTTTTAGGTTTTTTTAGGCTCTTTCTGCCTCAATCACAACTTCAATTCTGCCAAAGATGATGTATAAATGAACCAGTGTGGCCGTATTCCAAAAAACCCGACAAGGACATGGAAGTTTGAATGTCACCTATCATGAAAAAGCTGTTTTGTTTTAACCACTTGAAAAGAGAAAAGCCATTCTTAACCTGAAGTACATACTCAAACAAGCATCTGTCCCCATCTGGTCCCCCAGCCTTGGTTTGCCTACCCCTTGGGTGAGCCAATTTCTTCACAAATGTTGGGGAGAGGGGGGAGGACCTGAAGATTTCCATTTTAATTAATTATTTAAAAAGAAGATTTATTTATGCATACAAGAACTGGGGTACAGGCCAGAGGTGCAGGGGGGTGAGAGGATTCACCAGAGACAGAGTGGGGAGCAGAACAGGCAAATTGACTGAAATTACTGCTGAGGGGTGCAGCAGGTGGGTCAGGAGAGGTATACTGTGCCCTGTAGGTCAGTCCCTGACCGGGAATCGAACTCCTGCTGCAGTGGCTGAGGATCACTTCATAGTGCTGTGCTTTAACTCATTGTGCCACCAGGGAGGGCCCTTCACTTGAATTTAGACTAACACAAAAGACTCATTAAATGACAGCCACCAAGTGTCACATTCTAATGTAGCAAACCTGTGGCCAGCATGCTCTTTCGGTGTGGGGGCCATGCTCCCGGGGTGATTCTGGCAGTAAAGGAAACCTACAGGGGAGCCCGCCCACTCAGGCGCCACTTGCACTTGGCTTAGAAGATCTGGGTCAACACAGCTCAGGGTCAATCCACATTCATTGCCTAGGGGACATTTCACTGGTGTGGAGGAGTTTCAAAGAAGCTAGAGAAAGCTGAGTTCCTGCCCTTGAGGATTTTTTTTCTCCAAAGATTTATTTATTTGTGCATTCAGAACTGGGGTGCAGGCCAGAGGCACAGAGGCGGTGAGAGGATTCACCAGAGACAGAGTGGGGAGCAGAACAGGCAGATGGATGAAGTACACTGCTGAGGATTTCGGAAGGTAATGGGTGACGAGTCACAGGAAACTTGAGGAAGCTGGGCACCTATTACAATCAGTTATGCCTGCTTGTTTTTCCTGGCTGGCATTTTCATTTTAAATGGGGAAACAGTTACTGTGCATCTAGATCGGGGTCCCTCACCCGAAGAGCGAGAAGCACGGTATTTTAATTGGCTCTTTTCTTGCCTGTTTTCCAAAGGAGCGATTCACAGAGTGACATGGCTTCCATTTTGTTCTCTCCTTTAAGCCTTGAGGCTGCCGTTGTGTGCGTGCGTGTGTATGTGTGTGTGTGTGTGTAAGTGTACGTACATACACCCACTTGCGCTTTACAAGATTTAAAGCTGCTGCATATCCTCTAACATTTCTTTTTCCCTTGAGATTTAGATTTGGCATGACATATGCCTGTGCCCAGCAGTTGGGCTCTGTGAGGGCATTACAGCCAACTGCCCAACTCCCACTTTGTATGCTGTCTCAGCAGTCATTTTTAAAATTATCTTTTAACGCTTTTCTGATGACTTGGAAAAGGGTCTCAAATAGTTGAGAGTTGCCTTTAAGACTTCTCTAACTCTGGGCCTTCCCTGGCACAGCAGGTTAAAGCATAGCAGTATAAAGCTATCACAGCCACTGCAGCACAAGTTCAACCCAATCCGCAGCCAGGGAGTTGACCCACATGGCGCGGCAGACCTCTCCTGACCCGCCCGCTGCTCCCCTCAGCAGTGTGCTTCGTCGATCTGCCTGTTCTGCTCCCCACTCTGTCTCCGGTGAAGCCTCTCACTGCCCCTGAGCCTCTGGCCTGTACCCCAGTTCTATGTGCGTAAATAAATTAATCTTAAAAAAAAAAAAACTTCTCTAATTCTTGCTTCGCTCTTTTTTCTTTCTTTCTTTTTTTTTTTTTAAAAAATTAATTAATTGAGCAATAAAAAACGGGGGGAAAGCCAAAAGCACAAAGGCGGTGAGAGGATTCACCAGAGACAGAGTGGGGAGCAGAACAGGCAGATTGACGAAGTACACTGCTGAGGGGAGCAGCGGGCGGGTCAGGGGAGGTCTGGCTCGCCATGTGGTCTCCTCCGGGGCAGGCGGCAGGCGGGAATCGAACTCATGCGGAAGTGGCTTCAGATTCTCAGTGCTGTGCTTTAACCCGCTGCGCCACCAGGGAGGGCCGCTCTTTTTTCTTTTTAAAACAAAACATGTCCATTTTAAACTTATTGTATTGTATTGTATGTTTTTTACACATAAAAAACAAGTAAATATTCTGTATTTAGGTAGGTATAGACGATACTGTGCATATCACAAATTGTGATGCAGTATGAGAATTCTTGAAATTTGGGGAAATGACCCTTGGGAAGAATGAGCAGGCAGCTTCCTCTGTATAAGGTCAAAGAGCTGAAAGAACTTTGGAGAAGGACGACCTGTCCAGAGAGGGAGAAGGAAGGCAAAGCTGCAGAGGTGACAGGTGAGGGCTGGCATGGGCAGAGCTGAGAGCTCAGGACTCGTGATCTTTTCCTCAATCCAATCAGAAGGCCGCCAAAATTTAACTCTTTAAGTGTCCACCAAAAGTGGGCAATTTCTTTCGGTAGATGCTATTTCAAAAGAGAGGAAAAAATAATCAAAGAAAAATATATCTTTTAGTTTCTTTTCAAATCAATAAGGGGACCCTCCCTACTGGTGCAACGAATTAAAGTGCAGCACTGGGAAGCTCGCTGTAGCCACTTCAGCATGAGTTAGATCTCGGCCTGCACTGGAGGTAACCCACAGGGCGGGGCAGACCTCTCCTGACCCGCCTGCCCGCTGTTCCCCTCAGCAGTGTACTTTGTCTATTGGCCTGTTCTGCTCCTCACTCTGTCTCTGGTGAAGCCAGTCACCTCCCCACACCTCTGCCTGTACCTCAGTTCTGTGTGCATAAATAAATAAATCTTAAAAAAAAAAAAAATCAAACCAACAAGGAAGGCAATATATGTTCATAAAGTAAAATATGTTTACATGTAGACTCAGGAATAAAACTTGTATTTTAGTAATCAGTAGTTAAGTACACAGTAAGATCAATTGCTATTAAATAACTAAACAACTAAAGGATAAGTATCATAGTTGTCAGTTGACAAATAGTTTTTACATATGCAGAAACTGTATTCACTGTTACGGTTAGGTAAAAATAATTATTAATGTTATTATTTTTTTTCTGTTTTCTATTAAGCAGTTGGGGCCCAGTGAAGTCAGGCTTATTTCCTAATATCACACAGTTGAATCTGGAGTTCAAATTTTCTGGTTCCAGATGCTTTTTTCTCTGCAGGCCCAAACAAAACATCCACTTAAGGATCCAAAAGGTGCAGTTTTAGAAGTATTTGGAGAAGAGGAAGGGACACGCTTTTATTGTTTTAACAAGCAATCAGCAAATATTTCTTGAGGGTTCAATGTGTTCCACTTGCTAGGAGAAGAACACACAAAGGCGTGTGACGCAGCTTCATACAGACAAGGAAGGTTAGAAAGAGATAACGAGGTCGATTCCAGGGCCAGCGTGAACGGTCGTCAGGCCCTGCTTTCCTCGTCACCATCTGCTACGGCCAGGGCTGACAGGGGAAGGACATTTCAGGGAAGACTCAGAAAGGAATCTAGTGAGCCTATGAAAGATTTAAATGCACAGACATTTCAACATGAGGGGATTTTTTTTTTTAATGGAAAGGAACTTTAACACAATGAGCACACAATACAGAAAAGACAAAGAATATAATTTCTAAATCAAACACCTTAAGTTACCCATCCCCTCAAAGTAAAAGACCACCCAAAGCAAGGCCTGACAGCCCACCACAAGCCTAAAGCACCTTCTGGCAGGGGCCCATTGACAAGGGTCAGATGTGACCCGACAAGTCTGGGAGGAAAAGAGCAAAATCAAAATCAAGATGAATGCTGTCATAGTTAACCTCTCCATGGGTCTCTCACCCACATCTGTTTCAATTAGTCCAGGGCCAGGAAGCAAATGCAGTTTCTTCACATGTCTCTCTGCTCCATGTGGCTTCCTTCGGTCTCCTTCTGGCTCTCCCTCCTGCTTCCTTCTTCCTCCAACTGCTCCCCAGATTCCTCTCTTCTCTGCTCAGCTCCACCCTCCTTCTGAGTGGGGCAGGGAATCTGGAACTTCCCCTTTTCCGGGGGCCCACCCTGTTACAATCCCCTCTTTCAATTTTTAATCAACATGAGGGGATTCTTTTTATTATTATTATAACAGTTTATTTTTACATCATTTTGTACATTTTTTTTTCATCTGAATTGTAATCCCTGCTGGTTTCCCATCACCGAGTCACCCGTGTGCCATCACCATAGTCCCGTGCACTTCCCTCCCCACCCTCGCCCCGTTTCTGATCCCATTCCCCACTCCACCCCCACAAAATGTCTCTGGTATATGGTTGTTCATTATTCTTATTATTTCTCGTCTGGTCCATTATACTCCTGCTATGAGTGAAACCATCCGGTATTTTTCTTTTTCTTTCTGGCTTATCTCACTAAGCATGATCTTTTCCAGCTCCATCCAAGTTGCTGCAAAAGACATGTGTTTCTCTTTTTTGGTTGCTGAGTAATATTCCATTGTATATATGTACCATATCTTTTTAATCCAGTCATCTACTTTGGGGCATTTGGACTGCTTCCATAACATGAGGGGATTTTTAAGGTCCTGGTAATGCTCTGTTTCTTGACCCAGCTGTTGGTTACATGAAAGTGTCCAGTTTACGAAATTTCATCAAGCTGGACACTTATGCATGTTACATTTTAATGTATACTATAGCTAGATATGTATTTTATTAAAAAGTTAAACAATAAAAATACACTCTCTGGTCTAGTAATTCTTATTCAAGAAAGGTATTCACTAGAAACAGGGTGTTTATTGCATCACTGCGACCAGAATTCAGAAACAACATAAACGCCCATCAATACAGTAATTGTGGTATACGCGGAATAGTACTCACCTGTCAAAAAGGCCAAATAGAATTATTTTGTGAAAAGCCCCATTATGGACTGTAAGCAGCAGTCAGCTTCTTCAGGTAGAACTCAGGATGGGAGATTCAGAATCCAGCCTCTTCTCCTTCTCCCCTCTCGGTTACAAATCACCTGAAATGTATAAGTATGGAACTTTGCTTGAGTGAGAGTTTTTGGATCTTCAACTACATTTTTCAGTTTTGTGAGGAATCTAACATCAAAGACAAGAACCAACAATGTTACCAAGAAGCCAGGCCCTCTTGGCTCTCTCATCCCCAGGGTGCTCCTGGGAATCTCAGCATTCAGATGATTAAGAAGTCTGATATTAAGACAATCTCCAAACAGGGAGAAAGTGTGGGTTTCTCTGTCCCTAAGGGCTTTGCCATCATTCAGTATGTTAATGGGAGAAGTGCCCAGGCTACTGTGGCAAGAGAGCATAGAGGCAGGACTGCTGGCCGGGTCTTAGACCCTAATCTGGCTGAAGAGCTGAAAGTGAACCCAGGAAACGAAGGTATGAAACAACTCATGAAGGAGACTGGCTCCTCTTGAACTTGGACTATGACTTTCCATGTGATCTTTCTGACAAGATGGAGTCAGCCAGCAAGTGTTCTTCCTCCTGCTCCTATTGGAAGGCTGGAGTGCCCTCAATATGCCTGTGGAAGTCAACACGTCTCAGAGGGCAAAAGTGGCTTCAGTTCTGAAAGTGGACAGTGACCGGATTGTAGGATATTCTTCCAAGTCTGGAAAGTTGAAAGGAGATGACCTTCAGGTCTTTAAGAAGGAGTTGACTCGGGCTCTCCATGGTGGTGCAACAGGTTAAAGCGCAACACTGCTAGCTAGCCACAGCCGCTTCAAAACAAGTTTGATCCCTGGCCATGGAGGCGACCCACACAGAGTGGCAGACCTCTCCTGACCCATCTGCTGCTCCCCTCAGCAGTGTACTTTGTCAATCTGCCTGCTCTGCTCCCCACTCTGCCTCTGGTGAATCTTCTCATCACCCCTACACCTCTGGACTATACCCCAGTTCTGTATGCATAAATAAAATAAAACTTTAAAAAGAAAAAAGAGTTGACCCAGATAAAACTGAAAGTAGAGACTCTACTGAAGAAAAAAAAAAAACTGAAATAGAATAGCAAATAAAGATTAGGGGTGAAGAAGGATAAATCAGGAGAGGAGAGAGAAGCTGTGTCCAGAAGAAAGATGAGATTAATACAAGTAACATCTGAGGGGTTGACTGAGCAGATGAGCAGATGACTCTACTGAGGAGGGGACCTGCTGAAGATGATGGTCATGACCAGCAGGGTCAGGAGTTGATCAAACATGATGACAAAGAGGCAGAGGAAGAAAAGGGTGACAGATAGCATCGGGGCGAGACAGGCTCTGAAGCACATAGTGGGTTTAAAAATTTTGCCCCACTATTTATCTGGGTCTCAGATCAAAAACTTCACCAAGCCCTCTTGCCTAATATTTCCAGCACACACACTCTGTTGTCCTCATCCTTGTCCTTCAAGCATTCATTCATTCATTCACACCAGCCAGTGCCCAGGCCCATGTTTGTTTATTTTGGTGCTCCTCGTTGTTAGGATTTACCCTGTAATTTTGGCTTTTAATTTTGCTACTTCTTTATGACTTAACAATAAAAAGGATATATTTTTTATTTAAAAAAATTTTTTTTAACAAATTGGTGTTTTAAAAGATTTATTTAGTTATTTATGCATACAGAACTGGGGTACAGACCAGAGGTGCAGAGGCGGTGAGAGGCTTCACCAGAGACAGAGTGGGGAGCAGAACAGGCAGATCGACGAAGTACACTGCTGAGGGGAGCAGCGGGCGGGTCAGGAGAGGTCTGTTGCACCATGTGGTCACCTCCGGGGTAGCGCTCGAACTCATGCGGAAGTGGCTTTAACTTCTTAGTGCTGTGCTTTAACTTGCTGTGCCACCAGGAGGGCCCTCTTTATCTCAGTTTAACTGCCATATTCCAGACCAAATTTATGGTGGATTTTTTTCTCCTTTTACAGGGACCACTTGTGTGGTGGCTGAAAGTAAATTTCAGTGAAGTGTTCATTGTGTGGATTCACGTGAAAGCTTTAAGGGTTTTTGTGGAGTCTGTTTTAAGGTAAAGAAAGTTAATTGAGAAAGTTGGAACTAAAAAAGGTCCCTTTACCTTATGCATACAGAACTGGGGTACAAGCCATACGTGCAGGGACGGTGAGAGGATTCACCAGAGACAGAGTGGGGAGCAGAACAGGCTGACTGATGAACTACACTGCTGAGGGGAGTATTGGGTGGGTCAGAAGAGGTCTGCAGTGCCATGTGGGTCACCTCCAGGGCCAGGAATCGAACTTGCACTGAAACAGTTGCAGCCAGCTTGCAGTGTTGTGTCCTAACCCGCTGCACCACCAGGGAGGGCCCAACAGGATGTGTTTTTATATCAACTGTCTCCAGAATTACCTCCTGTTATGCAGGGAGTAGAGATCTTTCTATTCACATGAGTCCAGTGGTTGTGTCCTGACTGAAAACACTATCTCATTATTTGAATGGCAACTGACAGCAGCTTTAAGATAGAACTACATGTGTCAGGTGACTCCCACCACACACATCACATACACACAAGAGGGCATGGTGGGGCTGATCCACACACCCGTGATGATGTGACTTTGTGAATGAGAGTTGGCAGGTCAAATGAAAACTACTTGGCATTATAGTTTTGAGATTTGTTATCTCAAGTTGATTATGTGGGTTATTTCTGTTAACAGATGCTTGAGACTTTTCTTTTTCTAATTAAATCAGGAGTTTGGTGGGGGGCAAGATAGGGGGGAAGAAAGAAAATGAATTGTAGGTTAAAAAAAGAGAGAGAGAGAGAGAATGAATGATATTGACTTGGAAAGATTTCCATGTTAGGGCCTCCCTGGTGTTGCAAGGGGTTAAATCTCAGCACTATAAAGCTATTTGCAGCCACTGCAGCATGAGTTCAATCCCTGGCCACATGTCTCACCCATTGCTCCCTTCAGCAGTGTATATCAATCAATCCACCTGTTCTGCTCCACTCTGTCTCTGATGAATCCTCTCAACCTCCCTCAAATCTGGCCCCCACCCCCCAGATGTCTTCACTGTAGCTCTGCTCCCCCCAGCATGCACATACACACCCTTTCTGTACTGTATTCTTTGAAAGATCACAATGCCCACGGTCTTTTTTAGGGCAGAATACTTATGTAAAGTAGTTGAAGTTCATTTGTATAGGACATTCCATTACATTCCTAATGGAATTTTAAGTGTGGCAATCATAGACTTTAGACAAAGGTGGTAATTCGGCCTCCACTCTTTTCCAGGGAAAGAAATAAGAGTCAAGACACCTCTTCCCCTAGCTGAAGGAATAGCCAGAAACAGTGCTGCCTGGGCTGTTAGGACATCATTTTACTGCAAATAGGGAGTAAATGTTTCCTGCTTAGAGCTTGGGAATGCTCATAAAGGGCCTTTCTTGGCACAGTTTCTTCAATTAGATGAGAGAAGAAAAAAGCCAGAGGCTATTGGACTGGACTCTGAGGGGGAGAAAAGGTCTAGGGAGGTGTGGTGGCCACAAAAAAATAAATAGAAAGTGGTAACTTCGAATCAAAACTCGGTGCCCTTAAATATGAGGAAAGAGTGGACAATATTTCTAAGCTTAAACTTGACTGAATGGCAGAACTTGATACACAGGGTAAATACAGGACATAGAAACAGTAGAAAGGAGAACGCCTGAATTCTGCTATTACATCTAAAGTTTTATAGATCCATATGTACTTAGAAATGCTTATCAGACCACTGGAATTGAGAGAGTGGAGCTCAGAGAGCAGTCAGAGCCCAGGGGTTAGATTTGGGAGTCCCCTAGAAAAGGCTGAGAGAGTGGATGTGATCTCCAAGACAGACCAGAGAGAGAATAGAAGGCAAGGGAATGTATTTAATGTTTGATGAGAACAGAAAAGCCTTCTACAGCATCTAGAAAGCCAGTGAATGATGGGCTAAGGCAAGAATGTGTTTCCCTGGCTGGAGACAGAGCGCAGGCTTGTTTTTTTTTTTTTTTTAAGATTTATTTATTTATGCTTACAGAACGGGGGTATAGACCAGAGTTGTGATGGGTAAGATGAGTTATCAGAGACTGAGAGGGGAGCAGAACAGGCAGATGCACTGAAATACACCGCTGAGAGGAACAGTGGGCGGCAGGTCAGGAGAGGCTGGAAAAGTTGTTTCTTTTTTTTTTTTTCTTTAAGATTTATTTATGCATACAGAACTGGGGTACAGGCCAGAGGTGCAGGGGCGGTGAGAGGATTCACCGGAGACAGAGTGGGGAGCAGAACAGGCAGATCTACAAAGTACACTGCTGAGGGGAGCAGCGGGTGGGTCAGGAGAGGTCTGTCACGCCATGTGGTCTCCTCCGGGGCAGGCGGGGATCAAACTCATGCGGAAGCGGTTTCAGCTTCTCAGTGCTGTGCTTTAACCCGCTGCGCCACCAGGGAGGGCCCGCAACAATCTTTTTTTTAAAAAATAATACAATAGTTTATTTTCACACCATTTTGTGCCTTTTTCCATCTCAGTTGTAACCCCCTTGGGCTTCCCATCACCAAATCATCCGTGTGCCATCATCATAACCCAGTGCATTTCCTTCCCCCGCTCCCATTTTTGATCCCATTCCCCACTCCACCCCCGTAAAATGTCTCTGGTATACAGTTGTTCATTATTCTTATTATTTTCTCCCCTGGTCCGTTATACTCCTGCTATGAGTGAAACCATCGGGTATTTTTCCTTTTCTTTTTGGCTTATTTCACTAAGGATGATCCCTTCCAGCTCCATCCATGTAACTGCAACAATCTTTTAACATTATGTTCCATTTGCTAGGAAGAACAAACATAGAATAAGATACCGTCTTAGTACAGGGAAAGTTAAAAAATTATATAAAGAAGTTGTTTCCAGGGCCACTGAGAATGACTTAAATACCTAAAAACTCTTAATTTTACAGCTCAGGTAATGAGCTTCTCCCAGATTCTTAATCTGTTCATTTTCAAAAAGCCATATCCCAAGTGGTCCCGAAGTCTTGCCTTAATTTACTTCTCCTCTGTTTCCTGGCTGATCAGAGCATCTACAACTCTTCCCACGGCTCCCTTCTACCTGGTGGTGACAGCAAGGAAACCCTGAATGATTCTACCTCAGGGACTTTCCTCTCGCTGTTCCTTCCGCAAGAATGATCTCTCAGCTTTACCTGTGAGGGTTTTACTTCTTCTGGTGTTTGTTCAAATGCCTTCTTCTCACAGATTTACTCTGACTATATTCTGTTAGTCGTGATCTACCCACTGTCCGGATATATTATCTGCCACTGATTTTTCTCCACATCACATCTCACTATCAAATCTACTAATACACTGTGGGTTTATTTAGCAAGGATACATTCCTACCACCCCAACTAAAATAAGTTATCTTCTCTTCTCCTCCTTATTTTCTACTTCAGTTTCCTATTTGTTTGCTTCTTTGCAGATGGAAACATGCAAGGCAGTCAGTTTACTTGTTTTTGTGTTTGTCTGTCTCTCCAGTAGAATGTAAGTTCCAGAATGTAACAGCCTTGACTCCTGCTCACCAATCCCCAGTACCAACCACAGTACATGATACATAATGATTGCTCAACAAACATTTGGTGAATGGGTGGTTAGATGGATACATGAATTAATGTAAGGAGGGCAGGAGAAAAGGAGGGAGAGCCAGAGGGAGAGGAAAACAAAAGCATAGCCTGAACCTAGAGAACTGAGGAACCGCAAATCTGGTGACTCCACCAGGAGACACATTTCTTCACTGAAATCGATCTGAAACAGCTCCTATACATCTTTGCTATGACGGGTTTCCAAATTAATCTGTTTACAAAATGTCACATATATTCAAATTTCATATCCCTTGTTGACATATCCAGTTTATAAACCTAAGAGTATTTCTTAACCAGTGGATGGGCATTGTCTGTCATTTGAAGGAAATGGTCTCCTTACTCTTTTCTCAGATGTAAACTACAGCAATACTGATCCTATTGCCACAGAAAAGAAACGGCATTCGAGAAAATCACTTTTCTTGACAATGGGAAGTCACATTTGTGTTTGGGTAAAATACACATGTAATAAGGTTCATTTTTACTTCTGGAGTTTTTAGGGTTATCCAACTGCTCATCTCATATTTAAGAAAATCAGATCTTCTGTGATCGCATATGGCTTTCTTTCCCACATTTCATCATATTATATTCCTTGGGGCCTGTGAAAGAAGATTAGTCAAAACCACACTTCAGAGGACAATGAAGTGCTCTTAGAGACATCACCAGTGTTCCTACTGTTGTTCCTAGTACCGGGCCCTGATATGCCTGGTTTTTGTTTTAGGAAAATCCCCTTTTGTAGGGGATAGGTGTCAGGAAGCCTCCTTCCATTAAAGCTGTTGGAGGGTTGAACATGTGATGCAAAACAGCCAATCAGATGCTCACACTCACACAAGGACTTAGCTTACTGCAGGACTGAGGCAATCTCGTGGGCCATTATTCATTATGGGGGCCGCAGGGCTGAGCGTCCACTGGGTGGTGAAAGCAGGTTGTGATTTCTGTGGCAGCCACTCAGCTATTGTGGTGTTGTGACCTTAGCATGTTTCTTCTGCTGCCCAGCTCTCATATATATTTTCTGCGTCTGATTCCCCAGCCCTCCATTGATTCTGTGAATATAATATCCTTCCCGTGCTTTCCAGTAAATAAGTTATTGAGAGTCCATTTTTGTAGCAGACACTGTGATGGGCTCTCCAAATTTCCTTTCAAGTCTGAAGGATTTATTTTCTCAGCTGTTGAGTGGGCTGCTGGCAGGCAGCCCTCAGCTGTTACCTCTTCAGAATTGCCTCAGCAGAAGCGTCTCATTACTCAAGGTCACACTCCCTTTACTGGGCCAGCCTGAATCTAGAGATGGGTCAACAGAGAGTACAAGGACCTGTTCACCTTGACTCGAGTAGAGTTCCTGATAAAATATACAAGGCTCAGTTAATTTTTACTTCAAACAATGACAAAAATTCACTATAAGCATGTTGCAAGTATGATATAAGATATACTTATTTATTTACTATTTTTCAGAAATTCAAATTTAACTGGACATCATGTATTTTATTTGCTAAATCTGGTAACATTAAACTCAAGACAACTCCAAAGGCCCAACCTCGCCCCACAACATTACGTAGGTGAACTGAGGTCTAGCTGGGGAACACCTTTCAGCCCGTCTCCTAGCCTACGCCGGTATCTCCTCTTTTCCCACTTTGGAAGAGGAGCCCAAGGTCCTGATAAAGGTCGCTGCAAATTGGTCCTTGTTTCAGTCTATTCCCCAACCAATCCAA
Source organism: Condylura cristata (assembly GCF_000260355.1). Lineage (NCBI taxonomy): Eukaryota > Metazoa > Chordata > Mammalia > Eulipotyphla > Talpidae > Condylura > Condylura cristata. The sequence continues at coordinate 24,719,699 of NW_004567110.1, forward strand.
CTGGAAGGGACTATGTGTGTGTTTGCCTGTGTGGTTTGGGAGGAGGAGATAGGTACCATTTTCTCTTTCTTTAATAGGGTGATCAACTGTCCTGGTTTGCCCAGGAGTGAGAGGGGTCCTGAGATGAGTCGGTCACCCTACCTTGCAACGAAGAGCTCTAATGGGTACCACTCTCACCTGCTCGGGTGAACAGAAAGTGACGCTGCTCTTGGCCCTTTGAGAGGTTAGCAGACTTTCTAGGCCAGCTGTTCTAGGACCTTCTTTATTACCCATACTCAGTGCTGCCAGGAGTAAAGTTCTGCCCTGAATGCCTGGTCTCCTAGCACATCTGAGATTCAGCTTCTGCCCAGTGATGTCATATCCTGTGCTGCCTTGAACCCTGAGGCTAGTAGTTCCTATCTTGGGCAATTGTCGGGTGACTGGACTTACCCTGCGGGATTGCTCCATCCACCCCTACCCCACCCCTATTACTTGCTTCCAACTACACTTGAGATTTCCCTTTGTTAATGGCTCAGGTGCCTCCTCCAGGGCCAGTCTTTCTCTTTCTCCTTTCTTAAATAATCCATGTTTCTGAATTTATATGCACAAGCACCCCTTTGTTATGATTAGAAATCTAAGAAGAGCCCTCCCTAGGGGCGCAAGAGTTAAAGTGCAGCACTATGAAGCTACCTGCAGCCACTGCAGCACGTGTTTGATCCCTGGCCAGGGAGGTGACCCACATGGCGCAGCAGGCCTCTCCTGTCTTGCTTACTGCTCCCCTCTGCAGTGTATTTTAATCAATTGGCCTGTTTCTGTTCCCTACTCTGTCTCCGGTGGGTCCTCTCAATCCCCCGTCCCCACTCCTCTGGTCTGTACCCCAGTTCTTGTATGCATAAATAAATAAATCTTTTAAAGAAAAAAAAGAAATGGAAGGCTAAAAAGTCTATAGGTGAATGTTGTTTCCAACAATAGTATTAATTGAACAATTACACACTGTATGTACCAGGAGCTTCATTTCTTCATTCAAAATGTACTGACTGCCAGCCATAAGGCAGGTACCCTACATTAGCATTAAGGATATAACAGTGAACAGGAAAATGAGCCCGGGGGAGACAGGGTGGGGCTTCCCTTCTAGTGGGGGATGAAGTGAATAAGCAAATGTAGCCTGCACTAACCTAGCCTTGCTCCCCAGGATCCCTGATACGATTTCTGGGTGCCTCTGCCCTGGCTCCTGCGTTTACTGTGGTGCCGACCACACATGGGTTTCTCGTAACCTGCTCTTGAGCAGCTGGAGAGAGCTGGAAGTGCTTCAGAGTTGCCTCATCCCGTTGCTCTTAGCCAATGCCCAGCTGCTGAAAGACATGAACATGAGGCTCATGTCTTTCAAACTGGGGTGATCTCAGGGACAGATTTTTGCATTGCAGAGCTCTCCATGGGGTCAGGTTGAGGCTGGGACTTACCTAAAAGTCCACCCATTTTACTTTCTTCTCCCTCCCACCTTGCTTCCCTTCCCCATCGCCCCTAGGCACATTGCCTTCATAAACCACTTGCACTTGAATGCTCCTCTCAGTATTTATTCCTGGTGAGCCTGGTCTAAGATAGCAAGTAAATAAAGAAGTGATGATAAGCTTTGCTCCACCTATAAGGGAAGGAGTATTGGGAACTAGAACAATGGAGGAAACTACTTTAGACAAGGAGAAAAGGAAAGGCCACCCAAGGAGGGGACCTTCTATCCCAGCAGGAATGAGAGGTATAAAGTCACAGAAAGAGAATTTAAGTTAGAAGGAATGGGAAGAGCAATGATTTTCAGGCATGAGAGCTTGGCATTTGACATGTTCTAGGAAATGTCTCAGGACCAGCAGGGACAGATGATGGTAACTAGTGATGGGGACAGGATCAACCCATGGGGCCTTGTCACAGGACTTGAAGTTTATTCACATTATATGAGATAGACTAGACCGAGAGTCTTCAGCTGGGGCATGAAATGATCTGACCAACATTTTAAAAATGTGGGGTTTCATGTTTATTGCTGCTTTATTTACAATTGGAAAAACATGGAAGCAGCCCAAATGCCCAAAAGTAGATAACTGGATTAAGAAGATGTGGTACATATATACAATGGAATATTACTCAGCAACCAAAAAAGAGAAACACATGTCTTTTGCAGCAACTTGGATGGAGCTGGAAAAGATCATGCTTAGTGAAATAAGCCAGAAAGAAAAGGAAAATACCAGATGGTTTCACTCATAGCAGGAGTATAATGCACCAGGCGAAAAAATAACAATAATGAACAACCATATACCAGAGACATTTTGCGGGGGTAGAGTGGGGAATGGGATCAAAAATGGGGGGGGGGCGGGGGGAGGGAAGTGCACGGGATTATGGTGATGGCACACGGGTGACTTGGTGATGGGGACCCCGTGGGGATTACAATTGAGATGGCAAAAAAATGTACAAAATGATGTAAAAATAAACTGTTATAAAAAAAATGTGGGGTTTGTGGAGGTTCTAAGTGGAAGTTAAAAAAAGGCAGTTAGGAGACAACAGTCCAATAGTCAAATAAGAAGTGCTGTGGGCGAGGCCTACGGAAGCAGAAGGGAAGAGAGAAAAGTATACATGGAGGTGAAATGGACAGGACCTGCTGCTGGACTTCAACATGGGAATTAGTGATAACACTCACTGGCTTTCTGGTTTTCCTAGTGGATGAACCTTGGAGCTCTTCACCAAGATAGGTTCTCTGGAAAATAATCAGGCCTGGGCAGAGAAGCCTACTGTGAGTTAGCTTAAGTCTCACAAAAGCCCTTAAAATAAAGCAAAATGGAAACTGAGGCAGGAAAAAGCTTCAGTCCGAAACTGCAACTGGAGATGAAGGCTGTCCTGGCAGCTGGGCATCGCAGCATGCTCCCCATCTTATTTGCATAAGAGAGGCCCTCGGTCCCCACAGAAAGGCTGAAAGAGGGGTCATAAGAAATGCTGAGGTTAGAAGAGATGGGGGAGCCACCGTCTCCCTAACGCCCCAGGAAAGTGAAGGAGGGCCCACCCTCAAAATTATTTTCACTGCTATCAAAGGGAGGCTGAAAGAGCACCCGCGCTTTGCAGCTTGGGGGGAAGATGGGGGGGCTGGGGCAGCCCCCTGCTAGGCCCTGGGTTCCAGTGACCCTTCCCAGCCTCCCCCTGAGGCTCTGGCAGGCCAGCGCCTTCCCACCCATGCAGCCCTTGCTGCAGCCTGGATCAACTGTTTCCAGAACTCAGCAAGCTCTTTCATGCCTCTGTCAAGGCACAGGCCGTTCCCTCAAAGGGGGGCTCGGGGACGGGATGACCTCCCAACCCTTTACCTTGTGGCAACACCTCCTTCCCCTTTAGGACTAAGCTCTAAAATTAGCTTCTTTGTGAAGTCTGCTCCACCTCCCCAGGCACTGTTAGTCACTCTTCATTTTCCCACTATGTTCTGTTGAGGCATGTGTTCTGGACTTAACCATTTTCGTTTTGCAGGCAGGGAAAATCTGAGTCTCTACAGCAGCTGATAGGGGAGAAAGGTGTGGGGCTGGTAGTGGACACTAGAACATTCCATGTCATGTGAACCAGCTGGGGCAAGAAAGCTTCACCTGGCTGGACGAGAACAGGGGATCCAGGGACGAGGGCAATGGAGGTAGGCGGAGGCAAGGCCTGTTACGAGGCTGTAACGCAGGTTACTTTAAGCTGCTTCTGAAACCTTTCCCCACTTTAATTCACAAATTGAAATTCTTCCTTGATGTCTTTTCTTTGGAGCTTCTAAGAGGAACAACAAAGGAATCTACTTTAGACAAGGAGGAAAAACACACAAGGCGGGGGTATTTCAGCCCAGAGGTGGCCATGAGCACCTGACTTCATCTAACTCAAGCAGATGCCAAGTGTGGCTCTTCACCAAAGAATCCTGAGTTAGTCTCAACTGCCTGCACAAGCTTCTGTGCAAAGCACATTCCAGGAAACCAGCCCTGATTTACATCTGCAGCTGGGGGCCTCGCGCAGTCTGCACTGACAGCATCTCCCACTAACGCAGCACTTAGACATTTAGAAACTACAACCTTCTTTCATTTTGACGTCCACACACAACTGGGCTGATCCTGCTGTGAGCCCATATTACAGATAAGGAAGTTGAGGTGAGGTGATGAGTCTGGCAGGTACCCTAGCTGGAGGTAGCAAAGCCAGGGTGACCAGTTGTGAGTGCAGTAGTGCTCACCTAAGGAGCAACCATCAAGCCTCTTGGAGGAAAGGTCTTGCTTTCTGTCCTCTGAAAGCCTGATTAAATTCTAATTGCTTGACCTTCAGAACTCAGGAAGACCTTTCTGACTATACTTAGTGCTCTGGCCAAAAAAAAAAAAGAGGCATTATTACAGGGCCTTGTAATTACAAGGGCAGTTTGCAGCATGCCCTAACCAATCCAGGAAGGGCTCCATCGGGGGTAGATAAATAACACTGATTCCGTACAGGAAGATGATTCCAGAGAAAATAAACACACAGCAACGTGCTCCTTGTAGTGGGAATATTCCAGTGTGTGTGTTTGAAGGAGGAGGGGGGTAGCATATAAGAAGCATTTTATAAGGAAGTGGGGGGGTGATGTTTTGGGATAGGAATAGGAAGTGTTGCAAAAAAGGCCTCTCAAGAAGTACCAAAGAGCAAACATTAGGATGGAACCATTGGCAAAAAGGAAACAAAGAATGTGCTCCATGAGAAAGGTCAAGAAGTGCCGAACAGTCATTTAGCAATCAGAGAGAGAGTAAAAGTGAAAGTAATTTGAGGTTCCAGACTGAATTAATGTGCACTGATCCCACAGGGTGGCTGCACCCTGGGAGACATTAATGTCAGTAAGAAAGGAAGCAGATCATAACGAGGGCATTTATTGAGTTCTTGCTCAGTGCCAAGGGTTGTGGTGGGTGTCAAAGATACAATCCCATTTAATGGGTAAAAAGACCCTTTTATGAGTTTGCAAATTGAGGAGATGAGAAGCTAAGGCAGAAAAATGTAAGTACCTTGTCCAAAGTCACCTCTTTGGTAATAAGGATTGGATTTGGGTATGATGTGTTGGATCTTAAATGTCACTCAGTTACTACATGTAGGGCAGACAGCTTTGACAGCTCAAGGTTTACAAGATTAGTATTGAGATTACTGTTTAAATCTATTGAATTCTTGAAAGTGATCCTAGCAAAAGCATATGAGGGGAGGACTATGTGGACAGGAACTGAGACCAAGCGAAACTAGCTGAAGCTAGGAGAGATTTCTGGCAGCAGACTGAGGTGGTTTCCAGGTAAGAATGAATTTGACCGCTACCTCTTGGGATATGAGCTCCTAAGTTCAGGGCTTTTACAAGCTCTCACCCTGTTTCTCTTCCTTAGGCTGACTGCATTGTGCTCCTAACCTCGCAATAAACTCCCCAGACAGAGAAAAGAAAGAGACTTGTCTTTCTCAGCTTCTTCTCTTTTTATCCCAAAGTGGAACATGTTCTCAGGGAACAACTGTGATCAGGCTGGGATGAGTCATGTGGCCAGCTATGAAGCCAGTCACTGTGGCTCTGGGTACATGGTTCTGTGATTTTCAACCCCCACCCACCATCATGAGCTGGGGCTTTAACAGGGCATTCACAGAAGAGAGCTGCTGTCTGGAGAGTCATAATAATAAGTGTTCCTGAAAATTTAGACCACTGGCAAGAAAATTATAAGCATCAGAAGAGATATAAAAACAGGCAAGATCAAACTTTGGAAATGCTACAGAGTTGATCCTTGAACAACACAAGTTTGAACTTGAGAGTCTGCTGATAAGCCAAATTTTTTCAATCCCCATGTTCCACATTCAACAATTCAACCAACCAGAATGGGGTGGGGGGAGGGGGGGTTTGGATTTACAGCAGTGGAACCCACTGATATGGATATGGTGGTCCCACTTTAAGGGAGTATTTTTGTATGGAGTGAGTGTGTATGTCTGAAACCCTTCCCCTCAGATACTAAGGGACAACTGGAGTTATGTTTGTGGAGAGTCAGAAGTTATAAATGAATTTTGACTGCTCAGGGCCTGTACCCTAAGACACTCTCCATCCTGCACCGTTTAAGAGTCAACTGTAAAATGAAAACAGAAGATATGTGTGATGAGAAAGACTTATCTAATAACAGAAAGGGTCTAAAAGGCAATTTAAGAGATGAATTAGGATGCGAGTTCTGAAACCTTTAAATAGTTCTATTACTAAGGTAGATGCATTCTGAGAGACTTGACTAATGCAGGGTCATGTTCTTAGTTTGTGCCCATTAAATATTAATTCATTTTGATGACAAGTTTTATTACAAATCATTGCTCACAGCACTTACATATTTATATCACATATTTTTAGCAGAATAATTTGCATACATAAGGTCTGCATGTGTGCAACTGATACTAATTTACGAGAGCCACTGGCTGGTGTCTACTCTTCCAGGCATGCAGTTACTAACTGCGTGGGTGCTATATTCCAGGTACTGTACTGAACACACATGGTTTCTGCCCTCAAGGTATTGAGAGCACAGTGGGGGAGCTAGAGCTACAAATAAATTATGCCTGGAGAGGACATCAAAGCGCACGACTAGACCCCTCCGCCAAGACTGACATTCTGTGCCTCCACCACAGCACCAAGTGTTTAATGTTAAAGGTACACAGATGGGTCCATTCTTAGGAATTGTCCTTGGCTGATGGAAGATGCTTCCCCTAAGGTTATTACCTCAAAGGCTGGATCAATCAGTCCATATCCGATAACGGGTCAATGGCTGGTCATTGGAAGGGTACAAAGGCCAGTCTCCTTGCCTCCACTGGAGACAATGCTGAAGGGTCATTCAAACCCCAGACCAACTTGTGGGATCAGCTGAGATCTCTGCTCAAATTATACTAGACTTAACTATTTCCTCGATCCAGTCTTGCTTCTTTCACCTATGGGTGTTCTTCCTGAGAACTGTCTGCATGCTAATGTCCATTTCTGAATCTGTTTCACAGGGAACTCCACATAAGAAAAGGTGCAATTTAGAAAATCCTTATTAGGAAAAGCAGTCATAATCACAAGTTGCCAGAGCTTGCTTTCTAGATAAAACACGCTGGTCACATTGGAGCAAGTCTTTGAAGAAGAGTCCCTTCACACTGTGATTTTAAATAGGAAAGATGTTGTCCTTTGCCCTGAAGGAAGAAAGTAAGAGAATGTCCTTTGTCGCATGGGAAAGCCTGGCCCCCTTAAATTAAATTAAGTATAGAGCTGGTCTACTGGTCCCAACAGTGGTCTCTGGTGAGAGGAGGGAAGTGCTTTAGAGAGGAACTTACTGGAAGCAAACAGGGAGTCTCTGGGAAGCCCCTCATGTCTCAGGAAGCTCAGTAGGAAGAGTGGACTTTGAGTGGAAGAGGGAGCACAAGATTGAAAGTTAAAAAAAAAAAAAAACAAAGAGAAACATTTTGAAGATCAAACCTGGAAGAATGAAGTCATCTTCCCTCAGAGGACCCACTGGGAATGAAGTCATCTTCCCTCAGAGGACCTGCTGGCCAGTGAGGAATATTAACTTGTAAGACGATCATCTCAGTAGTAGACAGAAATGTACTGGATTACAAAAACAGACTTCAATGCCAACCCCATAGAGTAGGAACAGACTCAAACACAGTGGAAAACAGGACCTGTTAGGGGACTGAGCAGGCTTTCCAGTTGTCGCTTTAGAATGTGAGCAACTGGAGTTCCCATTAGTTGGTAAAAGGAGGCTGTTGGCATTTTAATCTGGTGAAAGGAGACATCAAGGTTAGAAACAACTTCAATACAATGTGAGTAATATTTTGGAAAGAGGAATGACTACTGCCAGGGAGGGAACCTTGTCAGAGGAGGTGAAGCAAACAAAGCCTCGCAGGCTGAGCAAGAGTCCTCAGGTGCATGATGGGCCCTCTTCAGAAGGCCATCCCAACTCCCAGGACAGCAGCACAGAGGTGGGAAACGTATCCTGTCTCCTGTAAATAACCTCTTAATCTGGAGTCCGGGAGATGCCGATGAAGTAATTTTAGGCAAGGCGGGACAATAGAGAGTCTCAGATGCCATGACAAAACATTTAAATCTGATTTCCTTGATTGTGGAAGGGTCATTGAAGGCCTGAATGGAACAAAAAGGCTGATATAGCCCGCAACAATGCTCTGTCCCCCACGAAAAATGTTTCCAGGGTCCTTAATGAGGCAGGGAGTGAAGAAGGCCCAGCTGGGATTGTGGCAAAGCAGATCTGTTTAAACTAAAGTCCATAACTGCCCCTCAACTCTAGCTAGTTGCCTCAGAGAGATGCAGGCCCAGGGCTATCCAATCTTCAAAGTTGTCCAGAAAAGTAGGAAATCTCGACTGTTGAAAATTATTCTAAAAATTAGAAAAGAAAAACAACATTGTGGGAGCTAGACAAAACATTTTTGGACATGACCTCTAGCTCATCATTTCTACTTGAATGAAACAAAGATCTTTTAGACAGAGAAGTAGAAAAATCATATTTACATCTTAAAAGTCCACTCTACACAGTGTAATTAGAGAGGAGACACTAAACAGGAAGATCAGTTAAATCAACAACAAATATTTTGTATGTGACAGGAGTTGGGAGTCACAATAGAAAGGTTGTGGAAACAGTTTGGTGCGGAAGACAGATTTAAGTACCAACTGCATGCATGTGTGATTAGACGCTGCGAGAATACTCCCGGGAAGAAAAGAGGAAGGCCTAATTTGTGAGGTAATGTGGATGAGAACCGATTAAAGTGATATTCGGAAGGCTGGCTAAAAATTTACAGGGGGAGAAACAAGAGGGGGTGTTTCAGGTCCTACGTGACAGAGTGGGCAGATGCTGTTCCAGAAAGAAGCATAAAAACCATCCCATGGAGTGGAACTTTGCCACTTTTGAGAGTTATATAAACAGATTCAGTGTGGTTTAAACAGACAGAGCAAAAGGATGAGAGCTGAGACCTACATTTTAACTTTTGTCCTCTGGCCTTCCAGCCTTCTTATGGAGGTCAGACCTGCCCTGCTTACCTCACAGGGAACTTGAATTAGGCAGGGGGGAGAAATGGGAGGGAAGAGAGAGGAGGGAGCAGGGAGGGAGGGCCTGCTGCTAGCAAGCTGAGACTAAAGAGAGTTGATAAATCTGTAGCCTACAAGCCAGTAGGCAGACTCAGACACAAGAAGAGTCCATGTCTCAATTCCTAAATGTAGGAGAAAAAAAAAAATCTCAGCTTTACAACAAGCAGCATTCCCTTGTTTTGGGGAGAGTGTGTTGCTGGGGAGTTATGTCTATTCAGGCCCTCAACGGGTTGGACAAGGCCCATTCATAGCAGGGAGAGCAATCTGCTTTGTTCAGGTTACTATTGCATGTGTAGCTCATTTAGAAACATCCCCACAGACAGAGTAATGTCTGGGCATCCCGATCAGGCTGACCTGTACGATGAACCATGTCAGCACTTTTGAGTAGAAAATGAAATCACTGCCTGGAACCTACGTTAGATGTTAAGGGCTATCCAGATACACTGTAAGCAGAGGAAAGGTTCATTGCGTCTAACATGTATGGCAGATGTTTGCCCCTCTTGATCCATTGCCCCTTCTTACTGTGCCCAAAAGACAGGTCGCTACCCACAACAGCGCCTGGACCCCCACCCTGGCCCTCTGGTTCCTACTTAGGAGGTAAAGCAGGAGATTGAGAGTTAAGAGGAGAGAAAGATTTGGTGGGGAATTTTCCTTCCACTTTCTCCTTGCCCCATATATGGCTTAGCTCCTGTCAGTGCTTCCTTCTCCCCCTGCCTCTCCCCGGCCCGCCTCCTGCACCCCTCCCTCTCAGCTCCTTCTGCTGTAGCTCCCCTCCCATATCAGGCTAAAGAGTGTTAACAGCTGTCCAGGGCTTGAGTCTCTGGGTGCTTTTCCATTCCTTGTGGGGCTCTTCCCCCTGTCAAAGAGTAGATGACTGCTGCTATGTTGATAACGTCACATCCCTATCTAAGGCCTCTGAGCAAATTCTTGTCAATTCTATCTCTAATCTCAGATCCATTTCTTGCACCCATTTCCTCTCATCATAATAAAGAGTGACAACTTTAATGTGCGCAGCTCGAGGAACTGTCAAGACATAAAGGGAAGCCAGAGCAGTCACTGAAAGCAGCACACAATGCTTGGAGCAGGGCGGCCCGCTGCTTCTGGATCCAGCCGGTGCTCACAGATATCCAACTAACTGCGAACAATAATCACTTGGATAATTGTCGCCTCTTCCAGCACTGGGTCTCCTCTTCCTTGGGGTGGGGCCTACGCTCAATGCACCTGTTAATATTCTGTTGCTCCAGCCACAGCATGTGGTTGTTCTGCTGCAGGTTCTCAGCCAGCAACTTTAGTACCCCCAGTCTGGTGCGCATGTCTAGCGCTGAACGCTGTGCGTGTGGCTGCAGCGGCTGCGTGACGAGCGTGTGCCACCAAGGCGCCCACTGACCAGGAGAATGGAGCCCGAAATAGAGCCTTGTGTAACATCAGCTTTGCTCCAGCGGCTGCTGTCTTCTCTCCTGCCATCCCTCGCCAGTGCCTAGGTCACGGTGAGCCATGGTCTCTCTCCTAGGTGACGGTGGTGGCTTCCTAAGTAGACCTGAGGACTGTGCTGGGGGTTTAGCCCTTCCAAGCTCTCCTCTATAACATGGAGGTGGAACAGTGCAAAAGCAGTCACCCCACTTGCCAGCAATCTGGCTTCCTGTTAGTTTCTGCAATGTGAGGTATTAGAAGGAGAAAGAAGAGTGGAAAAAGAGACTTCTTGCCTGTTTTCACGTCCTGTTTTTCAGTGTTGCTCCAGAAACAGCTTATAATTGGCCTCAGCTTCCAGAGACTTCCAGGCCCCCAGTACCCTAGGGGCCAACGGCAGCCCGGCCACACTCCCTCATCTGCTGAGCTGTGCCACAGGGAGGTCTGGGAACTCGCAGAGCCCACCCTGTCATGGAAGAGCAGCCAGACAGCACCTCCTCCTAGAGGCTGAAGCAAGGCAGAGCTTCAGCGATGCAAGCTGGGAGCCCTCTGGGGCCTACACCAAGCTCTTCAGTACAGGCAGAGGTGGCTGGGCGCCATGAGTTCCCAGCCCTCAGGAGTGGATGCTGCTTCTTGCAATTATTAATACCTGGTCACTACACTCTTCCTTTCTCTATTTACTCTTTCAGTCTGCTAATGCTTATGAATGCCATTCTTTATATAAGCCCCCCCCCCCACGCACGCATACACATACACACTTGAAATAACTAGTGTGGTTTCTCTTTCTGACTGGAGGAAACCTTTTCATCCATTTTCCATTTAGCAGTTATCTTTGGAAAATGGGCCTCCTATTGCATCACTCTCCTGCTGCACTAGTCCAGGGGCTTGGTTTCAAACAACAGACAACAGCACTGGCCACCTTTCAGGATACTGAAAGGGGCTGGGAGCTTGCAGAATCAAGAGGCTGCAGACACAGTACCAACGAACCTTGCACAGCAGAGCTCCTGAAATGGTTTCCTGAGCACGCTGCCCTTGAGGCTTAGCCAAGGGCACTGATGGGCAGCCACGTGCCAGTGGACATTGGTCACCAAGGGTGAACTCCACTGCCACCACGCATTCATCCCTGTGCACTGCTGACTGCAAGCGCCGCCATCCAAACAATTTCTCAGTGACCTTGCACCTCTGAGGCACGCCCTCGTAATTCAAAGTCCCAGATAGGAGCATCTGATTGGCCTTGTTCTAAATACCAGGGGAAGAGGAAAAAATGGACAAACCTTCTCCATCTTGGCTTCCATAGGAAAGTGAGAAGCTGCCTCCTTTCATTTGTGACTCCTTTCATTTTGTGCAAATAAGAGCATTTGCATTGCCTAAAACTCTCCAGGAGCTTCCTCCAGATTAGGGCTTAGCTTAAAGTCCCCAAATCTGCTGTTTACAGCTGACATGGCCTGACTCCTCAAACTTTCTGATCTCACCTCATGCCACTCTCCCTTGCTTGGGCTCCTGTCCCCTGGGCTTGTCATCTGTCCCCAAACATGCCACACTCATTCCAAACCCTCCGTTCTCAGCCTGGAAGATCCCTCCCTGCCTTTCTCCAGGAACTTCCTCCGTCACTTCCAAGTCCTAGCTCAGGTATCTCCTCCTTGATGAAGCCTTTTTCCAGCTTAAATGTCATAGCACAGAGCAGGGTTGTTGGACCAACTTGAATACTAGTTTGTAGCTGCGATTTTCTTGTATGTTTGGTTGTTGATGATCTGCCTCCACTCTCCAGAATGTGAATGGCACTTGTCTGCCATGTGTGCTCAGTCTCTCTGCTGGGAGACTTCCGCTTGATAAAAGCAGCAAAACAATTCTGTAATGCAAGCAATGGTGAAAAGGATTCCATGGGTGCTTTAAAAATTAAGAACTTTTTGGAATCCATCCATGACATTTCTTTGGGAAGTTTGACTATGGAGCGAGGGCTTTAAGGTAGGTCCTACTAAGGCTGTTTCAAGCGTCTAGTATTTGTGAATTAAATATGAGTCAAAGGAGAAGGAAAAGCTCAGGGAAACCACAAAGCGCACAGAGCATGAAAGAGGCCAGAGAGCTTAATTGTCAGAGATAGGCAGCCCCAAAGCAACTGTTGTTCCTTAGCCATCGGGCATTGAAGCTCCTTAGTTCTCTACCACCATGGACACATGTGTTATATCCTCCGAGTACAAGACAGGTACTGAATTCCAGTTACCAAGTCTATATTCCAGGCACCAGAAAGGAGGATGGAGAAGGGCAAGTAAGGACACACCTCATGCTGTAAAGACCCTCCCAGGAAGGCCCACATGTCTCTGAGGGGCCAGAATTTAGACACATGGCCTCATCTACCTGCTAGAGGCACTAGGCGGTGAGATCTTCTCATTGGGTATGTGACCACCTCAAGAAAAATTGGTGTTTTTTTTTTTCTTACCAAAGGAGAAAGAGCGAATGAATAGTGCACCTTGTGCAAATTATTTCTCCAAATGGAAATGTCCATGAAATAAAACCTAAAAATGGCAGCAATAGTGCCCAAGACATGCAAAATAATACATAAGTAAATAAATCTTAAAAATAAGCCACATAGGCCCTCCCTGGTGGCGCAGCGGGTTAAAGCACAGTACTGAGAATCTGAAGCCACTTCCGCATGAGTTCGATTCCCGCCTGCAGCCTGCCC